>NC_083874.1:46673473-46976504 GCF_032452875.1 Bos javanicus
TTGGTGCTATGATTTTCTTTCTTTTAATGCTCAATTTTTAAAAAATCAAAATATATTGTCTTACAGTGTTATGCTAATTTCTGATGTACAGCAGAGTGACTCAGTTATACATGTATATATGTTCTTTTCCCATATTCTTTTCCATTATGGTTTATCCCAGATTTGATGTAGTTTCCATGTGCTACACAGTAGGACCTTATTGCCTATCCATTCTAAATGTGATAGTTTGCAACTGCTAACCCCAAACTCCCAGTCCATCCCTCTCCCTCTCCCCTCCTTCTTGGCAACTCTAAGTCTGTTCTCTATGTCTGTAAGTCTGTTTCTGTCTTACAGATAGGTTCGTTTGTGGCACAATGATTTTCATCCCATTTTACGGATGAGGAAACTGAAACTTAGAGAGATAGATAACTTGGCTAAGTCTCCCCACCAGTGAATGGAAAAGCCCACTTTCTTTACTAAAGCCAGAGGACTGACCCCAGAGAAAAGAGATATTTTAATTTAGCTCTTATGATAAGCAATGGATAGTGCACATAAAACTTGATGGAGGGCAAAGTGGCTGTTCTGATAGAGATTAGGAAGGCTCTTCAGAGAAGGTCACTCATAAGACAGACTTTGGAAGACAAATGGAATTTCAACAAGTGCAGATGGAGAAAAAAAACCCCAGGCAGAAGACCAGTCTTTCAGTAAAGGTGTCATGGTGTCAGGGCTAAGCAGGGTGTGTTCAGGAGACATCTGGCGTGGTGGGAACCTGATGTTTGTGAGAGAAGGTAGTGGAAAATACAGCTGATACTTGGGAGGTCTGACTCTGTGAAGCAGACAGTGAGAGCTGTGAAGATTTAGGGCAGTGTTGTATCTCATCCGAGTGTAGATTTCAGGTTGATGGAGACATCTGATGAAGTCCAGGTACACAGGTGGCTAGCCTCACTGGGCAGTGCCATCTGCTAATATTCATGAGAGAGCCAGCCTTTGTTCTGTGTATCTGCATTGCTTCTGCCATGCTAGAATTTTTATGTTTAATATCTTTAGTCTTTACCACAGCCCTGCAAAGCACATGGAGAAACTAAAGCTCAGAGAAGTTAAGTCATCTGCTCAAGGTCACTCAGCTAATGAATAATGGAGCCACAAGTCAGTCCCAGGTGTGTGTGATTCCAAAGCCATGCTCTTTGTACAGCATATAGGGCATTTCCCAAGAGACCAGAGGATGACATGAAGACTATTTTCCTGCCCATCTTCATTCCTGGGAGGCCACCTTCCCTGGTGTGAGCTGACAATGAGGCTGTCACTTAGCACTGATTTCACCTGCAGGGAGGCACCTTCTAATAGGGCTCTCCACTGACATCACTGTTGACAGGAAGGGTTGGAAATACACAGAGGGAAGGCACTCACCAGAGTGAGGCCTCTGGGGGAATAACTTGTATTTGGAGGCAATGGGGGTAGCTTCCTGTACCATTCGTCACCATTCTAAACAGCCAAAGACTCTGCAAGGCTGTCTCTGCACTGCTCGGATGCACACCAGCTTGGAATGAAACCAAATTGGCCAATTAAATATAACTGCGCAGGTAAAGACTCGTGGACAGTTTTCCTTTGTTTGTTTGCCTCTTTCAAGTTGTGTTTCAAGTTTACAGATGTTTAGCCACAGCTGATTTCCTCCTTTCCGTAAGGGCCCTTTGATAGACAGTCAGCCGAGTTTTCCGTTGTTATTTTTCACAGGTCTAATAGCTGTTGGCAACCACTTTGTGTTATTTGTTCACATAATTATTCACTGAGCCTGATATACCCCCAAGTGACCATCGGCATCTCAGCTGTGGCCTTGCTTGCTGGAGTCACCACTAGGAAGTGGTTAAAACCTTGAGGATGAAGAGGGGAACTTTTCCTAATGAGGTTGATTCAGCCACTAAGAGCAGAGCCCGACCCATGCATTGAGTTCTAGTTCATCCTGAGTGGCGTTTGCACAATTGTCCTGAGTTATGCCAAGTCTGTCAGTGATCAAAACTCTAATTAGAGAAGTGTTTTTGGGAAAGACAGGCCAGCCTGATTTCCCTGGCTCATGAATGAAATTTAGTCCAGAGACCACCGAGCGCCATGTGGAAACCCCCTTCTCTCTGCCGTGGGTCTTTCTGTTTTTCAGTAGCTCATCTTTGACTGGCAGCTGCTAAGAATTCATGTTTCCAGCCCCTGGTAGAGTATAGATGCTAAAGAGAGAGAACTCTGAGATTATCACCTGCTGTCTGCCAAGGCTGTTAGGGAGAGAGAACGAGAACGTCTCCACTCCTTCGCCTCATGGCCCCAACAGCAATTCTTGGCAGTGACACTGAGGGCCAAGGAGGGGGAAGGCAGACAAGGGCCGTCAAACACACTGGTGGACAAGGTCAGAGCCTTGTGCCTAACCAGAGACTTGGTAACAGCTCCAAGTTGTCTGTGTGTGAAAAAGAGCCCTAGGAAGTGTTTTGAGTCTTGAAAAAAAGATCTTGTAAATAGAAGGAAGAAAGACTTTTCCCTTGGTAAGTTTCTGAGGACTATGTTCCAAGGCCCTTGAGGAGCGAATAGGAAGGAATTTAATTTCCCACTGGAAGGATTTGCTCACTTTAGGGAGGGGCAGTGGCTCCCCCCAGCAGATACTGCACAGGGGAGAGGGCCCTCTCAGGCAGGCTGTTGAGGGAGTTCAGAAGATCCCCTGAGTTTCAGAGGCCTTATGGCAAATCACTCACTTTTGCCTGGACTCAGATTTCCGCATAGCAAGTTAATCCAACAGTGCTACGTACAGATGGCTGCCTGGTCTTTCTCCTCCACGTGCTGGTAACTTCTCAGCCACCACCTGCTGCTGGCCTACACTTGGGGTGTCTGCAGCTCTGGCCTCAATTTCCTCTGCTGTAAAGTGGAGATTATAATTGCAGCTCCATAAAGGTTCAGGGGGTGGGCTTCCCGGGTGGCACTAGCAGCAAAGAACCCGCCTGCCAATGCAGGAGACATAAGAGATGTGGGTCTGATCCCTGGGTTGAAAGGATCCCCTGCAAGAGGATATGGCAACCCACTGCAGTTTTCTTGCCTGGAAAAGCCCATGGCCAGAGGAGCCTGGCAGGCTACACAGTACTTAGGGTCGAAAAAGAGTTGGACACAATTGAAGCAATTTAGCAGACACATATGCAAAGTTTGGTGGAGGATTAAATGAGACAATGCAGGGGAAGTACTTAGCCCCAGGACTGACACATAGTGACTGCATGCTCAGTGGTTACTTTCTTCAGTTCAGTTCAGTTGCTCAGTCGTGTCCGACTCTTGCGACCCCATGAATCACAGCACTCCAGGCCTCCCTGTCCATCACCAACTCCCAGAGTTCACGCATACTCACGTCCATCGAGTCAGTGATGCCATCCAGCCATCTCATCCTCCTGCCCCCAATCCCTCCTAGCATCAGAGTCTTTTCCAATGAGTCAACTCTTCGCATGAGGTGGCCAAAGTACTGGAGTTTCAGCTTTAGCATCATTCCTTCCAAAGAAATCCCAGGGCTGATCTCCTTCAGAATGGACTGGTTGGTTCTCCCTGCAGTCCAGGGGACTCTCAAGAGTCTTCTCCAACACCACAGTTCAAAAGCATCAATTCTTCAGCGCTCAGCCTTCTTCACAGTCCAACTCTCACATCCATACATGACCACAGGAAAAACCATAGCCTTGACTAGACAGACCTTTGTTGGCAAAGTAATGTCTCTGCTTTTGAATATGCTATCTAGGTTGGTCATCACTTTCCTTCCAAGGAGTAAGCATCTTTTAATTTCATGGCTGCAGTCACCATCTTAAATGAAATAATCTTAGCTTTAGAGATGTTGCACAGATATTATAGTACAGAGAGTTCTAGTAGATGCCTCACCCAGTTGCCCCTAATGTTGACATCTTACATAACTATGGTACTTTTGTCAAGACTAGGAACCAACTTTGATACATTACTATTAAATAAATTCAAGAATTTATTTGTCTTTTATTAGTTTTTCTAGCAGCATCCTGTTACTGTTCCACGATTCATCCCAGGGCATTAAATCACATTTAGACTTGTTTTTATTAGACTTCTATTAAAAAGTCTGCAGACCCCTGAAGAGTGGAACAGTGTATTCTTTTGTCTCAAACTTAGCACAGTCAAGCACAGGGCTTGACTACAGAGTTGGGAATGTGATCCATAACTTTGCTGTAAAACATCTTGCCTAAAATCTTTGTTCTGGGGAGACCAGCAGGACCCAGAGTGGCAGTCCTTAGAAATCCTCCAATCTTCAGCCTCCCAACCTTATGGAGGACAGAGCCCAGGGCATGTGCAGAGGGGTCCTCCTGGACTTTAGGACACAGGGGGAGGTGGGCCCACAAAGTCTTTGCATTGAGCCCATGGCTGGGAAGGGATCACCTTCTGGCTTCCTGAGGATCCCAAGCCCTCCTTGGCCCTCTCTCCCACCCTAAGCCAGTGCAAGGTCAAATCTACTCTGCAGGACAGGCCCCGTGATGTGAACAGCCCACGGCTTTTGTTGAAACCTGACTCCTTGGAGCATAGGTTCCAGTCCTCAGAGCCCTGCTAGGAAGTCCTACCATAGAGGTTTAAAAAGAGCTTTGCTTAGTTTCCTGTCAGGGCCTGTGGAGGTGGAGAGAGTAAGGGGTTGGCCCAGAGGACTTAGGGCCTGTCTGGCAACTTCCAGCCTCATGCTAGACCCTTCCTCTCTGGCTCCAGGTCTCGGGCAAGTTTCTGGGGGCTCTGAGAGGTGGTTTCCAGTCTGAGATGAGACGTCTCAATGGGGATCTCCATCTCTGGACCCACTGGGGTGCATATAAAGGGTGGGTGGTGCCTAGACCTGGCCCCAGAGTAGTGCAGATACTACTAGAGAGTTTGACATGAAGGCCCTTAGCCCTTGCTCTGACTGGAGTGGTCATATTCTTTCAGAGACTGCTCTTGGGGCAGTCTCTCAGGCCTGGCCCTTTAACGTGGGACCGCATGGCTGGCTGGACAGTCTGGGGGCCTGTGTCTTGGAGTCGTGCTGCAGACGCCTGGCACATGGAGTCCCAAGGCACTCACATCAGGCAACCAGCCAGCCTGGTGCTGGAGGGTGGCCGACGACCAGGAATGTGCACTTAACACACATTCCTTCTCCCAGTCCTAAGTGCATGAATATTTTGAAAACTCAAATCAGTTTGTTCTCTTAACAACAAGAACCACATGCCCACAGAGGCAGTGTGCTGATGGGCTCCAATGTTTCGCATGTGAAATGGGAATCCTAGGCCTGAGGAGGCTGCCCTCCAGCCCTAACTATGCCACCGAGGGCCCTGAGAGCTTGGGCGGGTCCCTGCCTCTGCTGGGGCCTCAGGTTCTCCATCCATGAAACAAGAACCTGGGGTCTTTAAGGGCCTACCAGCTCTGAGGGTTTATGAATCTTGGGGGAATGGAGACTCTGAAGTTGACTGCTTTATAGGAAAGTTTATTTGAAATCCACAAGGGCTTATGATTGCTTGTAAATGTTTAAGATGCGTTTTTTAGTAAGTCTAAACACAGGCAAAAATGGCAAGAATGTAAACAGTCCTTTCTGCTGGCCCGTGGTGGAGGACCGAGGGAAGAACACAGGGAGGCAGGAAGAGGCAGAGGCACAGGGTGGTCTTTCAGGGACCGTGACCTGGGGGCCTGGAGGACTGTGCTATGGCCACCCAGAGCTGGTGCAAGCCAGCTTGGACACCACCTTCCCTGCCAGCTGTTATGGCGGCTTTCCAGCTCTGTCCTAGGAACAAGGGGTGAAATCTGTAGCCCTGATCTCCCAGCTCCCCTTTAGGATCATCCCCTGGACTTCTATTTCCAGCTTTGAATTCTTGTCAGAGCTAAACAGCTGGGCAATAAGGTCCCCAGCCAATCAATTTACGGGGAAATGGGGCAGAGGCAATGGCCAAACTCTGGCCTGTGACTAGCCCTCTCCCTGGTTTGGGGGGAGGGGTGGTTGGGGAGGATCTGGCAAGCACAGCATCCACAGGAACCTCTGGCTAGAAAGCCTTCAGAACTCTGAGATAAGAGTCCTTTAGGACAGAGAAAGAGTTCTGTGGCTAACAACACAAATTAAAAGAAAAAGTTACTGTAAGTGATCTACTTGGTGTCAGTTGGCTGGGAAACCCCTTGTGAGAGGGACTTGAGTTGATAGCACTTCATTCTTCCCTTCATGGAGTGTTTGTTGAGTGTTCCCTAGGTCCTGGGTATAGTCCTGGTGCTGACTTGATGGTGGCTGGAGCCTGACAGGAGAGAGAGAGCGTAAACGGGTGAACCACAGATAAGAAGTGGTGACAGTGGCAGAGGGGGGTCCTGATGATAATGGAGGGCAGATTCAGACACCGTGTCTGAGTTGAGCTGGTGGAGGAGGGCAATGAGCCCCCAGCAGATACAACTGCACAGGCTGAGGCTCTGAAGTCGGAAAGGGCTGGGCTGAGAGAGAATTTTGAATGAATGGGAAGAGGCAGGCATTGGAGATGCACATGTGGGGTTTGCTTGCCTGTGTGTCCTGAGTTGGGGTGGCTTTAGAGCAGGATGGTTGTGTGGGAAGCATGAAAAAAAGGACTATTTGTGTGTACCCGTCAGCATCTTAGGAGTGGATAAGCCTTGCTCACTGGACCGAGCATATCCACACAACTAAATGTCAAACTTTTGACTAAGAAGCTACAAGTCAGGGCTCCCCAGGGTCTCATTCAAACACAGAGTGAATTCATGGCTTTCCCATCTCCACCCACTTCCCCTGCCAGTTATTGTCAGCTGCCATTCTCATTTTTTTTGTTCTCGTCTCACAGTTACTCATATTTCCCCCCAGATCTTTGCACTTACATTTCCTGGAGCTCCACTGTTCCAGCTGGCCCATCATTGTTTGAGGAGAGAGTAGGCAGAAGTTCCTCCTGTGTCCTCCTCCTGCTTTCCCCAATCAGAGGAACCAGAGTGGGAAGAGGAACTTGGTTGTGTGTGACACACAGCATGTACTTGATGCAGCTCCTGGAAGGAGGGCCTGTAGGAGAGTGTAGATGAGTCAGAAGGTGGGCCTGAGAGAGTGGTGGTTGTGAGAGGAAGAAAGGAGAAGATGAAGGTGCTGCCTCCTCTGCAGACCATGAGTGCACCCCTTGATGTATGCCCCCCATCCTCCAAAACCTCCTGGTCATTAAGATTCAGCCCCAGTGCCAACATCTCAGTGAAGCTTTGTCCAGCTTTTTAGAACTTGCTTAAGGCTGTGTCCTGTGGACTTGTGAATTTTAGAGTTGCACTTGGCTGCCTAAGCCACACACCATAGACCCCTGTTACTCAAAGTGTGGTTCCATGGTTTGGCCACTTTGGCATCACTTGGAGTTGTTAGAAATGTAGGTTCTCTGGGCCTTCCCCAAACCTTCTAAATTAGGATCTGCATTTTTTAAAGGTCTGAAGTGATTGCTGTATTCCTTACAGTTTGAGAAGCAGGACTATAGACCTTCGTCAACTGGTTTTCTAGGGGTGGGATTCTGCTCTTCTTGATGGGATGGTGAGCTCCTAGGGGCAGAGCCCCAGCACCTGCTCTTGAAGTTGAGCTGAGAATAATGGCCATCTGGGCAGGGACTCAGCATGCACTTGATTAGATCTATTTGGAGGTGGTGAGGGGCAAACCAAACAGAGAGGCAAGGGGAGAAGGAAAGAAGAGAGCAATGATGAGCAGTTCATTTAGGGTCTTAAGAACTTTGGAGAAGGCTGTGGATCTCTTGGAATGTTCTCTGTCCAAGACCATTTCACTTAGTGAGTCCTGAACTGAGATGTTTATGAAATCAAGCTATAGCTTGGAGATATTGCAAGACTGACAGTGCAGTGACCACTCTTTGCCTTAACTCAAAGTCCTGGGGACCCTGCAGGGGCTGTTTGCTTCTCCATTTCTCTTTGTAAAGGCCTGGCTTACAAAGGGCAAAGGTCAGGGAGACCAAAATTGTGAACCAGCACCAAGATAGGTCAAGGACAGCCCCTCCCCTTCCCTTTGCCATCATTAGGACTGCAGGCTTCGTCATGAGGATAGAGAGACTTTGCCAGCATCCAGGAGGCCAGAGCTTTGGGCAGGGTGATTGAGGATACTTCCTTCCCATGAAGGAGCCTCCAGACACACTGATTTCTGAAGAATCAGCTGGCATCACTGGGGAGCTGCTGCCTCAGAGAAGAAGGACTCCAGGGCAAAGGATGACCCTGGGGGTAAAGCACAGTCATATACTGATGGTGTGGAGCTGGCATATTCTCTCTTTCAAAGAAGCTGATTATTATTCGGCACTTACCACTAGCCAGATTCTGGAGAAATGAGCGAAGGTACTCAGTTCAGTGTCCCAATTCCAGGTTCAGACCCATAGGAGTTACATTTAAGGGGAATTTGCTTAGAGTGAACTGAACTCAGAACACACGTCCAACCCCTACCCTTGAGTTGAGCTTGTCATATTATTGGGGTGGAGGAAGCTCAAATTCTGCCTGCCACAAACAGCCTCTCCTCATTACTCTAGCCCTGTCTCCTGATGAAGAGCTGTATTTATCTTCCCAGTTTATACATAGAATGAGTGAGTGAGTGAAGTTGCTCAGTCGTGTCCGACTCTGCGACCCCATGGACTGTAGCCCACCAGGCTCCTCCCTCCATGGGATTCTCCAGGCAAGAATACTGGAGTGGGTTAACCATTTCCTTCTCCAGGGGATCTTCCCGACCCAGGGATTAAACCTGGGTCTCCCTCATTCCAGGCAGACGCTTTAACCTCTGAGCCACCAGGGAAGCCCATACATAGAATAATGTACTGTTATTATTACAGCAGACTGTCTCAGTCTGCTCTCTGCCCTCCTCTCTGGCCCCATCTCCTAGCACTCTCTCCCCAGGCCAGTTGTCAATGTATTGCCATTCAGCTCCAAACTCATCCGTATTTGCCTGCCCTGTGGTAATGGAGGTGGGCTTTGTTAAGTGTTTTCCTTTGCCAGTAGCATGATGCTCAGCCTTGTCAATAGAGGACATTGGAGGGACACTGGAGAAAGAAAGGGTTTTCTCTTCCTGGTTCCTGTGGGCCTCATTTTCCTAGGCTCCTGTGGAACATGCTTTCTCCAGGATTCGGTCTTGAGAGCAGTGGTTTCTGCTGTGCCAGATTCCCACAGAGGACCTTTTTCTCTAGTGCCTGGCTTCTGCAGAAGTGGCTACTTGAGCTCCTGTGATGCCCAGTGCCTAGCAGCTTCCCCCTACATCTTCTCTGGCATTTTCCCAGAGGAATGCCACCAGCAAGATCACACCCTTGTGAGTGGCTTCCTCAGATGCATTCATAGTGAATTCTGAGCTGTGGCACTTCTGTGTGGACACTTTCTTCTAACATCCCAGAGGGCAGAGTCCTGGTAAGTCCCACCAGCGAGGTATCTAGTGACTTTTCTGCCATCCAATGAGTCATGACTGTGCCCTCTCTGAGGTTTGGATCCCAGTTTTTGGTAGGGGATTCTTCCTTGGGTACTAGGGCACTATCTCAGCTGTAGGCATTGTGTGTGTGTGCATGCTCAGTCGTATCTGACTCTTTGTGACCCTATGGACTGTAGCCTGCCAGGATCCTCTCTTGCATCTTCTGCATTGGCAGGCAGATTCTTTACCACTGTACCACCTGGGAAGCCCAGGGATTGTGGCTGCTCTGTGTACCTGCTATTCTTACCCTGTATCAGACTCTCCAACTCTTATTGGCCAGGTCCCCATTGCTCCCCTATTAACAGTTCTTTATATTAATATTTTATTTGAATTATTGTGTGGTTTCTTTGTCCCAGTTGGACTCTATGGGCAGAACTTTGAGCAGTACACTTGGTTGTCCACTAGTTTGAAATGAGAGATGGCCAGAAGTGTGGATCTGTGTATATTTATGGACAGTTACTAAAGGTCTGATTGGATGGTCAGGGACTTGGAAGGAACATGATTGGGAGATTAGTGACAAGAAAGTCTGGAGAAGAGGAACATGGCTAGACCTCACTCAGAAAAGGCACAAACTGTGAAGATATTTGTGTCCCATGTGAATGCCCAAAGGGAATCCACTGTGGAGGTTAGTAATCAGATAGACAGAATGACAAAGTGCTCTGGAGACATCAGCCAGCCTCTTTCCCAGCCATTCCAGTGCTCATTTAATGGGCCCATGAATAACAGAGCCATGGGGACAGGGATGGAGGCTATTCAGGGATTTAGCAAGCAGCATGGACTTCCCATTGCAATGACTGTGTGGTTAATACTGTGGCTAGATGCTTAGTCTACCTAAAGCAGAAGACAGCACTGACACCCTGATATGACACCATCCCTTGGGGCAATTAGCCAGCCTCCAGGTGGCAGGTTGATTACATTGGACCTCTTTTATCATGAAGGAAGCAGATATTTGTCATCTTTGGAATAAACCCATTTTCTAGGTATAGATTTGCTTTCTCTGCATATAGGATGTCTACAGATGATGCAGAGCACCATCATCTGTAGCTCACAGCATGCCTTATCCACCTTCATGGCATTCTCCATAGTCTTGCTTCTGATCAAGTAAACCATTTCTCAGCAAAGGAAGTGTTCAGTTTAGTTCAGCCACTCAGTCGTGTCCGACTCTTTGGACGCCATGAATCGCAGCATGCCAGGCCTCCCTGTCCAACACCAACTCCTGGAGTTCACTCAAACTCATGTCCATCAAGTCAGTGATGCCATCCAGCCATCTCATCCTCTGTCGTCCCCATCTCCTCCTGCCCCCAATCTTTCCCAGCATCAGAGTCTTTTCAAATGAGTCAACTCTTCGCATGAGGTGGCCAAAGTATTGGAGTTTCAGCTTTAGCATCAGTCCTTCCAAAGAAATCTCAGGACTGATCTCCTTCAGAATCAACTGGTTTGATCTACTTGCAGTCCAAGGGACTCTCAGAGTCTTCTCCAACACCACAGTTCAAAAGCATTGATTCTTTGGTGCTCAGCTTTCTTTATAGTCCAACTCTCACATCCATACATGACTACTGGAAGAACTATAGCCTTGACTAGACTGACCTTTTTGGCAAAGTAATGTCTCTGCTTTTTAATATGCTGTCTAGATTTGTTATAACTTTCCTTCCAAGGAGCAGGCATCTTTAAATTTCATGGCTGCAGTCACCATCTGCAGTGACTTTGGAGCCCAAAAATAAAGTTTGTCACTGTTTCCATTGTTTCCCCATCTTTTTCCCATGAAGTGATGGGACTGGATGCCATGATCTTCATTTTTTGAGTTGAGTTTTAAGCCAATTTTTCACTCTCACTTTCATCAGAGGCTTTTAGTTCTTTGCTTTGTGCCATAAGGGTGGTGTCATCTGCATATCTGAGTTTATTGATATTTCTTCTGGCAATCTTGATTCCAGCTTGTACTTCTTCCAGCCCAGTATTTCTCATGATGTACTCTGTATATAAGTTAAATAAGCAGGGTGACAATATACAGCTTGATGTACTCCTTTTCCTATTTGAAACCAGTCTGTTGTTCCATGTCCAGCTGTAACTGTTGCTTCCTGACCTGCATACAGATTTCTCAAGAGGCAGGTCAGGTGGTCTGGTATTCCCATCTCTAGCCCAATAATTCATGTACAAGATTTTTGCTGCCTATTCAAGTATCCTTCAGCTTTGCTGGTCTGTAGGTTTTAGTTCCCTAGTGAAAAACACTTCAAATAGGGGCTGCAACTGTGATTCCATTAAATTGAAAGGTGAAAGTTTGCCATTTTGGACTTCTTCAGTCAGTCAGTTCAGTTGCTCAGTCATATCTGACTCTTTGTGACCCCATGGACTGCAGCACACTAGGCCTTCCTGTCCATCACCAACACCCGGAGCCTACTCAAACTCATGTCCATCAAGTTAGTGATGCCATCCAGCCATCTCATCCTCTCCCGTCCCCATCTCCTTCCACCCTTAATCTTTCCCAGCATCAGGGTCCCTTCCAATGAGTTGGTTCTTCCCATCAGGTGGCCAAAGTATTGGAGTTTCAGCTTCAGCACCAGTCCTTCCAATGAATATTCAGGACTGATTTCCTTTAGGATCAACTGGTTTGATCTACTTGCAGTCCAAGGGACTCTCAAGAGTCTTCTCCAACACCACAGTTCAAAAGCATTGATTCTTTGGTGCTCAGCTTTCTTTATAGTCCAACTCTCACATCCATACGTGACTACTGAAAAAACTATAGCTTTGACTAGACTGACCTTTGTTGGTAACATAATGTCTCTGTTTTTTAATATGCTGTCTAGATTTGTTATAGCTTTTCTTCCAAGGAGCAGGCATCTTTAAATTTCATGGCTGCAGTCACCATCTACAGTGACTTTGGAGCCCAAGAAAATAAAGTTTGTCACTGTTTCCATTGTTTCCCCATCTTTTTCCCATGAAGTGATGGGACTGGATGCCATGATCTTAGTTTTTGGAATGTTGAGTTTTAAGCCAATTTTTTCACTGTCCTCTTTCACTTTCATCAAGAGACTCTTTAGTTCTTTGCTTTGTGCCATAAGGGTGGTGTCATCTGCATATCTGAGGTTATTGATATTTCTCCTGGCAATCTTGATTCCAGCTTGTACTTCATCCAGTCCGGTATTTCTCATGATGTACTCTGTATATAAGTTAAATAAGCAGGGTGACAATATACAGCCTTGATGTACTCATTTCCCAATTTGAAACCAGTCTGTTGTTCCATGTCCAGCTGTAACTGTTGCTTCTTGACCTGCATACAGATTTCTCAGGAAGCAGGTCAGGTGGTCTGGTATTCCCATCTCTTTCAGAATTTTCCACAGTTTGTTGTGATACACACAGTCAAAGGCTTTGGCATAGTCAATAAAGTGTAAGTAGATGTTTTTCTGGAACTCTATTGCTTTTTTGATGATGTAGAGGATGCTGGCAATTTGATTGGACTTCTTATGCCACTGCATCAAAAAGGAGTTAATTCTACTGGTTGATCCTTATTACTGGAGGGTAATTGGATTGCAGCTACACAATGGAGGAAAGGAAGACTATTTTTGGAACCTAAGGGATTTTCTAGGATACCTCTTAGTACTTCCATGCCCAGTAGTAGAAGTTAACCAGAAGCTACAACAACCAAACCAAGCAGAGTGACTAAGGACTCAGGTTCTTCAGGAATTAAAGTTTCAGTCACTCCACCAGATAAAAAACCCCAGCCAGCTAAGGTCCTGACTGAGCACAGAATGGTTAGTAGAGGAAGGAGCCATGCATATTAGTTATGACCTCAAGACCAGTTTCAAAAAAAGATAGCTATACTAGATTTACATACTTTCTCTTATTTATTTTCCTTAATATGTTTATTTGTATATGCTAGCTAACTTCCCTCTCCTTTCCATTTTTATTTTCTGTACAAGTTGTTGAGGTTAACTATACAGTTTAGTCTTTAGATAGCAGATTATTCAGTAGGTCTGTGATGGATCCAGGAGCAATTAATATGGCTACAGTGATAGACGCAATGACCATTAAGAGTGTGTGTCTCTTCATTTTGGGATAGTCTGAGAAATTCTTCACTTGGAAGGAGGATAGCTATGTTTTAGGAGATGGAAATAAAGCATTGTTTCATTGTTACATAGAAGTTCCAACATGTGTTGAAGTGCGCTTGTGGAAACGGAGTAGCTGAAGGAGTGAACTGTGCAAGGAGCAAATCTATTGCTTTTGGGCTCCAAACCCTTCTTTGCCAGCTCTGTCAGAATGGAGGTGGGCTCCGCAAATGTTTCTTCTTGGCCCACTGGCATAATGTTAAGCCTGATCAGTAGTGAACCCGGAAGGGACATGGAGGAGGAAGAGATTTCCTCTTTTTGATTCTGTACATCTCACCTGCTAGACTCCTGAAGAGTGCACTTTCTCTAGCACTCGACCTCAGAGGTTGACTTCCTGAGTTCCTGGTTCCTGTGAGTATGCTGCAGCCAAAAGAGCCTATTGGCCAGTGTCTTCTTCTGGCATCTTCTCTGGCAGTGTCCTAGTGGAAGCTACCAGCAAGGCACATCTACCTGAACAGTCTTCCTAACACCGCCCCCTCCCCCCCCAACTCCGGTAACTCTGAAGCAGGTTCTGAGGTGTGGCGCCCTCCTGTGGAAGGCACTGAAAGCATAGAAATTGAATAAATTGACAGCTCCACCATTATGAGTGGAATGGAATAAGAGATTTATTCTTGGAATGAAGAGCATATGCCATTATGGGAACTGGTGAAGTCAATGAAAAGCTATTTTCTCTCCATCTCATGGTGGGCCTGAAGTTGCTATAGGTCCCAGAGCTGGCAGTCAGGATGAAAAGCTGGATGTTCAGTGGGGAAGAGTAAGGACAAATGAACCTGCATGTGATGGTTAATTTTCTGTGTCAACTTGGCTATGCTACAGAAGCCAGTAACTTAATCAGACAGTCATCCAGATGTGGTTAAAATCTCCCATCAGTTGACTTTAAGTAAAGGAGAATATTCTTTAATGTAATAGTGATATGTGGGTGGGCCCTGTCTAAGCAGTTGAAGGCCATAAGAGCAAAAGCTGAGGTTTCCCAGAAAAGAAGACATTCTGCCTCAAGACTGCAGCTTTCAATCCTGTGTGAGTTTCCACTTCTCCCACATAGATTGTGGGAGCCCAGCCTGCCCCACTCTTGTATGTATTCCTTGCAGCGCTGAGCACAGGGCTTGGCCTAGGGAGGATGCTCGATAAATATTTCCTGTCTGGAAACGACAACCATCTGTCGGAGTCGGTGTGAACAGAGCTCTGCCTTGGGGCAGGGGCGGAAGCTGAGGGACTGAGGAGGGCCTTTCCTGTCCTTAGATCCTATGACAGTGAGTGGGAAGCTCTCCAGACTGAGAATAGGTTGTTGGGAGACAAAGTGGGAAGGGAATCTGAGATCTATAAAGTAAAAATGAAAATTTAGCAGGAGTGCTGGAAGAGATGCAACTTTGGGGAGAGATTCTGAAACCTCAGCTTTGCTGGAGTGGTTGCTGCAGGTGAGGACTTATGTTGGCTGTCCCAATGTGTCAGGCACTTTCTAAGAACATCACATATTAATTCACATCACCCTCACAGCTGCCCCTTGAGATAAGTACTATTATGATCCCGTCTCATAGATGGGAAAAGGGAAGAACAAAGAGGGCAAGTAGCTTGGAAAAGATACATTTCACCCTGTGGGTGCTCCTTCTCCAGGCACATCCTCTCAGGCAAAGGGAAGTGGCCCCTTTGTCTATCATGATTAATTCCAGCTCAGACCCCTACTTGTGTTTTCCAGAGTTTGCCAAGAAAATTCCATGAAGCTAAGTGGGTTTCCTATTTTCTCAGGGACCCATGGTACACTCTGCATCAGCCCCGGTGGTCCTCCATGTGGGGACAAATGTCTGTACAGATCTTTTCACTCAGAGCTGCAGAGCGGGCTTTGTGGCTACATGTGTGATTCATAAAGTTTGCATTTTCCACAGGACTCGGTTTCCAGAACATTTTGGCCTAAGCACGCCAAGCTTTCAAGACTTTCAGCCGAGAAATGCTGTCCACAGATTGCTCAGCTACATACATCCTTCCCACGGCTGTGAAGTTTGGCATGGGTGTTCTGTTATTGCTCCGGGATTGGATTTGGAGTTTTATTTTATTAATATTCTTTTCTGCAAGGATTTAAAGGGGAGGGGACCTGGACCAACACTAGTTTCTTCAGGGTCATCATTATTCCCCACTGGCATCCACATTTGGCCTTTTTCTATCATTTT
Organism: Bos javanicus; assembly: GCF_032452875.1. NCBI lineage: Eukaryota > Metazoa > Chordata > Mammalia > Artiodactyla > Bovidae > Bos > Bos javanicus. The sequence goes on from NC_083874.1 coordinate 46,689,142, forward strand.
TGACCCTGTTTACCACATTGACTCATGTCTTCTATATCCTGGGTGCAGTGCATGGAGTTGAGTGTGGCTTGTAGATGAGGGAGTACAACCCTCGCTTTATCTGAGTGTCAGAACCATGTTTATGTTAATTTTTTCTAAGTCAAAATAATCTTGACTTCGGGCCAAAATCTGATGTTGTAGGATTTGATCTTGGTCATATTGGGAATCCTACTCTGACTGTCCCTCCCCTGGGCTGTGAAAGCTTTCAAGACTGCACTGGCTGGTGACCTCAGGGAAGGTGTGCTGGCCCATAGCTTTCTCTAGTCACCTTGTCCAAGTCCACAAATTCCAGGATGGGCAGCATGATGACTTCTGTGCCCAGCTTGGGCACCAGATTATTACTAAGGTTGAGAGGACTGAGTCCTGGGTCCTGCCTCCCCACGAACCTGGAAGCCATATTCCCTCCATGCTTCTAGGATATCCAACCTTGCCAGTCACTGAACCCCTGAGCCACCATCTTCTTCTAGTTCTGAGGGCCATCCCTCTTCTGTTGTGGGTTGTGTCATGCTTGAAATAGGTATGTTGGAATCCAGTCCTCAGAATGTATCTGTCTTGGAAATAGTGTCATTGCAGATATAATTAGTTCAATTAAGATGAGGTTATACTGGAATAGAATGGGCCCTTAACCTGACATCCTTACAAGAAGAGGAGACACACAGGGAGAAAGCCACGTCATGACAAAGGCAGGAACAGAGACTGGAGTCATATAGCTGCAAGCCAAGGAGCTCTAAAGATGGTCATTACAGCAAACCACCAGAGCTGGGAATAGGCAAGGAAGGATTCCCAACAGGTTTCAGAGGGAGCATGGTCCTGCTTGACACCTTGATCTCAGACTTCTAGCCTCCAGAACAGTAAGAAAAGATATTTCTGCTGTTTTCAGCCATCTAGTTTGTTATAGCAACTCTAGGAAAATAAAACATCCTCTGTCTTAGGGTCAGCAACTTATTGGTCCCTTGTATGCATGTCCACACTTCATCCTCCAGAATGGTCCAGCATACCCTGTCCTCAGTGGGTATTTGGACTTGTTTTGGTGGTGGATGTCCTTTTCAGGGACTGAGTGTTGCAAAGGTGATGCTGAGAGCAGCCACTTTTCTTCTATTGACCAACCTTGTGTTTATTTCTATCACTACTCAGTTCAGTTCAGTTCAGTTCAGTCGCTCAGTCGTGTCTGACTCTACGACCCCATGAATTGCAGCATGCCAGGCCTCCCTGTCCATCACCAACTCCTGGAGTTCACTCAAACTCACATCCATCAAGTCGGTGATGCCATCCAGCCATTTCATCCTCTGTCGTCCCCTTCTCCTCCTGCCCCCAATCCCTCCCAGCATCAGAGTCTTTTCCAATGAGTCAACTCTTCGCATGAGGTGGCCAAAGTACTGGACTTTCAACTTTAGCATCATTCCTTCCAAAGAACACCCAGGACTGATCTCTTTCAGAATGGACTGGTTGGATCTCCTTGCAGTCCAAGGGACTCTCAAGAGTCTTCTCCAACACCACAGTTCAAAAGCATCAATTCTTCTGCACTCAGCTTTCTTCACAGTCCAACTCTCACATCCATACATGACCACTGGAAAAACCATAGCCTTGACTAGACAGAAATTAAAAGATGCTTACTCTTTGGAAGGAAAGTTACAACCAACCTAGATAGCATATTCAAAAGCAGAGACATTACTTTGCCAACAAAGGTCCGTCTATCACTACTCAGTTCTAAGCAAAGTTCCATCATATGAGTAGGTGACCAGGGCTGGTTAAAGTTTGGAGCCATTCAAATGCATGAATTTTCCTTTTAGTTTACTCTTCCACTGTAGAGACCAAACTGAGTCTCCAGTTTGATCAAAGATATTTCTCAGAATTCTGATAAAGCAGGGCTCTCTGTGAGAGATTTAAGACTTATAAAAGCCAAATATTTGTGAAATGTGAACTTTTTCATATTTTTATGGCACATGGATGTGATAATCAGGGCATGAGCCATGAAATAAAGAAAACCACCACTCAGTTTCCTTGTCCTTTATAGTGTTGAGATATTATTTCACTTAGCCTGGGGCTACATGGGTACTGGGTGTGTTGCTCTGAGCTTTGGTCTTTCTCTTCTTGGTGCTCTTTCCAGAAAGTCTCAGCCTTGAATTTCTCACTCATGATCACTCAGTCATCCTCAGCTTTAGGGCTCCAGTCTGACCACCCTAATTGGTCTTCAGCAACTTGACCCTCATCCTGACTTTGGAGAGAAACAGCTTTTAGACTGGCTTAAGTTTGCATGCATTTAGTCCTGGGCTGCATGTCTGTTCCTGCTGCATGAACTGGGATGAACACGGGGAGGGCACAGGCTGAGAAGAGATGAGGTCCTCAGTCTCTAAGAGAGAGGGGAATTTCTCTGGAGTGGCCAATGGGCCATAAAGTTATGGTTAAAGAGTGAAGCTACATGTAAGAGAAGCAGGACTGAGCCTCAGCTCTTAACTACATGCTGTGTACCAGGGGCTGTGTGCTGAGAAGAGTGATGAACAAACCAGACTGAAATCCCTGTCAGTCAACCAAAGACCAGGGACATGAGGCAGGAGGTCCTGTGCTGGGAGGATCAGAACCACTTGGGGAAGTGGTATGCTCTGGGGCCAGGACAGTACTCGGGACGGAGGCTGCCCAGAGCCTCCTGTTGGTGGCGTGTGTTAATGGAGGACCGGAGTCAGGTCATTGGGGTGAAGTTCATTTTCCTTGTTAAGACTAGATGGTGGCTGTGGTAGATCTCATCAGGAGCATATTGACCAGTCTTCTGGATGTTTCCAGTGAAGGAGATGGAATTAATAAAATCTGTAGCTAACTCACATCTTCCAATGAGATCTGAAGAGAAATGAGACATATAAATAGAAAGAGAAAGAGCAGAAAGAAGAAAGGCTGACACTGGCCCCTGGCTCCAGCTCATAGACACCGCAGTCCCTAGGTATGGCAGAGTAGTGCTCCCCTGTGTGCTGAGGGGCAGAGAGGCTGATTGAGATGCCACCCAGCGTGAGAACCATGTGTTGACTTCCTTGGGCCTCACAGATGTGTGTCTGTGTTGGGATGTCTGCTCTGGTCCAGGTACTGGCTTCCTGCAGGGGTCAGCACAGGAAACATCCATCACAGACTGGTGTGCAGAATGACTGAGTGGTGGCAGTCCCCAGATGGGCTGTCTGCATCCTCATTTTGAAGAGTTTCCTGCAGCTCACCAGGCCCCACTGTGATCTGAATGAAGAGCTGCAGCTATATGTCTAGTCTACACTCTTGGAAGGAGTGTCAGCAACACCTACCAAGCAGCTTCTGTTGTAAGCAGGCTGCCTCGGGCAACAGCCAGCTGGAGAAATGATTAGCCTGATGAACCAACCTCCAAGGAAGCCCTCTCTTCACTTTAGGACCTTCTAACCTTTTACAAAAACACCTAGTGTGGGTGACTGAAGCAACTAGTCAGAAGTATGCAATATACAACACGTATCACACACTTATGCATGTGTATACACACGCATGCATGCAGGAGCTTTGGAGTTCCCCAGTGGCCATGTGTTTTGTTTCTGCAGACTGTTAATTGCAGTATCTCTATCTGCACTGATCTGACAACTAGATAATTCCCTTCCTAGGATATTCTGTGAAGAACAGGGTTCTGGTTTAACCTCTTGTCTCTTAAAAGTCAGCTTGAGCCAAGAGGCTTTTCTCATCCCTCTGCAAGCTGGGAATGGTTTTCCCACCTTAGGGCCCTCATGTTTTGTCCTTTGCCATCATACTGTTTTATGAGATTATTTCCTTCTAAATGACTCACAGGCTGTGTTTGTGGGAGCATGCACACGTGTGTGTTTGGGGGGAGGTGTCTGTGTGTGTGTTGCCAGCTGAGATTCTGAAACTAAGGAGAACTGTGTGTTAAAGCACAAACAGTTTTGGTATATAGTTGCACTTATATTGGTTGCCTCCCCTCACTCCCCAGACATTTAATTGTGCATATTTTAATTGGAACACACTTCTGATCCACATGCATAAGATTAACTTTGGCTTACTCAGCAGGGTCCTTGAACGTTTTAGCTATAAAGATGGTATGGTAAAGGCACTCAGTCGTGTTTGACTCTTTGAGACTGTTTGGACTGTAGCCCACCAGACTCTTCTGTTCATGGGATTTTTTCAGGCAAGAATACTGGAGTAGGTTGCCATTTCCTCCTCTGGGGGATAGAGAAGACTTCTTCTTTTTTTTTTTCAAATTAAAAACTTTTTGAGATTCATATGCAGTTGTGAGAAATAATACAGAGAGATCCTCTGCACACTTAACCTGGTTTACCCCAATGACAACATCTTGTAAAACCATAGTAAAATATCACAGTCAAGATACTGATGATCATACAGTTGAGCTATGGAACAGTTCCCTCACCACAATGACCCTTAACCCCCATGCCCGCCCAGCTCCAACCCTTGTCCCTGGCAACCAGTAGTCTTCTCCAGTTCTGTAATTTTGAAAGACTTTTTAATAAAATATCAGGCTAATTTTGATGAAGTTGGCTTTATTCTTCACTAGGGTCCTAAGCTCTCTGCCACTGGCTAGATAGAAATATAAAACAGCTGTTCTTCACTCTCTTTACATGGGCAGCGTTGTGCTGTAGTGACTGGTAATGCAGGCTCTGCAGGTGGAATCATACAGGAATTAGTAGCCTAGAGGTCTAAGACAAGTTACTTAAACTTCATATGCAAATTAAGGATCATAATAATAGGACCCAGAGATTGCTGAGGGATTAACTAAGTTAATAGATCCAAGTATTGAAGACAGTGTTCCTCGAGCATTGAAGTTTTGGTTGCTCAGTTGTGTCTAACTCTTTGCGACCCCATTGGACTATAGCCCACCAGGTTCTTCTGTCCATGGAATTCTCCAAGAGAGAATACTGGAGTGGTTTGCCATTTCTTTCTCCAGGGGATCTTCCTGACTCAGGGATCGAATCTGTGTCTCCTGCATCGACAGATGGACTCTTTACCACTGAACCACCAGGGGAAACCCTACCAAAGGTTGACTGGGCCTTCATACATCAAGGATAATAGTGGGAATGATAGCTGTGCCCTGGGAGCGGCCTTATCAAGTGTCCTTATGGAGTCTCTGTGCCTCAGGTGGCCACGGTTACCAGTCCTGAGCTGGCAGCCTCGGGGAAAATGAGCAGGTTGGGACTTTTCTCTCCAAGACAAGTTGGAATGCCATCTTCCTGGCATTGCATCTCACAAGAGACCCAACATGGTTGTAGAAATACAAATATCACATAAGTACACTCTCAGTGTGTGTATATACACTCGACACATCCCTGCTATTATAGGGTGTCCCTAGCTTCTTCATGCTTGTCAGCCTGCTGGGGAAAGATAGTGTCTTGGGCTTAAGTTGCCTTTCTCTAGTGACTAGAAATGCTGAGCCTCCCTCCTGTCTGATGTTTATTTGCCATCTGCAGCTCATGAAGTTGGGTTTCTAGCAACACCCTGGCCACCAGCTTGGTGCACCCATGAGGAGACACCATGAGGTGGCTCAGGAGGAGGTAAGCAATATTTATCGGTTTTACACAAAGACAGCTGCAGAAGCTACCACTATGGCCCCCAGAGGGCCAATAGCTCATGTTGGAAGAGAGCTTCCACATGACACCAGACTCTCTCTGCTCTGGTAACTGTTTATCGTTATCCTGAGCCTGTGACTGTGCAGCTCCAGCCAGCCCATCTGTGTCCAGCAAGAGGGCCATTCATAGATCCATATGGTCGTGAGGCAGTGTGGCTTGGCCAGTGGGAAGCCCTTGGCCTGGAGCCGACAGACCCAGGTTCAAATCCCAACTGTCCCCGCCGAGGGCACGGTGGCACTCCCCCAGCTCTCCTGCTCTGTGCCATCCTGCAGCTTCTGACCTGCCTCACCTGGCCTTAGGCCTCGCTGCACCCTTGGCCTCTGTGGCACTGTTTTTGCCAGTTCTTCTCCCAGCCCCTAGGACCACTCTTCCCCTCTGCCCTTGAAGTGTCCTGGTCTGGGTGTCCTCCAAGTCCTTCTCTGTTCATGCGGTTCCTCCTGATAGCACCCACTGGGGCAGCTTCAGAGCATTTCCAGCCAGCCGGATCCCAGGCAGGCACTCTGCCCTGGGCCCTTGCTGGCAGCAGTGCCACCTGGCACCATGTTCCCAGAACACTCGCTGTGTCTACACCTGAATGCATTTCTCTCTAAAGCTTCTTGCTGGGAGTCCTGTCTTAGTAAATGGTATTGAGTAATCCCTCGAGCCAGAGACCTCAAGAGTCCACCTTTGGGTCCTCCATCTTTTTTCAGTCTCTTTCCTGTGACTTCCTCACTATCCGCTTAATGAAATCTTGGCTCTCTGGAGTTTCTCCTAACTTCTTGATTTTTCTCTGCTGATTTTCTAGCTTGTATATTACATTCAGGTCAAATTGGACAGCTTACAATTGCTTGAATAATCATGTACTTCCTGGTCTCTGCACCTGAGAGAGCAAGATTTTTCAGCCCTGGCACTATTGACATTTTCAGATAGATTGTTCTTTGTGGTGAGGGGCTCTCGTGTGTATTACAGGATGTTTCACAGCATATCTGGCCTGTACCCAGTAGCATCACCTCCCCAGGCATGACGATTAAAAATGTCTCCAAAGGTTACAATATTCGTCATACCAAAACTTTCACTACATTCAAAATACATTAAACTTTCCATGAGGTACATTGGACCAAGGAGCATGTTTTAGATCCTTCTAATAATTATTTTTATAAAAATAAAAAAAGTCTAAACATTGAATATTTTGAAATAAAGATTCCATTTTAGGCTCAAACACTGACACAATTTTATAGAAATATACATTTCTTTCCTCCAACTTATACATAAGTAATTGTCAGAGTCATATAAACACTACCCGTATAATAGTAAAAAGGTAGAAGCCAGTGATCAAATTAGGGTGAAATTCATAAAGCCTTCTTATACGAGAAATAGGTAAAAATTATTTGTGTGCTATGATTCCAACTATGTAAAACCAGGACATAGTAAAAAAAAAAATTCCTGGAGGAAAACATCAAAGCAACAGTGGTGATAAATGTATGGTTTCAAAGATATTAATTCTATATATTTTGGGATGACAAGCTCTTCAGGGTCAAGTCTTTGTTTTTCTTCTTATGGTACACAAGGAATTAGATAAGTAAATTGGATTTGCCTGAAGCTGTTCTAATGCTCCCAAGTGTGTAGTAGAGTTTGGCAGACCTCTGTAAGGGTGAAATGGAATGTGTGCATTATGACCACTCTCACAATAGAACTGCCACGGTATATCAGAAACCAAATGAGGGAATCTTTGCTCACCCCACATCCCATTCCTACATTCTTATATTTGTATCATATTATATATTATATGGAGAAGGCAATGGCACCCCACTCCAGTACTCTTGCCTGGAGAGTCCCATGAGTGGAGGAGCCTGCTAGGCTGCAGTCCATGGGGTCGCTAAGAGTCGGACACGACTGAGCGACTTCACTTTCACTTTTCACTTTCATGCATTGGAGAAGGAAATGGCAACCCACTCCAGTGTTCCTGCTTGGAGAATCCCAGGGATGAGGGAGTCTGGTGGGCTGCCGTCTATGGGGTTGCACAGAGTCGGACACGACTGAAGCGATTTAGCAGCAGCAGCAGCAGGATATATTATATGCATATGATGCATGCACACACACATACACACACACACACACACAGAATTGTTGTTTTTTAGTTGATAATTTTTGTCCAACTCTTTTGTGACCCCATGAACTATAGCCTGCCAGGCTCCTATGTCCTTGGGATTTTCCAGGCAAGAATACTGGAGTGGGTTGCCATTTCCTTCTCCAGGTGATCTTCCTGACCCAGGGATCAAACCTGCGTCTCCTGCATTGGCAGGAAAGTTTTCTACCACTAAGCCACCACGGAAGCCCCATACATGTGGCTTAGTGATAAAGCAAAAGAGTTGGACACGACTTCTATGTATATGTATCATATATGTATATGTGTGGGGTGATATGGGTAGGTATGTATGTGTAGGAAAAGAGAGAAAAATGCCTCATATTAGATTTCACGTTGAAATCTAAAAATAATATGAAACCATGATGTAACAATATAAAAGTAACAGGGAAAAGAAAATTTATAAAACAAAAAACAAAAAGAAAACTGAAAAAAACAGAAATAAAGCCCATTATATGCTTCTGCCTATTTGTGAATAATACTCACTGTCATTACATGGCAATTAAAAATAGTGAGTTTTTTTTTAAGTCTCCAGACACTGACTAATGTTCCCTGGGAGGCAAAATTGCCCCTACCAGAAGCAGTGGGTCTTCCCCAGTGGCTCAGTGGTAAAGAGTCCACCTGCAAGGCAAGAGCCGCAGGAGATGCCAGTTTGATCCCTGGGTTGGGAAGATCCCCTGGAGAGGTCATGGCAACCCACTCCAGTATTCTTGCCTGGAGAGTCCCATGGACAGCAGAGGCTAGTGGGCTACAGTCCATGGACTCACAAAGAGTTGGATCCGACTGAGTGACTTAGCATGCATGCATGCACAAGAACCAGTGATCGAGAGTTCCTGTTGTTTAATCAGCATGGAAAGCCCTCGCCCTTGTCTCCCAATCCCTAATTTGTACTTTAGTGATAAATTCCAAAAAGCAAATTTTAGAAAAGTATACACTATGATTATTGTATGTGTAAGTCAATGAGGATTGGCATAGAATATGCAAAGATGAATATAGTGATCTAAGTTGTGTTTCCTCAGGCTCCTCTTGTCAGGGGTTAAAAATGTAGTGACTTTGTGTGTAACCAACCTGCATTTGGCTGTCTTTCACTTCCACCTGTTATTGTAGGATTCTGGCCCCAGAAATTCCTGGAGTAGTTAATTTCCCATGGCTTCACAAAAGAATCCCATGATAGACAAATTTCCTCTCCCATGGAATCTACCCCTCGTCTCAAACACCTATCAGGCTGGCTGATGCCCATACATGAGGTACCTGCCAGGTACTGAGTGTCCCACACCAGACACACCGATCCTTGATGCCTCGAAGTAGCCCTGCATCTGTGGGAACCCTCATAGCAACTCTGTCTCTTTGCATTCTTTGTGGAACTATAGCTCTGGGATCTTAATGAAACTGCTCTTTACTGCTTAGACAGGGACCCATTGGAGCTTGGGCTGGGACTCAGCCCAAGGGATAGATACTACGACAGACTCATTGTTCTGCCACCTTGGCTTTGTCACTTATCCAGTGTGTCATGCCTGATGCTCTCCCGAGATTCTGGCCAGGGCACAGTCCTGGTGGCCTGCCCCACGGCTCTCCAGTTATGCCCAAATATATCTGAATCCCAGTGGCATCAAATCATAATCTCAAGACTGCAGAGAATAAAGAGCTTTATTTGGGGTCTTCAGAATTGCGTTTCAGGAGACATAGATTCTAGTGAAACTGAAAGAATGATTCAGCACAGAGAAAGTGTCAGGAGCTTATAAAGGAGCAACCACATGGTTGCTCTAGTTGCCCAGGGAGAGTTGTGATGAACCCTGACACAAATCAGGAGATATTTGTTCTTAAGGAAGTACAAGTTTATTTTAGGATAGGGGTCTGATAAGTGGGTAATTGTCATGAATTAGAGTAAGGGTCTGATAAATTTCTTTATCTTCTTGATGCCTTTGTTAGTACAATAAGTAGTCAAAAGGTCAGACTCTATCCAGGTTGAGATATGAATATATCACACCTCTTTAATGGCCTCCTGGCTCCATTTCAGGGAGTCATCTTAGCAATTGCAACTTCATTTTTATTTTCCTTCCACAGCCGTGTTGACTGGAAAAAAGCACAGCATAAGAGCTGTGAGTTGAGTTTTGTTTAGTGTCTTACTGAGAACCACATTTTGGAAGACAGCCTCTCAGAGAGCTCTGAGGTTGTATATGTCATTTTTGCTAAAGGGGTATGTGCATTTTGGCATACATCTACTCATCGCAAGGAGCAGATATCTCAGCTAATGATATCAGTGCTTATCTAGGTATGAGAAGATGAAAGAAGCTGGGTTCATAAATATCTAAGGGTCTGTTTCCCTGTTTTCCCAAAGCACAGAGTGTCTTATCCTATTCTTTGTCCCAAATTCCTTTGAGAGTGTACTGTATGTCCATGTTGCTGTTTAGTTGCTAAATCATGTCCAACTCTTTGCAGCCCCATGGACTGCAGCATGCTAGGCTTCCCTGTCCTTCACTATCACCTGGAGTTTTCTCAAACTCATGATTGTGTCAATGATGTCATCCAAACATCTCATCCTCTCTCACCCCCTTCTCCTCCTGCCCTCAATCTTTCCCAGCATCAGGGTCTTTTCCAATAAGTTGGCTGTTAGCATCAGGTAGCCAAAATATTGGAGCTTTAGCTTCAGCATAGGACCTTCCAATGAATAGTCAGGTTTAATTTCCCTGAAGATTGACTGGTTTGATCTCCTTGCAGTCCAAGGGACTCTTAAAAGTCTTCTCCAGCACCACAATTTGAAAGTATAAATTCTTCAGCACTCAGCATTCTTTATGGTCCAACTCTCACATTTGTACATAACTACTGGAAAAACCATAGCTTTGATATACAGACCTTTGTTGGCAGAGTGATGTCTCTGCTTTTTAAATATGCTGTCTAGGTTTGTGATAGCTTTCCTTCCAAGAAGCAAGCATCTTTTAATTTTGTGGTTGCAATCACCATCTGCAACGATTTTGGAGCCCAAGAAAGTAAAATCTGTCACTGTTTCCGCTTTTTCCTCTTCTATTTGCCATGAAGTGATGGGACCAGATGCCATGATCTTAGTTTTTTGAATGTTGTTTCAAGCCAGCTTTTTCACTGTCTTCTTTCACCCTCATCAGGAGACTCTTTAGTTCCTCTTTACTTTCTACCATTAGAATGGTATCATCTGCATATTTGAGGTTGTTGATCTTTCTCCTGGCAATCTTGATTCCAGCTTGTGCTTCATTCAACCTGGCATTTCACATGATTTACTCTGCATATAAGTTAAGTAAGCAGAGTGACAATATACAGCCTTGATGTACTCCTTTCCCAATTTGGAACCAGTTCATTGTTCCATGTCTGGTTCTGTTACTTCTTGACCTGCACACATGTTTCTCAGGAGACAGGTAGTGTGGTCTGATATTCCCATCTCTTTAAGAGTTTCCCACAGTTTGTTATCATCTACACAATCAAAGGGTTTAGCGTAGTCAATGAAGCAGAAGTAGACGTTTTTCTGGAATTCCCTTGCTTTCTCTATGATCCTTTGGATGTTGGCAATTTGATCTCTGGTTTCTCTGTCTTTTCTAAATCCAGCTTGTACATCTGAAAGTTCTTGGTTCATATACTGTTGAAGCCTAGCTTTAAGGATTTTAAGTATTACCTTGCTAGCATGTGAAATGAATGCAATTATATGGTAGTTTAAACAGTCTTTGGCATTGCCTTTCTTTGGGATTGTAATAAAAACTGACCTTTTTCAGTCCTGTGGCCGCTGCTGAGTTTTCCAAATTTGCTAGCATATCAAGTGCAGCACTTTAACAGCATCATCTTTTAGGATTTTAAATAGCTCAACTGGAATTCTATCACCTCCACTAGCTTTGTTCACAGTGGTGCTTCCTAAGGCCCACTTTACTTTGCACTGCAGGACGTCTCACTTGAGGTGAGTGACCACACCATTGTGGTTATCTGAATTATTAAGACCTTTTTTTGAGTAGTTCTTCTGTATATTCTTGCCACCTTTCTTAATCTCCTCTGCTTCTGTTAGGTATTTGCTGTTTCTGTCCTTTATTGTGCCCATCTTTGTATGAAATTCCCCTATGATATCTCCAGTTTTCTTGAAGAGGTCTCTAGTTGTTCCCTTTCTATTGCTTTCCTCTATTTCTTTGCATTGTTCACGTGGGAAGACTTTCTTATCTCTCCTTGCTCTTCTCTGGAACTCTGCATTCTGTTGGGGGTGTCTTTCCCCTTCTGCTTTGCATTTTGTGTCTCTTCTTTTCTCAGCTATTTGTAAGTCCTCCTCAAACAACCACTTTGCCTTCTTGTATTTCTTTTTCCTTTAGATGGTTTTGGTTACAGCCTCCTGTACAATGTTATGATCCTCTGTCTGTAGTTCTTCAGGCCTCTGTCTACCAGATCTAATTATTTGATTCTGTTCATCACCTCCACTGTATAATCATAAGGGATTTGATTTAGGTCATACCTGAATGACCTAGTGGTTTTCCTTACTTTCTTCAATTTAAGCCTGACTTTTGCAATAAGGAGCTCATTATCTGAGCCACAGTCAGCTCCAAGTCTTGTTTTTGCTGACTATGTAGAGCTTCTCCATCTTTGTCTGCAAAGAATATAATCGATCTGATTTAGGTATTGACCATCTGGTGATGTTCATGTATGGAGTCTTCTCTTGTGTTGTTGGAAAAGGGTCGTTTGCTACGACCGGTGCAAAACTTGACAAAACTCTGTTAGCTTTTGCCCTGCTTCCTTTTTTAGGTCAGTGACAGCATGGCTAATGATGTAATCCTTATAGAACCAGATAGCAAGTGACATTCCTTTTTTTACAGTGGTGAGTGTGGACCAATCTAGAATGAATACTCTCTTCAGTGGGTTGTGGGATTATGAATGACTTTTTTATATCAAATTTTCTTAAACACTCTTGTTATTCTTTTTACAACTATGATCCATCCTCAAATCTCACCTCCAAGATTTCTGAGCTTCCTTCCACTAGGTCTCTGTGTTCCCAGTATGATGGAATGTGAGGTCTCCGTCTCCTACAAGGTCTACACTTTGACCCTCTTATGGGCCTTTGACAAATTCTGCTTTGTAGTGTTGTTATTTGGGTACGTTTCTCTCCATCTCTGATGTGTATACTCCTTGAAGGTACAGGATGCCTTAAACTCCCTTTAGATCTCGTCACTGACTGGTGAAACTCCAACTGTGTGACTGGACTTCTTGAGTATGTACCAGTCATCATGTACTGTGAACTGGTGCCAGTGGTGAACTGTAGGTGACCTGAGGTCCTTCCGGGGAATATCCAGGACACTGTTGACTGAAAAAAAAGCACCACCTGAGAGTTGTGAGTTAAGTTTTATTTAGGGCGAACTGAGGACTATAGCCTGGGAGACAGCATTTCAGATAGCTCTGATGAACTGCTCTGAAGAGGTAAGGGGAAGGTCAGTATTACAAATGATTTTAGTGAAGGGAGTATGTGTAGTCATTTAGGCAGAGGGTTGCAGCCAGTCACAAGGAGCAGATGCCCTGTTAATGATCTTAATGCTTTTCTAGATATGAGAAGATGCAATAATTTGGGTTTATAACATCTTCTTTTAAAATATCTAACTATCTGAAGGTCTGTTCTGCCAGTTTTTGCCAGAGAACAGAGTACCTTATTCCTGATCTCCATCCTGAACTCTTCAGGGTGTGTTGAAGGTCAGTTGCTTCCATGGCTAGTGACTTCATCCTTGTAGAGGCAGATGACAAGGGCAGTTTTTTAGTTGGTAACACAAAGATCTTTGCTCTGCTTTGCCACTATTTCACTGGGGCTCTGGCTAGCTCTCATACTTCTTCCATCTCAATGTTCCATCCATATTGTGGGAGAAAGAGACCCCAGAGATCTGGCAAGACTCCATTTAAGTGCACTGACCCACTGAGAAGAAAGCGTCTCTATTTATTCAAGGGCTATTTTCAGTAATCTGTGCATTTTAGACCAGGAAATAGTGGTGTGATTTTTCAGTAAAATACCCCAGTGATTACCTGTCTTTAGATATCTTTCACATAAAGAGCTTATGTTCAGGAAGTACTCAGCAGGTTGGAAGTGAGGATTGAAATCCAATTCCAGTCACTCCTGGCCTAGATCCCTCTGCTCCTCAGATGTTTTCCTGTAGTCTTGGGGAACTTCTGAAAGCAGGGACCAACTTACAGCCATGGCTGAAAACTAGGACCCTTAATCCAGAGCACCACGTCTCTGGGAAGGTTCAGAAAAGCTTTGATTTATAATAGAATGCTGTCACTCAGGAAATCAGAGAGGGGTAGTTTAGGGTCAAGAACTTCATTTTTCAAGAGGCACTGGAGATTTGTGAGGGACTTGGAGTTTTAGGTGCTGCTGATTAGGAAAAGAAAATGTTCCCCTGTCCATACCTTGCTGATTTTGGAGGACCAAGGGTTCAGAGTATGGGGATCACAGTGAAGGGAGGAAGACATTTGCTTGGTAAGCATTAATAGCTGTAATAGTGCCTTGCTCATCCAGAATTATGGGAGTAAGATTTACCATGAGTGGATTTCTCAGAAAATAGAATATTATCCCTGTGAGTAGATTTTGCAAAAGTATTATTATTGGGGGAGAAATCTTTCTGATGAGTGTTGCGTCTTGCCTGGCTCCTTAAAAGGAGCATGTGGAATAGCATTTTAGTTCTTCCTTGATTCAGCCTTAAAGCCCATCATATATACCTGAGTATTAGCTAGTCTCATGGGTCTTGAAACATGTCCCGTGCTTTTCCTTCTAAGCCCCTGGGCCTTTGTCTCCATGTATCTGCATCCTGTGCATCTTCCACTCTGTGTTCTCGCCAAAGCACACACAGTGAGTGCCAAATAAACATCTTTGAATGAACACCTTAGGGTCATAAAGACCTCTATCATTTTGAAGTCCTGTCCAGTTAACAAAGCACTTCCATTGTCTTTTGTGTAACAGTAACGTTCTCAGGGACTTCCATGAGGGAGGGACTACTGTTCGTTCTTCCTTTCACTCCCTCTGCAAACATTTTATTATCTTCTCGTTTGTCCTGGCATGATGCCAGGCATCAGAGGCATAAGGATGAATGCCACCTGCTTCCTTCCCTCAAGAAGCTGATGATCTAAAATTTGTATGAAGAACACGGACACTATTCAGTAGGGCAAGTGCTCTGCCAAGTCGTGTCCCACCTGCCGAGCAGCATGGAAGAGTGTGCTTCCCCTGAATCTGATGGCCCAAGACAAAGATATTTTAAAAATTCTTTTTGGTTTCCTCCATCCTCCTCTGTTTTCTTATTGTCACTTCTTGATATACCTGGTGCGTGCGTGCGTGCTCAGTCGTTTCAGTCGTGTCCGACTCTTGGTGACCCTGTGGACTATAGTCCTCCAGGCTCCTCTGTCCATGGAATTCTCCAGGCAAGAATACTGAGTGGACTGCCATGCCCTCCTCCAGGGGATCTTCCCAACCCAGGAATCAAACCCACATCTTCTGTGTCTCCTGCATTGCAGGCGGATTCTTTATTGCTGAGCCACTAGGGAAGCCTGGTATTCCTTGTATACCTACTCATACCAACCCTTCTTTCCTCTTATAATCTGCAGTTTCTAATCTACTCATTTCTAGGAAATGGGTTGAATTTGTATCCTTTCTTCATAGCAGTGGGTTTCAACTCTGTCTGGCTGCACTTGACAGGCACCTGAGAATTCATTAATCCCCATACTATGTCCTAGGCTCAGAGATTCTGATCTAATTAGTCAGAGTGGGTCCCAGACTCCTAGCTGATGCTGGTGTGCAGCCAGAGATTAGAACTGTTTTATAGGCAATTCTAAATCTGTAGATTCTGATGAGGCTTGGGGATGGCCCTAGACTTTATTGAAGATTAAGGGCATGGGCTTTGTGACAGCTCTTTTCTAAGACAGAATCTATTTTTAAATCACTGAGGTGTGAAGACCCAGTTCTGGCCTCCATGCAGGTTGTGACAGCCAGTGAAAGAGTCAACGGATGGAGTGGTCCAAGGCCAAGAAACGGCTTCATCCGTGTTCCAGTATGTCTTAACACCTCACAAGCAGTCATAAGAGTAGTGGAGAGGATTCCTAATCAGGTGTTTTAAATCTCAGCTAATCAATACTGGTGCTAACAAGGGGCCAGAGATTTTCTCCTAATAGCCAGATCATTAAAACTTGAGTCTATAAATTGAGAAGCTTCAAGATCTATGGTCTGAAAACTGAATATGAGCTATTTATACGCCCAGAAAACTTAACTGTAGCCTGACATCTATAAAATATATCTAGGAGGACGAAGTTACCAAAGTAGTGACAAGCTGTCACCTTCTAATTTCTTAAAGATCTTCTTTCCAAAACTTCAGTCAAGTCAGGCTCTGACTGCATCTGGTTGTTGGTGATGTGAGTCTGCATGGCAGCCACATGGTGCTACTGGCCACATTCAGATAATTTCACTCAATTGGCAAGCATTAATCATACACTTGCTATGGGCCTAGCACAGAGGAACATGGACTTGTATGAACACAGATACGTTCTTGGTGGCTCTTGCTGTCTTTTGAGACTGACTCCAACTTTTTTAATGTATGGAGATGAAGTCATAACCCAGCAGTATCTTGTAACTGCCTCCTCCAGCCTATGGGCTCATGCAGAGCAGCAAACAAGGACTGAAAAAGTCCATGGGGTAGGAAGTACTTTAGGCCTCTTGTTCCCTGAGCCTGAAACTCAGGGTGATTATCACCCTTCCTTGCTTTTACCCAGGAATAGTTAATGCAAAGATTAAATGAAGCAATTTCATGCAACAGGTATGTAATGGTCATCAACTTTGTGATGAAGTAGAGATGATTTCATCTCAATTTCATTCATGGTCTGTGACCTCAAGGAAGTCACAGCTGCTGATGAAGGAAAGACAGGTGCTTGGCTTATTCTAATATAAAAGGAAACAGTGATAGTGGTAGTCATGATACCGATGATAATGGCAGCTCCTTTTTGGTGAGTGCTCCGTGTGAGCTGAGCACGGTGTTCGGTTCCTATCCGGCACACACAGCCTACCTGTTCTGTCATGTCGGTGTCCTTGCCATCGTATACCTTTGAGAAAACTGAGGATGTGAGAGGTTGGCTAATGTGCCCAGGATCACACAACCTGCAAGGAACCTTCTCAAGACCCAAATTCAGGCCCAACTTCTCCATCGCCTAAGCACTCAACATCAGTGGTACATCCTATAAAGAGAGGCCTAAAGGAGATTCTTTGGGGATTTGATGGGGGTGGACACTCGTGGATAGGGGCTGGGTTGGGTTCTCCCCAAAGCAGACCCTGAAACGAGGACTTGGGCACAAGTAGCTTATTGGAAGGGCTTCCCTAGTGGTTCAGTGGTAAAGAATCCACCTGCTAATTCAGGAAATGTGGGTTCAATCCCAGGGTCAGGAAGATCCCCTGGAGAAGGAAATGGCAACCCACTCCAGTATTCTTGCCTGGGAAATCCCATGAACAAAGGAGCCTGGTGAGCTACAAGTCCATGGGGTTGCAAAGAATTGGACATGACTTAGCGATTAAAGAAACAAACTAAAAACCAGTTTATTGGGAGAGGATCTCAGGAGGACTGGTTCAGTTCAGTTCAGTTCAGTCACTCAGTTGTGTCCAACTCTGTGACCCCATGGAATGCAGCATACCAGGCTTCCCTTTCCATTACCAACTCCTCGAGCTTGCTCAAACTCATGTCTAGCTACTCGGTGATGCCATCCAACCATCTCATCCTCTGTCATCCCCTTCTCCTCCTGCCTTCAGTCTTTCCCAGGATCAGGGTCTTTTCAAATGAGTCAGTTCTTTGTATCAGATGGTCAGAGTATTGGAGTTTCAGCTTCAGCATCAGTCCTTCCAATGAATATTTAGGGTTTATTTCCTTTAGGATTGAGTGTTTTGGTCTCCTTGAAGTCTAAGGGACTCTCAAGAGACTTCTCCAACACCACAGTTCAAAAGCATTGATTCTTTGGTGCTCAGCTTTCTTTATCATCCAACTCTCATATCCATACATGACCAATGGAAAAACCATAGCTTTGACTAGACTGACCTTTGTTGGTAAAGTAATGTTTCTGCTTTTTAATATGCTGTCTAGGTTTGTCATAACTTTTCTTGCAAGGAGCCAGTGTCTTTTAATTTCATGGCTGCAGTCACCATCTGCAGTCATTTTGGAGCCCCCCAAAATGAAGTCTGTCACTGTTTCCATTGTTTCCCCGTCTAATTGTCATGAAGTGATAGGACTGGATGCCATAATCTTAGTTTTCTGAATGTTGAGTTTTAAGCCTACTTTTTCACTCTCCTCTTTCACGTTCATCAAGAGGCTCTTTAGTTTTTCTTCGCTTTCTGCCATTAGGGTGGTGTCATCTGCATATCTGAGGTTATTGATATTTCTCCTGGCAATCTTGATTAAAGCTTGTACTTCATTCATCCTGGCATTTCACATGATGTACTCTGCTTATAAGTTAAATAAGCAGGGTGACAATATACAGCCTTGACATACTTCTTTCCTGATTTGAAACCAGTCTGTCATTCCATGTCCAGTTTTAACTGTTGTTTTCTGACCTGCATACAGATTTCTCAGGAGGCAGGTAAGGTGGTCTGGTATTCCCATCTCTTTAAGAATTTTCCACAGTTTGTTGTGATCCAAACAGTCAAAGGCTTTGGAATAGTCACTAAAGTGAAAGTAGATGTTTTTTTGGAACTCTTTTGCTTTTTTGATGAACAAGAGAATGTTTGATCTCTGGTTCCTCTGGCTTTTCTAAATCCAGCTTGAACATCTGGAAGTTCATGGTTCACATGCTTTTGAAGCCTGGCTTGGAGAATTTTGAGCATTGCTTTGCTAGCGTATGAGATGAGTACAATTGTACAGTAGTTTGAACATTCTTTGGCATTGCCTTTCTTTGGGATTGGAATGAAAACTGACCTTTTCCAGTCCTGTGGCCACTGCTGAATTTTCCAAATTTGCTGGCATATTGAGTGTGGTGCTTTCACAGCATCATCTTTTAGTATTTGAAGTAGCTTAACTGGAATTTCATTACCTCCACTGGCTTTGTTTGTAGTGATGCTTTCTAAGGCCCACTTGACTTCACATTCCAGGATGTATGGCTCTAGGTTAGTGATCACACCATCGCGTTTATTTGGGTCATGGAGATCTTTTTTGTATAGTTGTGTGTATTCCTGCCACCTCTTCTTAATATGTTCTGCTTCTTTTAGGTCTGTACTGTTTCTGTCCTTTATTGTGCCCATCTTTGCATGAAATGTTCCCTTGGTATCTCCAATTTTCTGGAAGAGATCTCTAGTCTTTCCCATTCTATTTTCCTCTATTTCCTTGCACTGATCACTGAGGAAGGCTTTCTTATCTCTCCTTGCTGTTCTTTGGAACTCTGCATTCTGTTTGGTATATCTTTCCTTTTCTCCTTTGCCTTTCGCTTCTCTTCTTTTCTCATCTACTTTATACTTTATGACCATTATATCTACTACTGTGGGCAAGAATCCCTTAGAAGAAATGGAGTAACCCTCATAGTCAACAAAAGAGTCTGCAATCTCAAAAACGACAGAATGATCTCTGTTCGTTTCCAAGGCAAACCATTCAGTATCACAGTAATCCAAATCTATGCCCCAAGCAGTAATGCTGAAGAAGTTGAAGTTCAACAGTTCTATGAAGACCTACAAGACCTTCTAGAACTAACACCTAAAAAAGATGTCCTTTTCATTATAGGGGGCTGGAATGCAAAAGTAGGAAGTCAAGAGATATCTGGAGTAACAGGCAAATTTGGTCTTGGAGTATAAAATGTAGCAGGGCAAATGTTAACAGAGTTTTGCCAAGAGAACACAGTGATCATAACACATACCCTCTTCCAAAAACAAAAGAGAAGACTCTACACATGGACATCACCAGATGGTCAACACCAAAATCAGATTGATTATATTCTTTGCAGCCAAAGTTGGAGAAGCTCTATACAGTCAGCAAAAACTAGACTGGAAGCTTGCTGTGGCTCAGATCGTGAACTCCTTATTGCCAAATTCAGACTTAAACTGAAGAAAGTAGGGAAAACCACTATAATACTCAGGTATGACCTAAATAAAATCCCTTATGATTATACAGTGGAAGTGACAAATAGATTCAAGGGATCAGATCTGATAGATAGAGTGCCTGAAGAACTATGGACAGAGGTTCATGACATTTTACAGAAGGCAGTGATCAAGACCATCCCCAAGAAAAAGAAATGCAAAAAGGCAAAATGGTTGTCTGAGGAGGAGGACTGGTTGGGAGTCATCATATGAGACAGAGGGAAGGGAGGGGCAGGGAAGGCCACCAAGTCATGGTACGTAATCGAGAAGTTCCTCCTGTGGGCAACTGGATGTCAGTCCCACTAGGGCACTTGCTGAGACAGTGTGCACCCACCTCAGAGCTGTCCTACCTCATTGGCGAGGAAGCTGGAACCTGTTACCGTGCTACCAGTTGTTATTAGTTGAAGGCCACTTCTAAGGGCATTCCCTCTCAGGTCCTCTGGCTGCTGGCAGAGCAGGCACAGGTTTCTCAGTAGACAGCCGCAGGCATCAAGATGTGTGCTCTCCTCTAGGCCTGTCTTAATCTGGAGGTCCGGAGTGAAGGATGGCATTGCACGTCCTCCCCAACCTGTGCTGGGGAGGCTGTGTGGTGTGCTTGACCCATACCACTAACTCTTCTTCAGGATTAGTGGTTTCCAGACTCCACAGGGGTGAGTGCAAGCCCAGCAAAAAGGAACTTCTTACCAGTAAACAGGCATGGGTATTTTGGAGACTCTCTCGATGATCAGAATGATGTCCTGGCAATTCAAAGTTCTGGGAGTTTGTTAATAAACTGGTGTAGAAGTCTTTGTTGACTAAAAAAAAAAAAAAAAAAACAGAACAACCTAAAAGTTGAGAATTATGTTTTATTTGGTGGACAAAACTTAAGACTTTAGCCCAGAAGACAGCCTCTCAACTCTTACTGAAGAGGTAAGGAAAGAGCCTGGATGTATAGGAGTTTTGCCACAAAACCCAGGTAGTTGGAACATCAAAAGATTATGGTTATAGAAAACCAAACATCTCAAGTTAATGAATTTAGTGTTTTTATCCATATGAGGAGATGCAAGAGTCTGAGCTCATTGCCATCATTCCTCTGATATGCACATTAGCTCTCTAGGGCCACTATGCTGTTCTTTCCTTTTCTGAGTCCCTCGGAGTACGCAGTTAGGGGTGCCTGCAGTGGCTGCTGGTCCTTTGTTTACTGATATGTAAGACAGCGTTTTTCATCCATACCTTTGTAGGCAAAGTTTTCAAGCTCTGCTGGATTTCAGGGCGGTGGATTTGAGTGTCAGCTTGGGTAATGTCGGGGCTTCCCAGGTGGCCCAGTGGTGAAGAACCTGCCTGCCAATGCAGGAGACATGAGACACGGGTTCGATCCCTGGGTCAGGAAGATTCCCTGAAGAAGGGCATGGCAACTCATTCCAGTATTCTTGCCTGCAGAATCCCACGGACAGAGGAGCCTGGCGGGCTATAGGGTCGCAAAGAGTAAGACGCAACTGAAGCAACGTATCACGCATGCACAGTAATGTCAACCAGGTCAGCCTTTTTGGGTTCCAGGTGACTGGATTCCATCGCACCCACCGCATGTCTGGACCCTCTTTGAGGAACATGGTGCTAATGCCACACTGTGTGATCTCCGCTGCAGTTCGTGAACAGTCGTTTCCAGACATGGACACAGAGCAGCAGAAAGGAGCACAGGCTGGGGAGCCATGGGCCAGGATAGAGTCCTGCTCTGCTGTTTACTGGATGAATCACTCTAGGCAAGTCTCTTAGTGCTTTTGAGCTTCATTTCCCTCATTTGTAAGATGGAGATAAAAATACTCAATTCTTTTTACTGTTGTTGTGAGAATTAGGTCAGATAGCACCTGCGCAATGCTTTGAACGGTCTGTGGGACCTAGCAAGGACTCAGTAAATGTTAGCTTCTTATTATCATCACTTTGACCCAACCAGGATCCTACTTGGTGGAGGCAGGAGGGAGCACTCCAGTGCTTTGTGAGCCTTGAAGCAGTCCTGACGTCATGGGGACAGATGCTCCTTGCTTGTCTCCATCTGTCATTGTGAGGCTTTGTTCTCTTCCACAATTAGACATATCAGGTTCAAAAGAGTCATTGTCTCATAGTAATGAATAGATTAATAACCTTCCTCCCCAGATGCAGGAGACTTTATCAGCCTCTTGAAATGTTGATGATGTTTCTGAAAGGGAGCTTTAGGGAGGCACTCCTAAATAAACCATTCATCCCTGCTCTACCTGAGCCCCACCCTTGGCTGAGAGGTGGGAGCCTGTGGCCAGGGCACAGTGTACTGGCCTGGGGGTCAGTCAGGGGGCATGTGAAGCGGGTGCTCACAGGCTGGCCACTAACCAGCGCATGGGGAAAGATGAAAAACCTGACTCTAGTATTGGGGGCAGGAAAAAGGCTAAAGGAGCTAAAGAAAGGAAAAGGAATGCCTTTCAAGCTAGAGGTCAAGCTTGAAAATCAACAGTGTGTTGAAGCAGGCCCAGCTCTGAAGTTGAGATGGTGATGGTCACTGCACCCTTGCCTCCCCTCTTGAGAAGGCCTGCTTGCTGACTGCTGTGCCCTTGACTGAGTCTCTCCTTACTCATGTCACTGTTGAGGACTGAGCATTGTCAGTTTCATTTCCCACTCTGATTTGGGGTGCAGACTGCTTAAATCAATGTGTTTCTCTTTTGTCTTCCCAAGGAAATCCAACCAGTGTTCTGTTCAGCTGAATGTGAATTTCAGCTGTCTGATGTTGGGGGCCAGACCCTTTAACTGGCAGAAGATCCCTGCTCCCCTCTGGTGGGGCACCCTACCCCTTCAGCTTCTGATGAGGTTTGACACGTGCTTACCTTCCCTGCAGAAAGTCAGCAGCCCATGAAGGAAGCAGAGCTTATTTAGAATGATACTCCCCCCAAGTTGAGAATAGTATCAGTCTTTTAACAAACGCAACTGGATTTCATATTTATTATTCTGCTTTCATAATGGAAGTTGACCTATCCTGAAATGAACTATACATTTTTTAAATTGTCTACCAGATCTCATACAGAAGGTATTAGGTTTTTTTTTTTTTTTTTTTTTACCCCCTCTCTAGAACTAACATTTTAATTTTAGAGACAGAGTTGAATGAAAAACACTGAGGCCAAGGTATCTAACATTTCAAGAGAAAACAAACAAGACTTTAAAAATGGTGAAGTTCATCAGGCCAGGCCCCCATCCTATAGGTCTGGCCAGTTTGTTGGAGCTAACCTTCTTTCTCAGAAGGACTGGAAGTCTGAGCAAAGCCAACCACTAGCTTCCAAATTGATTTTCAAACCAAAATTGGAACAGTTCTCAAATGCTCCTGGGATTTGGGGCTATTAATACTGAAGAACAATGAGAAGGAAAAAGTGAGTGTGTAAGAGGTGATTTATGACCCAAAGGAAGTTGCAAGCTTGGAAACTTGTATGCAACCCAATCACAGACCCCTCTGGAGATGTTCCAGGGAAGAGATGGAGAATGTAAAGGGAAAGCGTTTCCGAGGGATATTAAAACTTATAAAAGGAGGTAATGTGGGCTTTGGGCCTGAAATGAGCAGGCGAGGAGCTGACCATGTTGAATTTCTCATAAACACAGCAGGCTTTTGTGCAGCTGTCATCAGCACCGGGACACCCCACGGGCCTGCTCTTGTACTTATTTCTTACCATTAGTCCATCACCAAGCAGGTTAAATGGCAGGAAGAGAGTCTCCTCACCAAAGAGTGGGACTGTGTGACCACTGCTGTGCAACCCGGAGTCTCAGCTTACGAGTCAGGTTCTTGGGTGTCAAGCCACGGCTCCAGCTGCTGACCGGTAAGACCAGTGATGGCCCAGTGGGTGTGGAAGTACACAGGACTGTGAGGTTAGGCAGGCAGAGCCTGGCCAGGTGTTCTGGGAGTGGACACCTGACCTCATCATTTCTTTTTTCATAGTTCTTACAGAAGTTATGTTATTTGTACCTTTATTGATAGAACTGATACACAATAAATTACACATATTTAAAGTGTATAACTTGCACACTTTCTATATAAATGTATATGGTTATGGACATATGTGGTGGTGGCTCAGATGGTAAAGAATTCCCTGGTGTCTCAGATGGTAAAGAATCTGCCTGTACTGCAGGAGACCTGGGTTCTATCCCTGGGTTGGAAAGATCCCCTGGAGGAGAAAATGGCAACCCACTCCAGTATTCTGGAGAATTCCATGGACAGAGAGGAGCTTGGTGGGGTATAGTCCATGTGGTTGCAAAGAGTTGGACATGGCTGAGTGACTAACACACACATAGACATAGATATACATAGGTATTTTTACTTGAAGTACTGGGGAGAATCAGCGGATTCATAAAATGCTTTGTGTACGGGGCATTCTTGCAGGATATACACCAATCACATTCATTTGGGGTAAGACAAACAAGAGGAGGAAGGGCTACTGAGATACACTTCCAGCTATCAATCCTTGAGAGATCAGAGGTGGGACCAGTTGCAAATATAACCCAAGTTCACCAAATGGCCAGGCAAGTGTCTCTAAAAAATGAACAGGTATTTATCCAGTCTAGGAGGTGAAAACAATATTTTACACTGGTGTAGTCTTTTATGGCTTCCTGGGTGGCTCAGCAGTAAAGAATCTGCCTGCAATGCTGGAGACATGGGTTCAATCCCTGGGTTGGAACGATCCCCTGGAGAAGGAAATGGCAACTCAGTATTCTTGCTTGGGAAACCCCATGGACAGAGGAGCCTGGCAGGCTACAGTCCATGGTGTTGCAAAGAGTCAGACATGACTTAGTGACTGAACAAGTCTTTTTATAATTTTTGAAATGTTATACATTGAGGATTTCACCAGGGAGGAACAACATATCTAGATTGTTATTATGGTTACTACTAATCATCATTTACCAAGTCTTCTCCTTAGAAGTCATTCGATGGCTCAGTGGGAGAAGGTAGAAGGGATTCATATCGCTGGAGGGCTGTGGCCATTTCTAAGCTCTGCAGTCCCATTGGAAAAGCCTGTGAAGGACCGACCAGATGGCTTTCCACTGTCAACACTGCATCTACCTGCAGCATTAATTTCAACCCTCTGCTTTCCAGACCATGCCTCCTGCAAATGCACACTGTTGCCAACAGAATGAAAATGGAGAAAATACTCTGTGTTTAATCAGTGTTGGCCAAGGAATGGGTGGAGGGAGGGCAGGGGTTCAGAAACATTTGGGAATGAGGAGAGAGCTGGTACATGGAGGAGAGTCAAGCCATTTATGATGTGCTTAGGACCAGAATTGTTGGCACCATATGTTTACTAGTCCCCCAGGATCTGCAAGGGCTGGGAGGTACCTCCACTCCCAGTTTCCCCTTCTGCCAACTGGCATTCTAGCTGACTTAGCAGTTCTTGAGAACATCACCTCTGATCTCCCTTGGAATGTTTCAGTTCTATACTCAAAAGTGGGATGAGGAAGAAATTTCTAAAAGCAAGGGTGTGGCTAGCTGTGGAGGCAGAAGTTCCATTTGGAGGGAGCATCTGGAAAAGCAGTCCCCCCGCCACCCAAGTATGTGTCAAAGAGCTGGGTGGTCAGCAATGCCAAGACAGGGCGAGGCCAGGAGTTCCATGTCTTCCCAGAAATGGGCCTGACGGGAAGGTCAGCCCTGTCATCATCAAACTGCTTCTGACCAGAGAACACATACTACCCTGTACATTTCAGTCCTCCGTCCTGAGAATTCAGGAGAGCACCAAAGGCCCAAGGTTCCTTGGTGATGCCTGTGCTTTGCAGTTAGCCCTGTGGAGCACACAGTAGGGATGCCCTGCAGGAATCATCTCTCCTGCACAGCCTGGTTTGGATCCAGGATGTCTCCAAGGGTTTTGAAATGGAAAAGAAGTGACATTCTCCCTGCAGTGTCAGCTGGCCGGGGGGTAACCTTGAACTCTCTGGTTTTAGTGCGGTGACCTAGGATGTCAGTCTGGCTGCAATTTCTTGCTGACTGCTCGAAATTATCTGACATCTGGAAGAGACCTGTGAGGCTTTCCCAATCATCTTCTGCCTTCACTTCCTTAAAGGTGTGGCTACTTTTTATTTTGTCAATAGACAACACATGCTCATAATACAAATTCCAAAAACACTGGGAGGGAAAGCCATGGACATTCTTCCTTCTTCTCCTGCCCCACCACTAGTTTGTCCACTGACTTTCAAAGGAAGAGAAAGGGTTTCTACAGAGCAGTAGGAATCTGATAAGAACAACCTCTTCCCAGCAGAATCCATGCTGTGATACCTTTAAGAAAAAAAAAAAAAATCCACTAAGAAAACGTAACTGATCGGCTTTGCTCACCAGGCTCTCCAAACCCAGTGTGTGAATCTGAATCTGTCAGTAGAGAGCCCTCAGGGAACTGGGAAGAGTGACTGACAGTAAAGAACCTTATTTTCTCGTCCAGATTTACCTACAGATTGAGTGAGAACATGAGCACTTTAGCACCTAAACACTTCAAAAATCACTAAATATGTTTTGTTATAAAAGCTAGTCATAATCTATCAAAAGATTAATCTTCAAAGATTTTATGGTAGCACTTATAATTGCAAAATTTATACATGGAAAATATTTCATTTATTACCAACTTGAGGAACATGGTGTTGTACATGAGTGAGGTTTCTATATAACTGAGGTTTGGTATTTAAGTATGCATTTTATTTTCTAACACTACTGTTATTCCAAGTATTTTAAAAATCCTTCTCTTGTAATTTCCTTCAAGTCAATTTAGGACAAGTGTTATTTTCTATGTCGCTTTTTATAAAGGTATGTTTCATTCTCAGTGAACAGAGTACCTTTGACACAAGTTACCAATTTCATGAAGACTTGGAGTAGTCATAATAAATAGACATTGTTTTCCTGGGTTCTTGGCTTCAGTGATGTTTTTAGGGACTATCACGGTATGCAGGGCAGCTTGGCCTCTAGCTGTTCTGCTTTTATTAATGATGCGTCTCCTCTCCCATTTCATGGTCTGTCCTTCTTGTCTCTTCCTTTGTCCTGAGTGTGTCTTGTAGAATGTGGGATTCCTGACAACTTCTTCGCTGAGTTGAAAGGTTGACTGTACTAGCGGTCTGGTCTCTATCTCTAGATATCACAGATGTTCTGCAGGAGATTATGACTTAGCAACCATGGTGTTCATGGTGTTTAGTTAGGGCTGTGGGGATGTCTGCAAAGAGGCTCAGCAACACTGAAGCGGCGTGTCATGGAACAGTCTGTTTCAGCTTTGGAAAATAATAACAATGGAAAGAAATTGCTCAATAACTGATTCCATGAGGGAACATGGACATTGTTATCCACTGAATATTGATTCTAAAATTCAAGTTCATTGTAAACATGCTGAAAACAAAGGCTAAAATGCCAGCACTCTGCAGCAAAAGCAAACACTTATCCATGCAATAAGATTTGTTGGGGAAGTGGTCTGCCCTTGTCAGTGGGCAAGCATGCGTTTATTGAGCAGCAGTTGTGTCTGTCACTGGTGCAGGGAGGTGGGGGTAGGTGGGACTGTGGGTGGATGTTTCCATCACTAGCTGCCCCCTCCTGAGCCTGGCTCAAATCTCATGAGGGCTCAGTGTCAGTGGAGTTGATGGGACCTTGGCTAGCCATATGATCAGATTATAACAACAACTATCACTCTCTGAATGCTAACTGTGTTTCAACACTTTGTACACATTTCTCAGTGGATCCTTACAGCAATCTTATGAGATCTGTTACCTCTACCTTACAGATGAGGAAACTGAGACTCAGAGGGATTAATAAGATCAAAGTTGTATAGCTAGTAAGTTTGTCCAACTACAGAGTCTGTTCCCCTAACCCATGGTGCTTTGCTGGATCTGATAAGTGCTCTGCATTAAGTCAAAAGGAGGAGACAAATGCTTATCTGGAGGAGACAAATGCTTATCTGGCCCCTGGCAGCAAGGAGTTGGGTGTTCCAGTTCAGTTTAGTCACTCGGTCATGTCTGACTCTTTGTGACCCCATGGACTTCAGGACGCCAGGCCTCCCTGTCCATCACCAACTCCCAGAGTCTATTCAAACTCATGCACACTGAGTTGGTGATGTCATCCAACCATCTCATCCTCTGTCATCCCCTTCTCTTCCTGCCTTCAGTCTTTCCCAGCATCAGGGTCTTTTCAAATGAGTCAGCTCTTTGCATCAGGTGGCCAAAATATTGGAGCTTCAGCCCTAGTCCTTCCAATGAATATTCAGAACTGATCCTTTTTGGATGGACTGGTTGGATCTCCTTGCAGTCCAAGGGACTCTCAAGAGTCTTCTCCAACACCACATTTCAAAAGCATCAATTCTTTGGCACTCAGCTTTCTTTATAGTCCAACTCTCACATCCATACATGACTACTGGAAAAACCATAGCCTTGACTAGATGGACCTTTGTTGGCAAATAATGTCTGCTTTTTAATATGCAGGTTAGCTTGATCATAGCTTTTTTTCCAAGGAACAAGTGTGCAGTAATTTTGGAGCCCCCTAAAATAAAGTCTTACTTTATTTTAAAAATAAAATAAGGTAAGGTGATGAAGGTGAAAGAGGAGAGTGAAAAAGTTGGCTTAAAACTCAACATTAAGAAAACGAAGATCATGCCATCACTTCATGGGAAATAGATGGGGAAACAGTGGAAACAGTGTCAGACTTTATTTTGGGGGGCTCCAAAATCACTGCAGATGGTGACTGCAGCCATGAAATTAAAAGACGCTTACTCCTTGGAAGAAAAGTCATGACCAACCTAGATAGCATATTGAAAAGCAGAGACATTACTTTGCCAACAAAGGTTCGTCTAGTCAGGGCTATGGTTTTCCAGTGGTCATGTATGGATGTGAGAGTTGGACTGTGAAGAAAGCTGAGCACCGAAGAACTGATGCTTTTGAACTGTGGTGTTGGAGAAGACTCTTGAGAGTCCCTTGGACTGCAAGGAGATCCAACCAGTCCATTCTGAAGGAGATCAGCCCTGGGATTTCTTTGGAAGGAATGATGCTAAAGCTGAAACTCCAGTACTTTGGCCACCTCATGTGAAGAGTTGACTCATTGGAAAAGACTCTGATGCTGGGAGGGATTGGGGGCAGGAGGAGAAGGGGATGACAGAGGATGAGATGGCTGGATGGCATCACTGACTTGATGGACGTGAGTTTGGTTGAACTCCGAAAGTTGGTGATGGACAAGGAGGCCTGGTGTGCTGTGATTCATGGGGTCACAAAGAGTCAGACACAACTGAGCAACTGAACTGAACTGAAAATAAAGTCTCCTACTGTTTCCACTGTTTCTCCATCTATTTGCCATGAAGTGATGGGACCGGATGCCCCAGAGCCTCCTAGGTCTGTCCTCAGTTCCTTCTTGCCCTACTCTAGTCTTAGGACAGAATCTACAGGCACCCTCATAATTGTAATCCCTAAAACCTAAGGTAACTATTGTGCCTCCCCATATGATAGGCCCTTCCTCTGCAGTACTTGGTTATAGGAGGGGGTTAGAGAACTGGTCAACCAAGGTTTATGCTCATGTGGACATTCCCAAGTGGGGCAGTGCTATCATCTGATGACCACATACCTACATTATTGAAGAAGTATCTAAAAGAAAGGGCCTTGAGAGGTAAATGTGAGAGCTTAAACCTTATATCACAGAGTCCTATGCTAACAGAGGTGCCTTTTTGAAGTTCCGTTGTATGCATTAGCACATTGAATCCACAAAGACTAAGGACAGGAGGTGGCTCTTAAAAATCTGGAGATCCTAAGACTCCACAGTGCTAACTCATCTACCTGTACATAAGAAGAGAGGAGAGATGAGCTCCACAGTACCTGCTCTCTGTAATCCTGAATAGTGAAAGGCATTTCCCTAAAATAGCTTCTAAGTAGAGCCCAGTTATGTCACTAAAAGAAAACTGATCTTCTTGGATGAGAGTGAAGGTATGATTTTATTCAAATTGGCAAATATTAACCCAGTCCCACTCTATTCTGGATACTCTTAAATAGCAAAGGTTTAACACCTGGCTCCTGTCCTTGGGGAGTCTTTGTTGGGGACTTGGACTGAGGGTAGATAGGGAGAGGAGCAAGGAGTAGTCATCTGTGCCACCCTGGCATTTGCATTGAAACTGGGTGACCAGCTATCTCTGTTTGCCTGGAAGTGAGGGGTTTCCCTGGAGAGGGGACATTCAGTTCTGGAGCCAGGAAAGACCTGGACAAACCAGCATGAACTGGTTATTCTAAAAGTTGCTAAACCACCTTGTGCCTCAGTTTCCTTATCTGCAAAATGGAGATGATAACACCAGATTTCAGGTGATATAAGAGAGAACTGAATGTGATAAGGTCTGTCAAGTTTGTGACACATGGGGGTATCAGTATATGAATACTTGGAGACAAGGAGGAGCAGGAGTCCCACAGAGCTGTGGAACCTTCAAGAAAGGACAAAGCCAGCATGAGCCAAAGTGAACTGGAGAAGACTCTGGAGACAAGTGTGCTCCAGAGGGGCCTTAAAGAATCAGTGAGACTTGGTCTAAAATTGTGCAAGGAGATTTGATTGTCTTGGAATAAAATATGGATGACTCTAGAAATGACTTATTCCTTGCTTTAAGCCACTTGTGTGTTTCGAGATTTAGCTACTGCTCTGCTATGATTCTCCACCCCTTCTGTCTCCTGACCCCTACCTGTCTACTCTTTCCTGGGGATTTGCTTCTAGTGTGCCATAGGCCGAATCTGCGTCCCCACTCCCCACCACCAAACACCTGCTCATTAACTGGCCACCAGCCCCCTCCCCATGAGAGGTGTCTGGTGAGCCAGGATTAGGGAAACTTAAACTCAGAGAGGTTAAGTGACTTGCCAAGAATCACCCAGCAGATCAATTTTGAATTCAGAAACAGGAACCAGATGTCGGCACCTTGGTCTGTGCTTACTTTGGAAGGTGGAGTGTGGGGCCTCGGAGGCCCTGACAGAAAAACTGAGCTCCTCTGGGAGAGACCAAGAGACCAAGAATTCCAAAGCCAGCCCGTAATTTATGATCAGGAATTCCCTCTAAGTGTGTCTTATGGGAAGGCATTCTCATAAAAATTCAGCTTTGAGGATACTCCCTGAGTTTGGAAGTCTTTACCTATGAAGGGAATTTCTGACTGTCATTTAGGAAAAGATGCCACAATGCATGAACCTAGTGAATTAAGGATCTGGCACAAGCTGTATCGAGTATCAAGTAATGAGCTTTCCATCTCCAGTCACACACTCAGTGCTTTTCAATTCAGCCAGAATTGGCAAGAGTCACACTGGTTATTAAAGCCAAACCTGGAAAAGGCAATTAAGCGCTCCCAGGGTTAAAAGGTTGACTCCAGTGGAAACACAAATCATAAATTTTACTCACAGATATTCCTGTTACTCAAAGGCTCCAGCTCTTAAACAGCAGTGCCTGAGAAGGAGGGCTCCTTGCTGGGGGCAGGGTAATAAAAGGCAGGGATGCTGGCCTGCTGGGTCTGGTCCTCTGTCCAGCTGCAGTAGGAGAGGGGAATATGAGCAAGTCAGGTCTCTAGGAAGCTCAGTGGTGTTCCAGTAGCTTCCCTGGAGGTGCAGAACACTGTTCCAGGTGCCTTGTGTATGCTACTTGGGCATTTAGAAACAGGCTGACCAACTACCCTGCTTTACCCAGGACTGAGGGGCACTCTGGACAGAGAACTTTGGTCAGTGATAAAACTGGAAAAAAAACAGATAAACTTGGTGACCAAATTGCTCACCCTGTAAATGATGCTGATCTTTTCTTAAGAGTACTTGATGTTGTTTTGTGGATAAGTCATGTCTGACTCTCTGTGACCTCATGGACCGAAGCACAACAGGCTGCTCTGTCCTTTGCTATGACCTGGAGTTTGCTCAAATTCGTGTCCATTCAGTCGATGATGTGATCTAACCATCTCATCCTCTGCCACCCTCTTCTCCTTTTGCTTTCAATCTTTCCCAGCATCAGGGTCTTTTCCAATGAGTCAGCTCTTCGCATCAGGCGGCCAAAGTATTAGAGCTTCAGCTTCAGCATTAGTCCTTCCAATGAGTATTCAGGGTTGATTTCCTTTAGGATTGACTGGTTTGATCTCCTTGCTGTCCAAGGGACTGTCAAGAATCTTCTCCAACACCACAGTTCAAAAGCATCAATTGTTCGGCACTCAGCTTTCTTTGTGGTTCAGTTCTCACATCCATAAATGACTGCTAGAAAATCCATAGCTTTGACTATACAGACCTTTGTCAGCGAAGTGGTATCTCTGTTTTTTAGTATGCTGTATAGGTTTGTCATAGCTTTTCTTTCAAGGAGCAAGTGTCTTTTAATTTTGTGGCTGCAGTCACCATCCCCTGTGGTTTTGGAGCCCAAGAGAATAAAATCCATCACTGCTTCCACTTTTCCCCCTTCTATTTGCCATGAAGTGATGGGACCAGATGCCGTGATCTTAGTTTTTTGAATATTAAGTTTTAAGCCAGCGTTTTTTCACTCTCCTCATTCACCCTCATCAAAAGATTCTTTAGTTCTTTTTCATTTTCTGCCATTATATTTCTCCCAGCAATCTTGATTTGAGCTTGTAATTCATCTAGCTTGGCATTTTCCGCCCAACAATTTTGCAAAATGATAAAACCAAAGATATTGGATGTAGATTTCATACCTCTGCCTCCAGGCAGTCAAATGGGAATCACTGAGTTCTCACCACCAGAGGTGCTGTGAGGGTTAGCTGAGAGTAGGCAGGTGAGCTCTGGGCAGAGGGCAGGGGCCTGGACAAGATTTCCATCCAGCTGTAGAGCCTGTGTATTACCTGCCCTCCTCCTCAATGTGACTGTTTTAGCAACCCAGAGGGCTCAGAAGATCCTTGCATCCTACCCAAGACCTACTCACATGGTGTTATTCAAGCTAATGTATCTTTTGAAAAGAGACGGACAGTAACTCATATTAGTTATTTGTCCAGAAGTGAGTCCCACTTAAGAGCAGCCAACAAGGAGAGCCAGTGCTCCATGAAGAGTGAAATGCACTGCCCTGAGAATGGTTTTGTGGTTTTCTGATTAAACCTGTTTTGGATAGTCTGTCAAGCAGGTAGAGAAATAGGCAATCTCAGAGGGGTTTATAAAGGAGGTTTTTTTTAGTGTTTTAGTGTCTATCCCACTGTGTCCTTTCAGAGGGTTTCTTGCATGAAAAAGTGCCCCAGAGGAGAAGCTATGGGGAAAGAGCCACTGCCACCAGCCACCTCTGAGAGCAGAGGAGCCAGCCCTGTCTGCCTGTTTTAATTTCATTGGAAAAAGTGACATAGCAGAGTATTTTAGTCCAAATTTGCATGCAATGCAGTCACTCACGGAGATGCTATCTCTGCTAATCTGGCAATTAAAATGGAATGTGACTGCTAATTAAACCTGTCACTCAACTCAGAGATGCATATTTGTTTTCCAATGGAGCTAGATCTGATCTGGCCTGTCTTCAAGATTTGGATTAGAATGGAAGACCCAAAGCAGAGAGTTCCTCTATATACCTTTACATTGTCTTCTTTTGAAAATAAACCTTTATGCAAGCTAAGATCAAATTAGAAGCTCAAACCAAATCAGTTCAGTTCAATTCAGTTCAGTCTCTCAGTTGTGTCCAACTCTTTGTGACCCCATGAATCGCAGCACACCAGGCCTCCTTGTCCATCACCAACTCCCGGAGTTCACTCAGACTCACGTCCATTGAGTCAGTGATGCCATCCAGCCATCTCATCCTCTGTCGTCCCCTTCTCCTCCTGCCCCCAATCCCTCCCAGCATCAGAGTCTTTTCCAATGAGTCAACTCTTCGCATGAGGTGGCCAAAGTACTGGAGTTTCAGCTTTAGCATCATTCCTTCCAAAAAAATCCCAGGGCTGATCTCCTTCAGAATGGACTGGTTGGATCTCCTTGCAGTCCAAGGGACTCTCAAGAGTCTTCTCCAACACCACAGTTCAAAAGCATCAATTCTTCGGCACTCAGCTTTCTTCACAGTCCAACTCTCAAACCAAATAAGTCACCTTAAATTTTAGAGGTGTACATCTTTGGCATGTTTTCATTGGTTCCTTCATTTAATGTATTTTTTCCTCCTTTGATTTGTGAGTAGATCTTTAATAATTTGAAATGGTCATAGTTTGTTTAATGTTAAGGTTTCTTTAAATTTCTATTTGATTAAAACCCATACCATTTAACTGGTTATATTAGCAAGGATCAGAAGGCTGCATAGTCTACTGTGGAGAATGCCTGCCCATGAGGATTCTGGGATATTTTAGTTATCATATAACTAGGGAATATTGAGTCAAGTCAAGGAAAGAGACAGATCAGGCCCAGGTGGTGCTGCAGACCTCTCGTTGGTAGGGACTCTCCTGGGAGCCCCACCTGGACACGAGCTGATTGGAACACTGGGACTAGTTGTGCCAGGTGACACAGCAGCTTCAAAGTGCTCAGCTACAAAGCATGTAGTTGTATGCTCGGTCTCTTTCTGACATTTCCAAACTTGCTGACCTGTGACAGTGTCTGCATATAAAGGGCATGTGTACCCCCCACATGGGGCTTCCCGGGTGGCACAGTAGTAAAAAGTCTGCCTGCCAATGCAGGAGATGCAAGAGAAGTGGGTTCAATCTGTGGGTCAGGAAGATCCCCTAGAGGAGGAAATACCCACTCCAGTATTTTCGCCTGGAGAATCCTATGGACAGAGGAGCCTGGTGGGTTACAGTCCATGGGGTCACAGAGTCAGACATGACGGCACAGGCACGTGTACCTTCACAGCCTTCTGCTGTGCTCAGGGCAGACATCTATGATCTATTATTTCACTATTTCCTCTTGAACCAAAGCGTGGTCTGAAGCCCTGTTTGTACCATTCTCAAAGCAGCCACTGTCAGTTGAATGGAATGGAGACTCCAGTGAGACATTGCCACCTCCCCGGCTGTGTGGCGCCCACGGAGCGCCTGCTGTGTGAGACAGGAGAGGGCTGGGAGGAAAGGAAGCGGGGCTATGGGGTGCAGCTCTATTCATAGCCTGAGGGAGGCTAGCAGCGTCCCCCTCCCCCATGCCTTGCTCCAACTCTCGGGGTGTAGAGTACATATAAGGAGATAGCCTCCTCAGCACCCAGATAAGCCCCCTGGACCCTTTGTCCCACAGGCTTCTGGGGCTTCTGGGGCCAGTGGGATGGAACATTCTGGAGAAAGAGCATTTCCTCACCAAATGCATTAGTAGACGTGCTTGAAAGGCCATGAGGAGGGTGTGACTGGTGAGCTCCAGGCCACCTGCTCACCTTGGCAGCCCTGCAGGGTGTCTGTTCTTGGGCAGAGCATCCCACAGGAAGCTAGGCAGCCACAACAGCGGGCAGGACCGTGGCGGGCCAGAGCGGAGACAGAAAGAGACTTTGAAGGAGACTCTTGGCTCCTGGATGAAACGCACCGGTCCCCT
Organism: Bos javanicus; assembly: GCF_032452875.1. NCBI lineage: Eukaryota > Metazoa > Chordata > Mammalia > Artiodactyla > Bovidae > Bos > Bos javanicus. The sequence continues at coordinate 46,724,339 of NC_083874.1, forward strand.
GGGCGGCCGGTGTGCTGCATTCACTCCTTTTTATTGAACCACCAGCTACACAGATGTGTCCGCCCACACAGACATTCAGAGGCCCAGTCCTAGCCTGGGGCTCCACAGAGGGAGGGCTGCAGAGGGTCAAACAAAATTCACCTTGAGGTGTATGAGGATGAAACCAGCTCCCCAGTTAGGACACTACATAGATATTTAGGGATGTGACACGGATCCTAGAAATGGCTGCAGATAATAATATTAAAATGAGTATTCTATCAGCTCCCTGCTTTGACTTTTACTCTCTGAAAATTCATTAGCCACCTGGAAGCTTCTCTGGTGGCTCAGATGGTAAAGAATCTGCCTGCAATACAGGAGATCTGGGTTCGATCTCTGGGTCGAGATCCCCTTGGAGAAGAGAATTGCTACCTATTCCAGTATTCTTGCCTGGAGAATCCCATGGACAGGGGAGCCTGGTGGGTTACAGTCCATAGCATCTCAAAGAGTCGGACATGACTGAGTGGATAACACTTTCACTGGCAGCCAGAATGGCTGACTGTGGACCCCCCACCTCCCACTCACCCTTCAGCCTCCACACTTGCAGCTTCTTGCTTCTCAAGAGCTAGCTGGTCCCTTTGCCTGGACCTCTCCTCCCTGATATGCTCAGGGCCAGCTGCTTCTTGTCACTCATGGGCTAGCTCAGTGGTCCCCTCCACAGAGAGGCATCCCTGAACCCCCAGCCCACGTTGGAAACCTTCCCTACCCATGAAGTCACATTCCTGCTCTCCTTCTTCCCAGCACTCATCACTCTTTGAACCTATCATGTTTAACAACTTTTTTCTTGCTTATTGTCATTTTCTATGAGAATAAAAGATCTCTGAGAGCAAGACCTCACTCAGTACAGAGTGTGTTCGCAATAATAATTCAACAGGGAAAGAACCTTTGCTAAGTCTCCTAGGAGTAGACAGTCACTTTTTCCCTGGGTTCTCCCAGTTGGCTTTGCAGGGTGCTGGGCTGGAGTGGAAGCAGCCTGACCTTCCTGAAGCCAGTGTGCAGGAATGGTGCATGCACAGGCCCGAGTGACTTCTTTCCATTCCGGCCCTGCCGGATTCTCACAGAGAGCTGCCTTCCACCGCAGGGGCCTCTGTCTGGCCAGCCCCGCACCCCGGGGCAGCTGTGCTGGCATCTTCCTCTCACTGCCTGTCCTGGAGGCGGCTATGTTTCCTCTTGGAGCACGGCCCCAGGACGGACGCCCGGGGAGCCTCTCTCTGAATCCAGCCACATGTTTTTGCTCCTGCCCCAACCTTCTTCCCGGGACATGGGCTCTTGGGTTTAGAAGTAAACAAATTCCCAGCAGCTCTGGGACACAAGGGAGGTTGGCCTTAGTCTTTTGGGAAGAGAGAAAATGCTGAAGACTCAACAAGAGTAGACTCTCTTCCTTCTTAATGGAGACGGCTGATCCTAACCCAGGAGGAAACAAGTCTTGGCTCTCTAACCTGCTGTGACTTGAAGCAAATCTAGAGAAGAGATGCACAGATGAGAGCCCTGTGTTCCCTGCAAGGGTGACCTTGCTGAGCCTCGGTTACAACACCATAAAATGGGTGGGTGTAGCAGTGATATCTCTGCCCAAGGGCAATTTTGAAGCACAAAGAAGGCAGTGCATGCATGGAAAGTGCCTGGCATAAGCTCAATGTGGAAATATCTGGGAATGCCATGGAGCAGGAGGGGAATACAGACTAGCAAGGCCACTAGGTTGGGAGCTGACTGATTTGGCTCAGAGGAGATGAGTCAAAGATGAGTGGGGCAGAGCCTTCCTTTCCCTTTCCGCTGAAGACAAGGTATGGCCATGCGTGCCATACCGTAGCCCACCAGGCTCCTTTGTCCATGGGATTCTCCAGGCAAGAATACTGGAGTGGGTTGCCACACCCTCCTCCAGGGGATCATCTCGACTCAGGGATCAAACCCATGTCTCATGTCTTCTGCCTTGGCAGGCGTGTTCCTTACCGCTAGCACCACCCGGGAAGACCAAGGCAGGGCCATGAGTCACGCCAAATTTGGTGATCCTGTCAGGACGTACAGGAGCTCTGAGTGAGGAGGATCTGATTCTTACTTTTCTTGGGTTTCCTGTTCCAAATTCTGTGCTAGGTATAGAGTAGGTGTGAACAAAGAGAGAGATGTGGTTGGCAGTGAATTCCAGGACAGGATGCTCAGTGAATACTGAATGAATGAGTGAATACTCTCCCCAGCCTCCTGTGCTATTGCCTCTCAGCCCCTCCACCTGCATGCCAATTCAAACCCAAGATGTGGAACAAGGGCCGGCCTTGGAGTGCCTCTGGGAGCAGCAGGTTTTCACACAGAGGGAAACTCATCTGGGCAATGTCTGCCACCCCATCCTGTTTTGACCTATTGGAGTGGCAGTCCCCTGCACACGTGTAGGAGGTCTCCAGGTTCACTCAGAGCTAGTCTGGGCCTTCCATACGGGAGAACAGCTGTACACAACCCTTCCTACCTCCAGGAAGTCATTGTGCTGAGGGATGTGGGGCCGGTCCCAGTGTATAGTGGACTTCCCTCCACCCCCGAGCCAGCATGGGAGAAGCCACTGTGTCCTGCAAGAGCAGGGAGATGGCACTGGGACACGTGGGGATGAGGGCCCGGACAGTTAGAGTCTCATCTCCCAGTGGTGACCTCAAGAAGAAAGAAAAAATAATGGAAAGATGATTGGAAGCCATCTTTAATTTCCTTTTTTTTTTTTTTGAAAGGAGAAAGAAGCAGAATGCCTAAGCATGTAAAAAGCACTATTTAAATTTCTTGTCTGTAGCATATACTCGAACCTATAATTATGGCTTTGGAAAAAAAAAAGGATAATTATGAAAATTTCTGGGCTCATTAAAGACACACAATTGACATTCAAAATTATTTGAGTTAGAAATGATGCTGAAATGAGTCTCTTTTAAGGAGACCCAGAGGAAAAGAACTTTGCTTTTTTTAAAACTCAAAGTTCTGGATTAACCTTGAGTGTCACAGGTTGCCTCAGGTAATGCTTCACTCCTTGGGAATGAGGTGACACACAGGCTGCCCTCTCTGTAGTGCTGACTCAGCTTGGCCTCCAAGGGCCAGGCTTCTTGGGCTTGGTGGGTCGTGATTTTAGGTGAATTCCCACGAACAGTGGTGATCTAGAGCCTAACTGGCTGTGTGTTTTACTGAAGTACCTGCCCTTCCCCAGGCTGCTCAGGAGACCAAGGAGAAATCAGAAACCCCTGATCCATTGGTTTCCTCAGGATATGATATGATTCTGGAGTCAGACTGATCAGACTCAAATCCCTGTACCATCATCGTTCACCAACTGTGTGACCTTGGCACATCCCTTCCTTTCTTTGGAGAAGTTTCATCGGTAGAATATGGGAAGCTGGAAAACCACCTTTGCCAGAGCCTGGACCCTGCCTTTCCTTGAGTCCTAGCTGTATCCCCTCATCCCATATGCCAGCACCATGATAAGACTGTCAGGTCTGACATAATGGGAGGGTAGACCAGATGTATGAGCCAGCAGGGCACTGAATTTATGGCAGCACTGCTAAGTGAGAATATTCCAGTAGCTTTCTCCTGTGGCCCAAGAGAAGGCCATCCCTGGTGTATCCTTGAAGTCATCAGAACCCAGCTCATAGGCCCTAGCTGCCAGCAGAGCTTCCAGGAGCAGGCTCTCAAGCACAGGGCTGTAGGTATTTGTTCCTAAGAGCACAACCTTTGAGGGCCTCTTCTCCTTGCTGCATGAGGAACCCATGCTTTCATGACCTCTCACTGCCCCTGATCCAGGCTCCCACATCACTCTGCCCTTGTACCTGGTGCCCTAACTGTCTAGGCTGTGCTGGGCTGTGAGGAGGGCTCTGCTGCATGTGGGTCTTGCCATCTTCAGGATCTGTATCCAGTCCCGAGGAACTTTCTAAATCATGCTGTGTTCCACGTTTTCAGTGCAGGGAGGCTTCCGAGAACCATCTCAACGAGGCTGGGCTCACCTGGTGTCCTTGTGCCCTCTCCTGGTGCTCATACTAAGTGCCTGGGCTTGGACCTGCTCTGGTTCCCAGGGCCACTGTAAGGCCACACTGTGGTTGTTTGAGCTAGTAATTGGAAGCTCAGTGCCCTCTGGGTGAACATGGGGAAGTCAACATAGCTGTTTATCTCACTGGTGGTTCATAAGCCAGCCATTTGTGGCCTGTGGTCAGTCAGCCATGACTTTAATAACGGCTTTTTCTTAGAACTGATATTATCAATATCTTTTCAACCTGAGGCTTACATCTGATCTTCTAAAGAATCTGAGAATTTCCTTAGTGTTTATGGCTCTAATCAATACTACAATTAAAAAAAATGACAATTTGAGATGGATCATAAACCTAAATATAAAACCTAGAATCAAAAATCTTCTAGAAAAGAAAAAGAGGAGATTATCTTTACAGCCTTGGAATAAGCAAAGATTTTTAAGACAAGATGCAAAAAGCACTAACCATACAGGGAAAGAATAATGAATTAGTTGTCAAAACTAAGTTTCTGGGTTTTCCTCTTCAAAAGACACCATTAAGGAAATGGAGATAGGTAAGCCACAGAAGGGAAAATATATGAAATACACATAGCTGATAAAGGAATTATATTTAGAATATGTCAAGAACTTCCACAGAGCAAAACAGAAAGACAAGCCAATTTTAAAAATGAGAACAGAAATCTTGCAAAACAAGACATGCAAATGGCCACTAAACACATGAAAAGATAGTCAACATCATTAGTCATCAGGAAAATGTAAATTAAAATCACATTGAGATATTATATCTCACCTAATACAATGGTTAAAATTTCAAAAGGGCCAATTACTCCAAATGCTAGTGAGGGTATGGAGCAAATGGACCTCTCTTGCCAAGACCACTCTTGGCAAGACTGTAAATGATTTAGCAGTTTCCTATAAACATAAATGTATGGCCGTTAGCATAACTGTCACCATCTTGAGCCTGCTTGCTCCCTCCTGTCCTTCCACTGATCCTACCCAAGATTGTGCTGCTGCTGCTGCTGGGTCACTTCAGTCGTGTCCAACTCTGTGCAACCCCATAGATGGCAGCCCACCAGGCTCCCCCGTCCCTGGGATTCTCCAGGCAAGAACACTGGAGTGGGTTGCCATTTCCTTCTCCAATGCATCAAAGTGAAAAGTGAAAGTGAAGTCGCTCAGTTGTGTCTGACTCCTAGCGACCCCATGGACTGCAGCCTACCAGGCTCCTCCGTCCATGGGATTTTCCAGGCAAGAGTACTGGAGTGGGGTGCCATTGCCTTCTCTGACCCAGGACTGTACTCTGCAGTAAATCTCTTCTCTGTCATTGAAGAGTATGTGGTTTTAGATATTGTTTAGCAATCATTGGGTCTAGGTGGCCTCTCTGCTCTGTTAGTCACCAAACAACGATGAAGACCTTCCCTGACATATTCCCAGTGCCCACAAGGCTAGTTACGCATTCATAAATCCGGACGTAAGAATGTACTTACTGTTTTCAAGTATGGACCCCCATACCCTAGTTTAACTATAAAGTTGTCCCAATGGCCCCGTGGCAGTGTGGAGTACAGCTGCAAATACTTGTGGATTGTTTCTCCCTGGTCCCACCCTGTGGGCACGCTACCCCATAGTAACCTGATCTATGCACTGTATGGAACTGTCTGCCTTGTTTTTGGTCTCAAGATACCTTCTCATTTCTGTGGACAATTTTCATTCCCTCCACCCTCCAACAATATATTCTATGACCAGTGATTTCACTCCTGTTTACCCAAGAGAAATGAAAACATATTTGTATAAGAAATATATTTTATGATATTATATCATAATGTGATAATTATGATAGACTTATTTGTAATAGCCCTAAACTGGAAACAAACCAAATGTTCATCAGTAGAAGAATATATTTTTTCACAAGTGGTACATTCATACAATGGAATGCATGTATGCGTGCTCAGTCGCTTCAGTTGTGTCCAACTCTTTACAACCCCATGGACTGTAGCATGCCAGGCTTCTCCGTCTATGGGATTATCCCAGCAAGAATACTGGAGTGAATAGCCATTTTATCCTCCAGGGCATGAAATGGAATACTATGCACTAATGTTATTGTTGTTGTTCAGTTGCTGAGTTGTGTCAGATTCTTTGTGACCCCGTGGACTGCAGCACGCCAGCCTTCCCTGTCCTTCACTATCTCCTGGAGCTGGCTAAAACTCATGTCCATTGAGTCAGCGATACCAGCCAGCCTTCTCATCCTCTCTTTCCCCCTTCTCCTCCTGCCCTCAATCTTTCTCAGCATTAAGGTCTTTTCCAGTGAGTCAGCTGTTTGCATCAGGTGGCCAAAGTATTGGAGCTTCAGCTTCAGCATCAGTCCTTCCAATGAATAGTCAGGATGCACAAAAAAAAAAAAAAAAAAAAACCCAAAAAACAACAAAATACTAACACCTACAACAACACGGATGAGTTTCAAAAACATTATCCTGAACAACAACAACAATAACAGATATAGAAAAATGAGTCCAGGGAACATACTGTATGCTTCCCTTTATGTGAAGTACTCGAATGGACAAAGCTCATCTACGATGATGGAAATCAGAAAATAGTTGCCTCTGCGAGCAGGGAGGCAGAGATCAACTGGAAAGGGTTATGAGGGAACTTTCAGGGATGATTGGAAATGCTTCATGTCTAGACCTTGATAGCTAGGCAGATTTATACAATATCTATACAGGTTTATATTGCCAAAACTCATCAAATGGAATACTTAAGATCTAAGTATTTTATTTTATACAAAATTTTATATGGTTTATGTCTCAAAAAATATCAAGAACCCACATTTATTGAACATATACTCTGTGCAGGCAGGATTGTGAAAGACCACCTCTTCATGGACTCAGGTAGGACCCATCACGGGCAACCTTCTTATCTGTAAGGTTGCAGAGCTCATCAAGTGGGAGAAAAAGTGAAAAGTGAAAGTGCTAGTCACTCAGTCATGTCCAACTCTTTGCAACCCCATGGACTGTAGCCCACCAGGCTCCTATTCTGTCCATGGAATTTTCCAGAATACTGGAGCGGGTAGCCATTCCCTTTTCCAGGGGATGTCAACGACCCAAGGGTGGAACCCAGGAATCTGCACTGCATGCAGATTCTTTACCATCCAAGCCACCAGGGAAACAGAACCTAAATTCCGTGGTCTGAGGACTTATTCACCCTGATTGTCTCTTATTTTGTTATCTCTGGACCTCCATCAACATTTTTCACATGACTCATAGAAAATGGTGTTGGACTAAAAATGTGAATTTCAGGCCTTGTCAATTACTGAGTGAATGTGTACTAAATATCAGGCACTGTGCTGGGGCTGAGGGGCCCTGAACCAGAGGGGTGCCAGCTCAGGAGCCACAGTCTGGAGAGGTCCCCGCAGGCCGGCATCTGGTCCTTCTGGGTGTTCGCTGGCCCAACTCTTCTGCACAGATGGCTGCCGGGTCCAGCCTTAGGGTTTCTTTCCTGTTGCCTCCCAAGGCTCGTTACAGAGGGGACTCTGGTTGGAAATTCTTCCCTTGATGTGTAGGTTCCCTTTTATCTTCACTGTCTGCAGAAGCAGGTCAAAGCACAGGCACCCTGTCAGAGAGGGAGAAGGGAATTCTTAAGTCCCTTTGGGTTCTGCGTGCACACCTGGGCTCCCTGTCTTGGGGGCTCTGCAGGATGCTCCGCCAGCAGCAACGCAGTGGATGCCACTGTGCACATGGGGGCCAGGCCTCCCCTTACTCTAAGTTTCTAAACCCAGGTTGGGTGCAGGTTGAGACATTTTGCCCCCCATAAATCACAAGGGAGCCGGGGCTCGCTTTCCTGCCTTGCAATCGACAGGCAGCACTGCTGAGTCCTGTCATGCCTACAGGTCCTGTGATGAGTCCCCTTCCCTGCCATCTGCATGGAGTCATCTGGAGACCCGCAGCTCTCCCTGGAGACCCTCAGCTCTCCCCATTCGCAGTGTGCTCCTGGCCACCAGCCCTGCAGCAGTGGCGGTGATGCCCATCTGCCTAAGAATTTGGACCATCAGCCCCTCAAGATGCTCTAATGATGTATCCCTGCTGCCTCCCTCGGTCCGCTTGGCCTAGGCTGTGCTGCCTTGTTCTCCCTGTACCCATCACTGGCAGTCAGAAGCTTCAGCACACAGCTCCTGATGACTTTACTGGGGCTCACAGGCTGAATTTAACACTTCCTCATCTTATGAGATTTTTCTCTGATAATTGCCTCTGATATCCACCCTGGGACCACAGTAATCCGAATAGGCTGAGGGGCCACTTGGTAACCTTCTGGAGGCAGTATTTTGTGGAGCATAACCCCTACCACCACCGTGTCTTGAGCCCTATGTGCATATCAAAGCTCTTTGCTATGCATTTTGTCACTCGGTCCTCATGTCATGTTGTAAGGGACACATTTAGAGGACAAAATGCGCCCCAAACTTTTAGTAGTTTGATCCATGTCCCATGGTTGTGTCTGAGCTGACTGATGGTGGTTCAGAAAGACAGCCCTGACTCCCTGTTCTCTGAGCAGAAGCTCACAGAGTCGAGATCTGGGCATTCCTCACACACGCGTGCTATCATGGACAGATGTGTTATCATGGACAGATACACTGTATGGGGTGTTTCCTGGAATGCACCCAAAATGGGGTCCAGCATGATCAAGACCTGGACCCTGCCAACTCATCTTCCACACAGAAACCAGGGTGACTGTTTTCTTCCAAAAAACTAATCTGACCATGTCACTCTCTTATTTTATTTATCTCTTTAACCATCACAACCGTCCTATGAGATGGATGTTAGGCTTTGACATGCAGGTGAGAAAGATAAGCCTGAAGACACCACCTTTACTAACTTGCCTCCAGCACTGTGCTGTTGTTCAGTCGCTAAGTCACATCCAACTCTTTGTGACCCCATGGACTGCAGCATAGCAGGCTTCCCTGTCCTTCAGTATCTCCCAGAGTTTGCTTAAATTCATGTCCATTGAGTTGATGATGCCATCCAAACACTCATCCTCTGTTGCCCCCTTCTCCTCCTGTCCTCAGTCTTTCACAGCATCAGGGTCTTTTCCAATAAGTTGGCTCCTCTCATCCTGTGGCCAAAGTATTGGAGCTTTAGGCTCAGTCCTTCCAATGAATTTCAGGGTTGATTTCCTTTAGGATTTACTTGTTTGATCTCCTTGCTGTCCAAGAGACTGTCAAGAGTCTTCTCCAACACCACAATTCAAAAGCATCAATTCTTTGGCACTCAGCCTTCTTTATGGTCCAACTCTCACATCCATACATGACTACTGGACAAACCATAGCTTTGACTAGACAGACTTTTGTTAGCAAAGTGATGTCTCTGCTTTTTAATATGCTGTCTAGGTCCATCATAGCTTTTCTTCCAAGGAGCAATTATGTTTTAATTTCATGGCTGCAGTCACTGTCTGCAGTGATTTTGGAGCCCAAGAAAATAAAATCTGTCACTGTTTCCATTGTTTCCCCATCTATTTGCCATGAAGTGATGGGACCAGTTGCCATGATCTTAGTGAGAAATCAGCTTTTGTTGTGTTAAGTCATCCAGTTTGTGACTTTGGTTTGCAGCTCTAGGAAACCAACAGAGGATCTTATTCTTAGAGTGGGGAGAATCTGGGTCATGCCTACAGGTGCTGTCTTCTCTCCTGGAGATTTTCAGTGCCCATCTGCATATGAAAGATTCCAAGAAGTCTCAAAGTCAGGAAACCTGTTCAACATTTTTAAATCTAGTATTTCCCAAACAAACTTGATCTTGGGATGCCTTTCTCACAAAACACCTTTTAGCTGGTGTGAAGCTGGGGCTCCAAGCAGCATACTTAGAGAAATACTATTAAATGTCAAACAGGTCTCCTTTCAGGCTACATGCAGGAAAAAATGCCTTCTTGATCAGACCTGCCTGTGCTTTTCCATCACTCCTGACAGCCCTTCACCACTCTCATCAGCAGTGGGAAAAAAAAAAAAAAAAAAACCCTCAAGAAATTTAATTACCATAGAAATGGCTATGAAAATGCCATTCACAGTGAGCAATGAACAAGATGGTAATATTTTATATCAGACAGGGACCCACAGGCAAAAATAGCAAAGGCAGATGTGTGGGCTTGTGTTGTTTCATCCAGAGTGTAAAAAGACAAGAAGTCTGAGATCTGGAGGAATTTCCCCAAGGCAAACCTGGAAACTTCAATCACTACTCGGGGATGCTTTTGAGCACCTCGATCTCTGAGCCAAGAATGTCTTAGTGATAAACGCATGAGGCAGCCCAGCCAGGACTCCCTTTTGTTCAGACAAAGGTGAGAACGGCAGTTTCTCAGCTTCTTTGGCTGTAGATACCAAGGCCAAGGATGAGCCACACACTTTCTCAGTCTGCACAGAGCTGTCTCTCCCCCAGCCTCACTGTGCTGTAACATGGGGGGTGTTTTTAGAACAAGATCAAGTAATATGCCTGACATCGCTGCCCACACTCTTCCCTGCCTGCCTGGTTAACTTCCCTGACTCTTCAGTCAACTGCATCCACCTGCTCTACTCTCCTGAAGCACCCTGGGTGTCCTCTGATTGCTGCTGACACCACACTGTGACGTGCTTCGTGACGGACTGTGGGCTCCATCAGGAGGGGATGGTCACGGTCACCTCTGTGTCCTGAGCACCCAGCGCAGCATCTGACTGAGGGGACATCTTTGCTCTTCTTTGGAGGCCTTCTCACCCCCACTGCCACACCCTTGAGCATCCTCTCCCTGTAAGTGCCCCCCTGCCCCCCAGATCTGAAGGGAAGTGGTTGCAGAATCACCAGAACCCATGAGTGAGCACCTTTCCAGTGATCTGTACACAATGATAGGCTCAGTGTTGAGTTTCTACAGCAGCCTCACACTCTTGCAAACATTTCCATCCTGAGATGCGGCAAATAACTGTGTCAATTGGCACTGTTCAGTTAGTGTTCCAGCTGTCACATCTGTTTGGGACCTGGCTTGAAGTCGTGAAGAAGGTGACGGTTTTAATGATGGGTCTGTGTACTGCTCCAGGCTAAGGAGGCTCAGGGGCAGAGAGGTTTTCTTGCTGTGAGGATGTGCTGTGGAGCACAGTCTCTGCATGTGCCTTGTAGTGGCAAATCAGCAAAAAACAAGGTTATCTTCTTAACCAGCTCAGCTTCTCAGTTACATCCAGTCCCCAACCTCAGGCCTGTCCTTTACTGGAGCAGGTAGATTCTGGATAAGCTAGCTAAGGGACAAGACAATATAATATAAAGGCTCTGGGCTTTCCAAAGATCTTCCTTGTACTGAGCAATGCATATTCTTGTCAAATATTGAGCAGGATGATGGCAACATCCCCATTTTAAAGAAGAGAAAACTGAGGCCCAGAGATGTATGGTCATTTGGCTGCATTCACGAACTGAAGACTTCTGACGTTAGGGTCAGTACTGTTTGGCCATTTACTTTAAGAGACACATGTAAAGGTCAAGTTGGATCAAAATTAGCTAGTATTTTGTTTTGTATTTACTGTGTTCCAGGAAGTATGGAGAAGGAAATGGCAACCCACTCCAGTGTTCTTGCCTGGAGAATTCCAGGGACAGGGGAGCCTCGTGGGCTGACGTCTATGGGGTCACACAGAGTCGGACACGACTGAAGTGACTTAGCAGCAGCAGCAGCAGGAAGTATGTAAAGAGCTTTTGAGAATTATCTCAGTTAATTCTTCCGTTAACTCTTTCAGGTATTGTTCTTTCCATTTTACAAATAAGGAAACGGACCATCCCTGGGCTTTCACTCCCCGGAGATGGAGCTAGGTCTTCCCAGAGCATCAGGATGTCAGTAACCCCCAATGGGTGACTGATCCCTGTGGCAAAGTCTCACATCCTAGCCCCCGGCAGCCTGGCAGAGGCTGGTCTTGAGGGTGCACTGGCCTGGCTGGAACACAGATGAATCTGTGCGGCCATTGCCTGCTTTGTTCTCAGGAGTCAGTCTCCCTGCAATACTCTCTTTGAACTCAGCTGTCTCATTCCTGCTGCCCATCTGGCCATCAACCCAGCCCTTTCTTTTCAAAGAGAGCTTCCTGTCTGTGAGAAGTTGTCCAGCCTCTGAGGCCAGATTCCCCCCTCCTGCCACCGCCACCACCAGCTGTTACACCTGGCACCTGAGTAAATATGGCCTGTCTACTGGCCAATTCAAGACAGGTCAGAGCAGCCTGGAGGGAGACACATGTCCTGGGGCTCCTGGTCCCTGGTGATTTGTGCCGAGTGCTGAGGCTCTAAAGGTGATTTGGACCCTCTCTCCCCTGGGATTGGGTTGTGGGAGGTACCAGAGAGCCAGAGCAGGATCTCTCAGACAAACCTCCATTCAAATCCCAGGTACTTCTGCCCAGTATATGAAGACAGATGAGACTCTTAGATTCTCCCAGCCTCAGCCTCCCCATATGGAATCTGAGTTAACAGTATTACCCATTTCAAAGGATGGATGGGAGCATAAAAGGCACTTAGTGCACAGCTTAGCACATAATGAATACAGTTTTTATCAGCCATTAATGCTCTTCTGCATGGAGAGGCTCCTGGTTTGTGAGGAGATGGACAAGCACAGACAATCCCAGGGCAGCTAGCCCAGTGCTCTCAGGGAAGCACGTGCTGGATGCAGTGGGAGCACTGGAGAAGGCGCCCCTAGAACTGCATGGACATCCAGAAGGGGCCACCTAGGGTAAGCCCTAAAGGGGGAAGAGCTCCCAGGAGGATGAAGGCATAAGGGCTTATGAAGGCATAAGGACTTATGAAGGTATAAGTCCCTCCCTCCAGCTGCTGACGTGTGGCTGTCTCATTTCCCCGGGCACTACAGGCAGGCCGTGACAAGTGTCCTGAAAGAGCCGAGGGGACACCGTGGGGCAGGGATGGGCAAGCAGAGCAGTTCCTTTTTGACTTCAATGATCAGGAAAGACTTCATGGGAGAAAGAAAATGTGTGATGGATTCAACAACAGGTGCTGTTTGAACACGTAGACAGAGGAACGCACAAACAGAATATGGCACTTGGGGAGGCGTGGGTGTGAGTGCATGGTGAGTACACTCTAGGGTGGGGTCCCTCCGGTGGAGTGTGAGACTGGCCATGGTGACTGCCTTTATTCATGTCCTGTTGGGCACAACCCCAGTCTTTGGATACTCTGCGCCCACAGCCCAGGGGCTACTGAGGAAGGGTCCTGGTGGGGGTTGCTGATCGCCTCTGATTGGCCAGCTCTGCAGCCCAAAGAAGAGGCCCTACAAGGCTTGGCTTCTGCTACGCTCTCTCTGGCATCGTGTTGCATTCCTACTGCTCGCTTTCTGGCCCCTTTTTCTCCCCCATCACAAGGCCTTTCTTTCGCTCACTGGTTCATCACCCACATTTTCTCTTCTCAGTGCTCAGCCTCTGTCTTCACCCAGTTGCTCAGACCCCCACCCCAGGAGTTATCCTTGACGCTGCTCGTCCCCTCCCCTTCCCGCCAACCCGTCAGCAAGTCCTCTACCTCCAAAGGCAGCCCAAGTCTGAACTCCTCTCTCCCTTTCCTCTGCTGCAGCACTAGTCCGAGCTGTTCTCACCCGCTGCCTCAAAAACTGCAGTGATCTCTGAGCTGATCCACCAGCCGCCACTCTTATCCACTAATGTCTCTTTTCCTCACTGCTAACCAGAGTGTTCAGGGCCTTCCACTTGGAGTAAAATCCAAGCCCCCCACCCAGCCTGCAAGGTCCCGCATGGTCTTCGCTGCCTGGCCCATCTCCTGATCTCAGCTCCTACCCCCTCTCCTGCTTGCTTCACTTCAGCCACTTCAGCTTCCTTGTTATTTCTCATTTACTCCCAAGCATATGCCTGCCTCAGGGCCTTTGCACTTGCCATTCTCTCTGCCTGGAACACTTCCCTAAGGTACTCTCATGGTTCACTGCTTCCCTATAGTGAGGTACCCTCGTGGTCCCTACTCCCATGTCACCTCTTCAGAGATGCTTCCCATGGTCCCCTTAGCTAGAGCAGCCTCCCTATCCCTGTCTTTCCCATCATCCTGTTTTGTTGTCCCATAACCCTTATCAGTCTGAAAGACTCTCAAGTGCTTGTCCACGTGTGTGTTGTCTGTTTCCCTGCCTGTAAGGTCACGGGGACAGAGCACCAGGCCTGTCCTATTGGTTGCTGGATGCAGTGCCTGGCATGGAGCAGGCTTCATAGCAGGAGGACAGTAAATAAGGGTTGAGTGATGGATGGATGGATGCAGGAGCCTGAGGCCTGGGTACCTGGGGCTGAACTCGAGGAAGGAGGGTGGGTCCTGAGCAGCTAGGACTTGGGCTGGGACATCCTTTTCCTGTTAGCTCCATACCACTGGGACTCAGACCTTCCAGTCTCCCAGGCAGCAGGGACTGTGGAAAAGAATATAGATTAAGTCCAGGCATTTTCTTTTTTGTTTTTTAATCTTTTATTATAGAAACTTACAACATCTGCAAAAGTAGAGAGGAAGATATAATCCATACCCGTGAAGATGACACTTGCTCTGCCTAAAGTTGGTAAAATGCCATGTCACTGGATATTGTTTTCATTTAGGTTGCATGACTGTCCTGCCAAGGTGATTTTATTATTACTAAAGCTACAAAACTTCATTTTGAGAAGAAAATAACACATAGCAGCTTTGCTCCACATACTGAAAACTTTGGTACATTGAGATCTCAACCAACAGCTATTTGCAATGACAGTCAGCTCCTTGGGTGCCCCAGCCCCCAGCTTCACACCAGGTGCCAGCATTGCCCTTGTCCTACTGCCCACAGAGGCTGCCCAGCACGAGGACTCACCTGCTTCTGGGGAAGGATCTGGCATCAGTCTGGACCCCCCAGCTCTGGGCTCTGGGCTCCAGTCCTGCCCAAGCCAAGACCAGCTCTCTGGCCAGGTTTCCCACTAAATGTTGTGGGAAGCTATGGTTAGATAGCATCACCAACTCAATGGACACGAATCTGAGCAAACTCCGGGAAATAGTGAAGGACAGGGGAGCCTGGAGTGCTGTAGTCCAAGGGGTCACAAAGAGTTGAACATGATTTAGCAATCTGGGAAGATCCTCACTGGAGGCCAAATCTTAATCCATCAGTCTTTGTTTGCAAATGTTAGTGAGCAGGAGAGTTAGAGAGCAGCAGAGAGCTCAATAAAAATCCAGAGTCCTGGGCCCCCCATCCCAGAGGTTCCATGTCAGTATACAAGGGGTAAGGCCCCAGAATCTGCATTTTAGTAAACCAGCCTCAGTGCTTTTGAAGCAGGGGTCCTCAGACCATATTTGAGAGACACTGCTGCTGCTGTGCTGAGAGGTCAAGTGTGGTGGTTAAAAGGCAGGGTTATTTGTTGTAAATCCTCAGCTTGAATCTTGGCTTACTATATACTTAGCGTTTTCTGAACTTTAGTTTTTTCCTTTTTCAATGGCGATAAAAATAATACTTACATCCTATGGTTCCTATGGGTTATGTATGATAATACTTGAGAGCTCAGCACAGTGCCAGGAACATTGTAAGGGCTTAGTTCATGTTGGCTGCTGTTATTTATACTGTTATTTCCCACCAATTCTCAATGCACAGCTGCTTGCTCCCCCAACACACATCTTTTCCAAGAATACCATCAGCTGGATTTCTGGGTTAAACAAAAAGCCCCGATTTGAGGCATTTACCGATTCCTGTGGTGTAAATACTCCTGCCACGGCCAACTTAAGTTCCTAGTGTGAAGACATTGACCACGGAATTGGGAGGAAGAGGGCATAACTGGCTGGTATGTGCTGGGATGAATTGGCTCCCAGCGCTGGCGCTAAGTCTGTCTTTACTGTGAGATCCCAAGTACATTGTCCTGGCCTCAGCTGGAGCTGGTAAGTGCAAAGGGCTATGAGCAGAGTCTGTTGTAATTGCTACCTTCTGCTGCAAGGGGCAGCTGTTTTTTTTTTGCAGTTTCGCAATCTGTGTATACTCATAGCTAATGCAGGAAGTGGGAATTGTAGCCTCAAATTATTGTCACTGGGAACCCAGAGCAGACCTGATGTTCAAAGGGCAGAGATGGCTTCAACATGCTAATATTTACCATTTGCCGTGGACCGCATGAAGGGGTGTGAGGCCTCTGAAGCCGCTGCTCTCTCCTTTGCTGGTTCTGGTTTTGTTTTGATCACTGAGAAAAGCAGGCTTATGTTGTGAAACTAGTGTGGGTCTTGGAGCCAGATGGTCTGGGATCAAATTCCAGTTTTGTCACGTAGCAAATGTGTGAGCTTGGGCCAGTTAGCCAACCTCTCAAGTGCTCAGTCTGTTCCTCTGTAAAGTGGGCATATTCATGAATCCATTGCAGACTGTCCTGGGAATTAGCTGTGACATATGTCGTGTGCAGGTCCTACCTGCAGAGAAGAGCAGCTATTTATGGCTAGTTATGGCTATTCCTGGGAGGAAGGTGCAGTCCAAATGGCCTTTCTGGAGCTGTTCTTTATCTAGGAGTTTAGACGCTAGCTGAGAACTCATCCTCATTTGTATGGATGAGAAGGATAGATAGTTTCCATAATAGCAAGTTTCAAATGTTTCATTCTCTCCTCAGAATGAGCTTTTCTACATGAAGAAGTATTTGTTCCTTTCCTATTAATCCATCATGTGAATAAAGCTGACTGGACTTTCTTTATTTGCCAAATTAGGAGCTGTCTTTGGGATGCTTATATAAAATATAAGGTAAATGGTTACATGCCACTTAGAGGCCTGGCCATGAAGTATAAAAGACTCAAAGATGGTGGAGCCGCACAGTGGAAGGAGCCCGATTTTCCTCTTGAGGACGCAATGCAGGAGAGCACTGTTTAGGAATATCCACTGTGGATTTTCTGTGAGTGAGAAATAGGCCTTTTCTGAGTTAAGCCATTGAGAGTGGACATATTCTGTTACAGCAACTAGCATTAGCCAACTCTGACTAATAGCATTTGTATAAGCAAAACAGACTCTGAGAAACCTGAGAAACACTCAAAGAGGTGGTCAGTTAGGGTCCAGGCAGCTGAACTGAGGTCTGAGAAGAGCTTTCATGTTACTGCATCATCTTAGACATGTAGCAGCAGTAAGAGATCTGGAAGAGGAAATAACTGGTGTATTCAAATAGGAACCCTAACGTGAAAGGCACAGGGTGGAATCCAATGAATGTTTTCTCCCTCACCAGGCAGGTCAGTTCAGTTCAGTTCAGTCGCTCAGTCATGTCTGACTCTTTGCAACCCTATGAATCGCAGCACGCCAGGCCTCCCTGTCCATCACCAACTCCTGGAATTGACTCAAACTCACGTCCATCGAGTCGGTGATGCCATCCAGCCATCTCATCCTCTGTCATCCCCTTTTCCTCCTGCCCCCAATCCCTCCTAGCATCAGAGTCTTTTCCAATGAGTCAACTCTTCACATGAGATGGCCAAAGTACTGGAGTTTCAGCTTTAGCATCATTCCTTCCAAAGAACACCTAGAACTGATCTCCTTTAGAATGGACTGGTTGGATCTCCTTGCAGTCTAAGGGACTCTTAAGGGTCTTCTCCAACACCACAATTCAAAAGCATCAATTCTTCGGTGCTCAGCTTTCTTCACAGTCTAACTCTCACATCCATACATGACCCCTGGAAAAAACCATAGCCTTGACTAGACGGATCTTTGTTGGCAAAGTAATGTTTCTGCTTTTCAATATGCTATCTAGGTTGGTCATAACTTTCCTTCCAAGGAGTAAGCGTCTTTTAATTTCATGGCTGCAATCACCATCTGCAGTGATTTTGAAGCCCCAAAAATAAAGTCTGACACTGTTTCCACTGTTTCCCCATCTATTTGCCATGAAGTGATGGGACCAGATGCCATGATCTTAGTTTCCTGAATGTTGAGCTTGAAGCCAACTTTTTCACTCTCCTCTTTCACTTTCATCAAGAGGCTTTTTAGTTCCTCTTCACTTTCTGCCATAAGGGTCGTGTCATCTGCATATCTGAGGTTATTGATATTTCTTCTGGCAATCTTGATTCCAGCTTGTGTTTCTTCCAGTCCAGCGTTTCTCATGATGTACTCTGCATAGAAGTTAAATAAGCAGGGTGACAATATACAGCCTTGACGTACTCCTTTTCCTGTTTGGACCCAGTCTGTTGTTCCATGTCCAGTTCTAACTGTTGCTTCCTGACCTGCATATAGGTTTCTCAGTTAGTTTAGAACAAAACACAAAAGGCCTTTTCATCATCCTGAGTCCTCTCCTGCTCTTCAGCCCGAGGGGAATTAGGGTGGCAGACATGAGGCTTGCATGAAGCTGATGATATTCAGCTCTGGTAGATTATGTGTGTCCCCAGCCCATGGGAGAAGTGCAACCCACCCCAGGTCAGCCTCCAAGGTTCCTGTGGCCTCCTGTGTGGGTGTAAACTAACAGCAGGTGGGTTCTCAGGAATGCCCTGTGGACTGCTGTTTTCATGCAGTTTGGAGCAAAGGAAGAAATCTTCAGTACTAAAGGACACTGGAAAGAGTGTCCCAGAGAAGCAAAGTTGCCAGCATCTCCTTCCTCTCAGCAGTCCTCTTCATTCACTTCAACTGGTTCTCTCCCTATAGACCCAGGGATGTATACACAACAAACGGAGCCTGCTTCCAAATTGATATCAACCCTGTAGAGCTCTTCCCAGCATGTTAAAATCTGTCCATCCTTTTGTGACCTTTCCTCATTGCCTGGCCTGTATTCTTCAGTTACCTGGAGTTGGTGCCTCAGGATTGCGGTTGTCTCTGGACCTTCCTTCTCTACAGTTTATTCAGGGCCAAGTCCTGGTGGTTCCCCCTTTGCAGACTTTTCCTCCTGGATCCCTCTTCCTAACTTTCACTCCTGCCCCCTCCGTGGGCCCCGGGCTTTCTCACCTGCGCTGTTGCCACCACCTCCTTACTACCCCCCTGCTCCCAGCATCCCCTCCCGCCTCTTCCCACCAGGCGTCCTGCAGGTTGTACTTTTCACAGTGCTCTCAGCTCCTCACAAGTCTACTTGAAAACTTTCCACGTCTTTCTTGGCTGTGACCCTGAATTGTCGATTTTCTGATGGAATCAGAGCATCCTTTGTTCCAAAGTTTTTTCATTGTTTTTTTTTTTTTTTTTTTTTATTCCGTGGGATTGTAGAAAACATCTCCCACCAGGCACACCCTACTGTTTTTGTGAAAATTATAGGCTGCAAATAACTGCTTAAGTCAACTGCCAGATGAGGTACTCTCTTCAGAGGGAAAATTCCAGCTGTTGAACAAGTTTATGGCTTTATTTTTGGAGCAAAGAGTTCATCAAGTGAAGAAGAGAATTTTCCAGGTGCCCCAGCTCCATTCTTACTGTAAAGCACATGTGTTTGACTGGGCTACTTCTTTCAAGGACAAATTTATGACTCCAGTACATAGCCACCCCCTCGTTGTGCTCCTTCTGCAGCCTTAACAGTAGACGCTTTGGAGAACACACAGACAGAAACAAAGACTTAGAGAGGACCTAAAGAAGAGACTCGGAGAAGGCAATGGCACCCCACTCCAGTACTCTTGCCTAGAAAATCCCATGGGCCGAGGAACCTGGTACACTGCAGTCCATGGGGTCGCTAAGAGTCAGACACGACTGAGCGACTTCACTTTCACTTTTCACTTTCATGCATTGGAGAAGGAAATGACAACCGACTCCAGTGTTCTTGCCTGGAGAATCCCAGGGACAGGGGAGCCTGGTGGGCTGCTGTCTATGGGGTCGCACAGAGTCGGACACAACTGAAGCGACTTAGCAGCAGCAGCAGCAGCAAAGAAGAGACTAGCCACCTCCCATCCTAGCTCACTCCTCCTGAAATTTGAGAGCTCCCTGCCTCAGGCTCTGAGTTGATACTTTGTCCTGAAGGTAATATCTAGCCTCAGCCAATTTGTTCCCCGAATCTAAACAGTTTCAGATGAGACCCACCTAAGACCAGCTTCCTCCCCATGCACTCTTGCAGGGAGAAGAGGGTACCCAGAAGAAGTTGGCCAAGATCTGTGATCAATCCATGCTAGCCTCTCAGGTGGCCTGCCTTTCCACAAAGCATCCTGGACACAACCCAGGAAGTGTGTGCAGCTGTCCTCTCCCCCAGACCTCACTTCCTTCAAATGCCCCTGTGCCTCACCCCTGTGTCTTATAGATGGATGGACCATCCTCAGCGGCCACCATGCAGGGAAGCCCCATATTCTAGAACTTACCCATTGTCAGGCAACTCCCTCAAAACTCATCCATTCTGTGTTCTCCTCTCCCTAAATCCTACAATTAGCTGGTTGGATAAACTAATTTACATTTTGGGTTTAGTGAACTGTAATCACTCAGTGTTAACCTCATACCTTGTTACTCAAAATGTGGCCACAGACCAGCAGCAGCTGCCCCGAGAGCCTGTTAGACATGCAGAAGCTCAGGCTCACCCCAGACCTTCTGAATCAGACTCTCCAGTTTAACAAGATACCCTAACACACATGAAAGTCTGAGAAGCAGTGAGACTTAACAGATATTTTTCCCCTTTTCAGCGGATTACATTCAATGTGAGACATTTCATGTTAGTGATGCCAGTGGTTTGGCATTTTCACACACTTTTACTAAGCCTTTTCACCAATGTGAGCTTCTGTGGTTATCAGAGGAGCTGGACTATGCGTTTCTGGAGGCTCCAGGGACCTGGGAGATTTCTCCTGGCACCCGCCTTTAGGCCTGGCATGTGACCCCAGTTTAATTAGTAGGTGAACAAATGAATAAATTAACGGACCCCTGAGGGAGTAGACGGCAGACATTCTTTCCATTTTGCACATGAGGAAACTAAGGCTTAAATAGGTTGAGACTTGCTCGAGTTTAGTTCATGAGAACTGAAATTCCATCACTGACTTCTAACTTCCCGTCTCCAAGTGATGGAGACTTTCTGATGTCTGTTTCAGGGAGGTTTGTGTGGTCCTCACTCCCCCTGCCCCCACACCCCTTTCCTTGTCATAGCTGTGTAGTCTTTGTTACTCAAAATGTACCTTCCTGCTCTGGGGCTGGGTGGGTGGAGAATACTGCGGCACTCTGCATAGTCCACCTGAGCCCCCATCCTGGCAGGCTGCCGCAGACCTGTGGGCACAGGGTTCTCCCCTCGGCACCCAGGTGGCCAGCTGTGGGAAACCATGCCGGAAGCAGTTCTAGGAATAGGAACTCCGGCTGCTCATCTCCCTCACCCCTCCAGGGAGGAGTACAGACAAGGCTTATTGAGAATGATTTCTCAGTTGTGAAGCTGTGAAGCTGGAATCATCTACCCTGGAACACCCCCTCCCTTTGAGGGTACTGGGCTCTGGCTATCCTTGTGGAGCAGGTCAGGTGTGACCTGGTGCAGAGAGGCACATATTCACTTGCTTACAGGGCCCTTGGAGAGAGAGCAGAGTAAGTAATCAGGCAGAAGTCAGAAAACCCAGGGCCACAGGAATGCACTGAGCTTCCCATGGGGAATTTCTGCAAAGGGTAGAAGCAGATGAGGGCTTTGCCTTCCCACTGATTCCTCCAGCCCCCGTCCTTGACCTTACGAAAGGGGTGCATGGGCAAGGAGGCAGCCAGGAGGATAGACATCAACTTTCATAATTTCCCTCACCTCGTACTTCCTGTAATCACTCCAGCTCATCCGCAGCTGGAAGCCTGCCTTGATCTCAGGCTTCAAATGCAGACCAACCCCTGTGGGGCTGGGTATCATCATCCCGCACACAGGGTAGCTTAGGTGCCCTGGCTGCCCAAGGCACCGAGGAAAGTTAAAAACACTAGTGAGAGTTGACACTCTTTTTCCCCCCTCAATTTCTTTCTTTCTTTTAAAAATAGTTGTATTTATTTTTATTTTTGGCTGTGCTGGGTCTTTGTTGCTGCATGGACTTTTCTCTAGTTGTGGTGAGTGGGGGCTTCTTTCTAGTTGCAGTGCATGGGCTACTTATTGTGGTGGCTGCTCTTGTTGCAGAGCACAGCTCTCAGGGGTGCTGACTTCAGCAGTTACAGCACATGAGCTCAGTAGTTGCAGTCCCTGGGCTCTAGAGCACAGGCTCAACCGTTATGGTGCACAGGCTTAGTTGCTCTTTCGCATGTGGGATCTTCCTGGCCCAGGGTTTGAACCTGTGTCTCCTGCATTGGCAGGCAGATTCTTTACCACTGAGCCACCAGGGAAGCCCCTGTTTCTATTAATTTATTTTTGGCTGTGCTGGGTATTGCTTTGTGCATGGATTTTTTCTAATTGTGGTGAGCAGGGGCTACTCCTCATTGTGGTGCACAGGCTTCTCATTGCAGTGTCTTCTCTTGTTGCGAAGCACAGGCTCTAGGTACGTGGGCTTAGTTGCTCGACAGCATGTAGAATGTTCCTGGACCAGGGGTCAAACCCGTATCCCCTGCATTAATAGGGAGATTCTTAACCAGTGTACCCCCAGGGAGGTCCAAGAGTTGGCACTCTGTGAACACTTCCTACCCCCGGCACCTGGCATCAGGTCATCAGATCCCCACCACAGGCCAAAGAGATAGGAAGGCCCTCTGATTATCCCCATTTTTAAGATGAAGCAAAAGAAGCACAAAACGGTGATGTGATTGTCCAAGGTCACACACTGGTGGGTAGAAGACCCCTGTAACCACGTCTGGGGTTAGTGAGTTAGGTGAAGACAGCATGGCTTGGGGAAGGAGGGGTCCCTGCAGCCCTGGACACTATCAAGGTGACCTGCAGACTACACTCTGCCCAGTGCTCTGGGCTCAGGCCTGGGGTGTGTGTGTCGGGGCCAGGGGATGACACTAGAGAAATGATGCTGAGGGGCAGGGCAAAGGGTCTGAGCTTCCCCACAAGCAAAGGGAACCCTTCAAGGAGTATGGGAATCTGACCCATGTTGCAGGAAGGTAAAGGGATGGCAGCCCAACTGAAGAAGCAGAAGATTGGAGGCCAGAGGCTCGGGGCAGACAAGAGGAGGTAAGGGATGGACTGGGGCAGAGAGAGTGGGGCAGGGTAGACAGACCACATCTGAAAGAAATAGCAGAGGTGCAGTTAATAGAATGTGCCTACTGGTCCAGTGTTTGAAATGGTTCCTCTTCTGGGCTGGGCTTTTAGCCCAGAATGGGCAGTTCTCTGCCTTGTCTCTCTGTGAATGTGGGAGTCAGTATGACAGGGATGAATTAGGTCGGGTTTGTGTTCAGGTTCATGGAGTGTGCCCAGGGGTCCCCACCCCAGCCAGAGTGGCACAGCTCTTCCCAAAAGCCTACCGTGTGGTGAGTGACTGATGGCTCCCATTGGCTTTGGTGACCTTTTCACCCCCACCTTCCCACTCCTCCCAGCTCTCCCCTCCCCCCTACCACTTGGCTGAGCCACCACCCCTTCATGGACTGACACAGACACTGCACCGGAGCTGCTGAATGGGCTGCTGCCCAGGAGGGTGTCAGGAAGCTGTGGCTGGCGGAGGTGACTTCACCTCTCAGGACTCTCTCAAGAGCTCCAGGGGAAGTATGAAAGGTTTGGATATGGGAGAGTTGGCATACAAATGCACTTGTAGGAAAAAGCAAATTTCTTAAATTACTAATCCATCCGTTCTGTGCTAATACCTCCTGAAAGAAAACTTCCAACTTGGATAACACTGCCTTTTCTTGCTTGGAATCAATCACACCTGTAATTAGGAAACTGCCCCAGTGAAGCCGGGCCCTGGGTTACAGAGCTGACTTGACCAGGGCATAGCTTTGCGCCCTTGCCCTCGTGCAGTCCCATTTCCCTGGGCTGCATGACTCCTTCTTTGTGTCTCCTGGCATTTACTTGGTTCTCACAGATGCCTGTCAAGATTTATTCTTTAATTCCTAGCACTGTTAACTGTGCCAGTCTCCCAGAGTCTGTTCTCCAAGGCTTTGTGGTAGACATAGCTTGGGCCCCTTGTCACCAAGTGGCCTGTTTCCACTTTGAAACACAATTCTCAGTGCTGAGAAGACATTTTGACCAAACTGTCCTCCTTTCCTTAAGGTAGAGGCTGTTTCCTACAGGGAAAAGTCACCTTCAGTCTTCGCTAGCCCCCTACTCCAGGGCATCCCTCAGGATCCTCCTCAGGGAGGATCAGTGCAGGACCGAGCACATTCACTGAGAAAACTCAGGAGAGCTGCTCAAGCCCCCACCATGCACATGGTTGGTGCATTGACATAGACAGCTGAGGTTTTGATGAGCACCTTTATATGGGCCTGCGAGTAGGTGGTGGGCTGGGTTTCAAAGAAAGTGAGCTTATTGCTGACCTAAGCACTCAGCAGAATCTCCTGAGCAGCCACAGAAAAGGGAAACTGTTCAGTCATGTCTGACCCTTTGCTACCCAATGGACTGTAGCCCACCAGGCTCCTCTGTCTATGGGATTCTCCAGGAAAGAATACGAGAGTGGATAGCCATTCACTTCTCCAGTGGATCTTCCCGATCCAGGGATTCAACCCAGGTCTCTCGCGTTGCACACAGATTCTTTACCATCTGAGCCACCAGGGTAAGATGAAATTCCCCACAGGGACCACTCTCTGATCTCATTGGTTATCATGTCTTTACACCCTAGTGTGAATGAGTCTGATGCTGTCTGAGGAGTAGAGTGTAAACCTCTCTTATGGTACATACTATGTCACTTAAGTCGTGTTTAACTCTTTGTGACCCTATGGACCATAACCTCCAGGTTCCTCTATCCATCAGATTTTCCAGGTAAGAATAATGGAATGGGTTGCCATACCCTCCTCCAGGGTAAGAATACTGGAATGGGTTGCCATACCCTCCTCCAGGGGATCTTCCTGACCCAGGGATCGAACCCATATCTCTTGTGTCTCTTGCATTGGCAGGCAGGTTCTTTATCATTAGCGCCACCTGGGAAGATGGTTGGCTTTGCTTTCTCTTCAAGAGGTTTCAGGTATCTGTGAGAGGAACCTTGTCCAGCTAAGAGTCTTTCCTGATATTGTGATAAAAAGGCAGTCCCTGAATTTATCTATATCAAAGGTTAATAAGGGATAGACCCATGGGTCTGAAACCTTAAGTTACAAGTGTGGGATCTGGGTTGTGGGAAACTCCAGACTAGGAGGAGTGGCCCTTGTGACCATTTACCCCAAGCTGCTGCCAGCATGACAGCCCCTCAGTAGCAGTGTTGCTCAGCCTATTTAGATATTCTCCCCATAACTGCTGCTGCTGCTAAGTCGCTTCAGTTGTGTCCGACTCTGCGCGACCCCATAGATGGCAGCCCACCAGGCTCGCCCGTCCCTGGGATTCTCCAGGCAAGAACACTGGAGTGGGTTGCCATTTCCTTCTCCAATGCATGAAAGTGAAAAGTGAAAGTGAAGTCGCTCAGTCGTGTCCGACTCGTAGCGACCCCATGGACTGCAGCCTACCAGGCTCCTGCATCCATGGGATTTTCCAGGCAAGAGTACTGGCGTGGGGTGCCATTGAAATTTGAGTATCACAGATACATCATAAATCTGTTTGTGTACTATGACCTTTTGGAGGGCCACAGCCATTACAGTAGCTAAGACTTCTTGTTCCCCAAGAACCGATTTTGTTCTGTTGGTGAGTATCCCTCTCACTGAGAAAGCTTGTTCTCTATCCTGTCCCTGAGCAGTAGCTATGCAACTTCTGTTTGGATGTCACAAGCGTCAGGCAGCTCACTACCTACCTCCTTCTCAGGGTAGCCTTGGAATACTACTTGGCAAGAGAGAACTCTTGATACACACAACTTGAATGACTCTCTGGAGAATTATGCCAGGTGAAAAAAGCCAGTCCCAAAAGGTTACACACTGTATGATATCATTTATATTATGTTTTGGAAATGATAAAATGGAAACCAGATTAGTAGTTGCCAACGGTGAGGTGTGATTCTAAAAGGGCAAAGAGAGGGATGCTATGGCTTTGGGACTGTGCAGTACCTACACATGTAATAAAACTGTATTGAGCTGAACACACACACAAAAGTACAAGTTAAACTAGGGAAAATCTGACGACAATCAGTAGATTGTATGATTGTTGGTATCCTGGTTGTGATTCTTTTAAATTTTTATTGGAGTATAGTTGTTTCACAGTGTTGTGTTAGCTTCTACTATTTAGCAAAGTGAATCAGCCACACATATACACATATCCCCTCTTTTCTGGTTCTGATATTGTGCTATAGTTTATGAGATGTTAGCATTGAGGGAAATAGGATGAAGGCACAGAGAATCCCTCTGTATTTCTTAAAAATTGCATGTAAATTTACAATTGTTTCAATATACAATGTTTGATTTAAAAAAATAATTAACTTTGAAAATAGAAATGAAACAAATTAAAGAGCCTATGTTTTCATTTTATAAATCTAGGATTTGTTTTTCTCCCTGGAATTTTCTCAGAGCCCATATCAACTGTCAAATCAGTCTGATGGACTTAAAAGACGTGTAAATGAGCCCACATATAAGTGAGCCACTCCTGTACCAGAGGCAGCAGAAGTGTGCATCCCAGTGCTCTGGGGGTGGGGGTGTTTGCTGGTGGGTTGGGGGAGCTGTTCAGGCATGTAGGAGAAGCAGGAAGAATGAAAACCTGGCTTCCCTCCCTGCCCATGAAGCCCCAAGGGGAGAGATGAAGGGAGGTGACGGGGGACAGGAAAGGATGCTCCCATGTCCCCCTGGGAATTGACCTTCAAAGGACCAACAGGAGAAAGAGGGGAAGGCGTTCAAGCTGCTACATGTAGAAGGAGCCAGGCAGAAGTTAGCAGCCCTCAGAGCTTTCAGTCTGGGAACTGCCTGGACCTGCTCAGGAATGTGGGAGGGGGTTGGGCAGCCTGGAGCTGTTTCTGTGGCTTGCACCCACCCTGCCCCTCCCCTCCTCACAAGGCCAGGACATGCACCATTTCTGCAGCAACTGGGAGCTCAGGGGTGAGGAGGCTCTGTCTAGCCCAAAGCAGAGAGGGCTCCGGCCCATCCAGAAAGGAACCAAATTCTAAAGGGGCTCATAGATCTGTTAGATCAACAGTCCCCTCCTCCCCAAATCATTTGTTTTGAAAACTGCATGTAATCCATTTCATTCTTAAAGCTGGCTGAGTTTGCAAAATGCAGTAGCCCAACATCACTGCAGCCCCTGCTTATTTTAGTAGCTGAGCTCCTTGATATGAGGTGGGGTCTTTCCCCAGTATCCCCACCCAGGTGGATCCAGGTGACTCAGACTAATTTCTTAGGTCCAGAATGGACTGAAGTGGACAGCTGCCTGGACACATGCACGGAAGGGGTTAGCATTGCCCACATGCCCTTCTGTTGCCAGAACACAGCTGAGTTGCTTTTTAAGCATCTGAAAGCCTTGGCTGATGTGGAATCACTGCCCAGGCCCTCTGTGAAAGGAGGATATGGATTTGGTGATGGGTCCAGGCCCTGTACTGAGTACCTCATAGACACACACACACACACAGCCCCACTCAGATGTGGGTCCTCCGCCCCACTTCAGATGAGGCTCACAGAGATGAAGGAGCTTTCCCAGGTCCCAGCACTGGCCATGTTCACCCTGAAACCCAGGTGTGCCCAATTCCAGAGTCGAGCTCTACACCACCTGGCTGTCTAATTTCTGTCTACAGGTCACACTCCCCACGGCGTCTTCATGCCCCTCTCTCTACCCCAGTGAAGCAAGGAAGGTGGCGATTATATCCCCTTAGTAGAGAGGAGCCCAGATCCAGAGGGGCGGCATGTGCTGAGAACCCCACAGTTGGCCGCAGAACTGTCCCCAATGCTGAACTTCACTGTCCTTCCAGCTAAACCATGAGGCTCCTCCTGTGACCTGAGAGACTTATGTGACTGTCACTTATACACATTTACAAAGGAGGAAGGCGGCTGTAATGGGAATCAGTGTTCTGTGATGCCGGTATTTCCTCTTGCTGGTACTTAGTGACAGTAGGTTCCTCAGATGGTTTGATGCCCAGAGGAAGTTTCATAACACCTTTGGTACAGGCGTCCATCTGCCCTTGCACAGCCCAGCTTCGGCACCACCTTGGTGGATCCTGCTTGCCTGATTGCCCCACAATCCATTGCACAGAGATGCCAGGGTGGGGCAAGAAGGAAAAGAGGAAAACAGCCCTAGGAATCACTAGACTCATGCCAACAAAAGTGAGGAGTGGAAGGAATTGCCTGGTGGTCCAGTGCTTAGGAATCTGCATGCCAATGCAGGGGACATGGGTTTGATCCCTGGTCTAGGACGATTCCACATGCCTCAGAGCAACTCAGCTGGTGAGCTGCAACTTCTGAAGCCCGTGCGCCCAGAGCCTGTGCTCTGCAGCAAGAGAAGCCACCGCAATGAGGAGCCTGCACGCCACAATGAAGAGTGGCCTCTATTTGCTGCAACTGGAGAAAGCCTGCAAAAAAGCAACAAAGACAGCACAACCAAAAACAAATTAATTAATAAATAAAGTGTTTTTTTTTTTTCTAAAATGGGGAGTGAAGCAGGGGGTATAGGTATGGAACAAGGCTGCTTTGTTTTCCTGGAGGTGGGAGAAGTGGACACCTCCAGTTGGAATCAGAAGGCCTGGGTTCTGGCTCCACCTCTGACCCTGACCCACATCCTTTTCACATTCTTGAGCATATTGGGGTACAAATGCCACCCTGATGAAGGGGTGCTCTTAGGAGCAGGTAGCAGAGGGGGACCTGGCCAGAAGGTTCTGAGCTCCAGTTCCCATTTCAGCCAGCTCCATCTGATTCAATTCACCTCTGTCTGATTATACAAGGGGGCCCAACCTAAGATTATTCTCCAGAGGATTCCACAACTAAAGCTGGTTGGAAGTTCCCAGCTAGATGGTCTGAGAACTGCACAATAGCAGCAGACCTCTGCTCTCCAAAACCGAGTGTAAGAGCCAGGAGAAATAAGAAGTAGGGATAATTTCTGCAGGAGGAGGAGACTCGTCAAGGGAGTGTGGGTCAGAGAAAGGGAGAAGAGGTGGAAAAGAACCGTGTGTCCACAGAGGCTGCTGACAGCTTTGCTCACTGACTGGACTGATGCCAAAGCTCTGGGATGATTACCTGGACTCAGCCCAAAGAAGATGTAGTTGTGATGCCCTGGAATTCCTCTCTGATTATTATAATAAGATGTGCTCTGGTGATGGCATGTTGCTGAAAACCAGAAAGGACCAGCAGGGAGGGCCTGCAGCCCAGGTGTCTGGGGCTTCTCCCAGCCTGGGCAGAGTTTAGTCTTCATCCTACAGGTTCCAGGTACCACGCTGGAGGGAAGTGGTACTGTGTGGTTTTGCCTTGGTTGTGAACAATTTCAGAAGACCCAGAGCAGAGCAAAAGTTGAAAATCAATTCTCCTCTCTTCCGAATCTCTGTGTGAGCATGTTAATTGAGCGGGCAGGGGTCAGGAGTCTGTATTTCTCTTTTAAATTTCTAACATTTCTCATTCACGTTTGCTTGACTTGAAGACAGCACTGTGTCGGGCTGTCTGGGTCTGTCTGTTGCCCCAGCCACCTGAAGTTCCATGCTGCCTGTCCCCAAGCTTCTCATGCTGTTAATAGCAGTTGGTACCTTCTGGGCAGTTTGACCTTGTCAACCAGCTGTCTGAGGAATCCATCAGTGGCGTGTGAGCCCCGAGGGAATTTTATTTCCTTCCTCTTTCCGGGCACTGGGTTGCTCCTCCACATCATTCATTACGGCAGGCAGTCAGGAACATGGCGTGGATTTGCATCACCGTGTCATTTACAAGGACATGTGGTCTTGGACCTTGGGCGAGTTACTTGTTTCTTCAGAGACTCAGTTCTGTCCCCTGGAGAGATACATTGAAGTTTATGGACTCTGCTTGGGACAGGCCACAGGAGCCCAGAGCCTGAGCCCCATCGTGGCTCAGCCGAGGGCAAGGCTGGCATTCTAGGGCACCTTGCAAGATCCTCGACTGTCAGGACAATGATGGGGGCTCACTGCTGTTATCCAAGTGTGAGTGATTATTACAGGTCCTGCATCTCTCCACCGGCTGCCCATGCCACAGGGGTCACCCCAGACAGGGCCTGATGTCTAAAGTGCCCCCTTTGGTCACTACACAATATCTGCTTTTCTTCCAAGAAGCCTGCATGGCTGGGTATCTTCTGGCTGATGAAGCGGCCAGCCCTGTGGGCTCGACCTGAGGGTTCAGAGTTTCTTGATTCACAGGCTCCTTGAAGGCTTCTGTTGTCATGGTCTGGCTCCCCCCAGACTTTCCCTTTGCCCTATGTTTCTTTACCCATTATGCCAAAAGGTTTGATGACAAAGCCCAGCAATGCTTTTTCACTGGCCAGTCAATTGGCTATGCTTTCAGCTTCTGTAAATTTGCAAAAATCCCTCTTCAATAGGTCCTGTTGGGTCTGGAGCCATTTTGACTGGTAGCAAATGGGAAAGACATACTATCAGAGAAAGAAGAGAATGAACGAGGGGGACAGCTCTAGGGGGTGCCAGGGGCCCCCAAGCAACACCCATCCCTTATGATCCTCCCCTCTGCTTTTTTTAACTTAAAAAATGGCATAAATTACAATATAACAACCGTAACAAAAATGTTGCTTTAATCACTCCTAATCCCATCAGTCAGGCAAATCAACTGGTTTTAATTTTCGCTTCCAGAGTTTGTCTGTAAGCAGACGTTTTTCTAAACGGATGTAATTGGAACACGGTTTTGCATTCTGTGTTCCCCCTTCTCTGCTAAGCCTGGCCTCACATTGCTACAATCTTCCTAGGTATCGTTTCTAATGGTGCACTTCATTGTGGCCTCTGGAATTCACTTACCACCCCCGTAAATAGCTATCACATCATTACTTATAAGAGCTAAAATTAGCTGGGAAACAAGTATCTGGGTTATTCTATAATTTCTCAGTGTTATTGAATTCTAGAAGTATCTGGCCTTAACATGCTTCTCTGGGAAGGCACGCCACTATTCCCAGCCTGGAGCTGTCCTCCATGCCTCCTGTGTAAGTAAATACATTTTATATTTTCAGAGGAGGCTCCAGCCCAACCCCTTTGTCTGTCAAGAGCACAACCAGAGGTTGTGACTTTTTTGAGTATGAATTTACCTTCTTCACCATTTCCTCCTCCATCATCAGCAGCACCACCTTACTAAGAGGTGCCATTTGTTGAGCTTTTACCCTGTGCCAGGCACTGTCTTTTTCATCATTATTTTGTTTCACCCCATCACTTACTACAGTCTATCCTGTCACGGATGAGCACAGTGAAGCTCAGGACGCTGAAGTGGCTTGTGTGAAGTCTAGTAGCTCTCGAGAGTGAGAGGCCTCGTCCAGCTCCCAAACCCCACCCTGGGAGGCATCCCTCTAAGGTGACCGAACCTTTGCACCATCTAGCTCCTCACACAAGGGCCTTTCGTCCAGGGCAGACTTTGTTAAGGGCTCCCAAGGTGGGCTTCTGGGCCCAGGGAGCCTACTGTCTTAGTCCTTCTGGCTGCTGTAACAGAATACCACAGACTAGGAGCTTCTAAACAACAGAAACTTATTTCTCACAGTTGCAGAGGCTGGGAGGTCCGTGATCACAGCACTGGCAGATTCAGGGTCTGGGGAGGGCCTACTTTGCTGTAAACCTCACATAGCAGGAAGGCAAGGGAACTGTCTGGGTCCCATTATAAGGGCACTAACTCCATGCTGAGAGCTCCACCCTTATGACCTCATCACCTCCCCACCTCCTAGAGTTGCTTTGGGCATTAGGTTTTGACATATGAATTTTAGGGCCACAAACATTCAATCCATAGAATGCACTTACTACAATGAACCTTTCTCTTGAGGTTTGAAAAGCAGAACTTTTCCCACCCCACAGGAACCCTGGGCAGAATGGAGAGCCTGTTGAAGATGGGAGTCCAGCGGCCATGTTTCCTTTACAGAAATCGAGGCCCAGAGATGCCAAGAGATGGAAAGTGCCTGGCCCAAAATTGTGGGGTGGGTCATTGGCACAACACCCACCCCACAGGAGCTGGGTCTCCTGACCCTGTCCTCCTCACTGGGAAGTGGTTTCAACACACTCCATCTAAACCTGAAGAAGAGGCCTTAGAATACTCTAACATCTCTGTTCTTAGAGCATGCTGATGCTGTCACATAGACCATGCAGGACAGGAACAGGAGAGAAGGCAGTCACTGAACCCAGCCTGCTGGCAAACAGCATCGACTCAGAGACTTCAGAAAAGCAACCCTGACTTGGTTTGTCAGACTCATTACAAAACTTCCTACCAAAGGGATTGCTGAAAAGATGGGGGCTCTTTGCTCTTTTGAGTTTCCCATAGGCAGCCAAACCCCTGAAAGGAACCTTTACTATGACCACAGCTTTTCCTGGGTAGAATTAAAGCTGCTACAGGAAGACACAGCTTCATTCACTGATTCTTTCACCAAGTCTTTGTGGAGACTTTCTGTGCCAGGTAATGGAATAATGGGGGAATAAGACCAGCTTCCCGTCCTTATGGAACATCCTATTTGGTGGGGATAACAAACTAGTACACAAGACACTTCCTGAAGATCAGTGCTTAGAGGGAGGAGGGAGGCGTGATGGGGACAGTGGGTGGAGGTGGGGCAGGAAACCAATTTGGAGGGAGTGGTCTGGGGTGGACGGCCCTTCTGGGGAAGAGGCACGTGTGCTGAGACCCAACAGAAGCAGCTCAGAACTGGGGGCCGAGCACTCAGGCCTTAAGGTGGGAAACAGAAAGAAGAGCAACACGACAGGATGAGATGCTATTTTAGGTTCAGTGTTACTGCTGTTTTGGGCAAAGAGAGAGAGCCGCTGGGGTTCCTGGCCTGCCTCACCTTCTTTACTCACCCACCTGGGCTGTATTCCTCCTTGGTGTCTGTGCATCACTCCCATCGTCACCTGTGTGCACACTCCAGGGAGCAGCGTGTGGCCAGACGCTAGTGCCTGCAGACAGTAGCCCTTCGAGGTGCAGTGCTCCCTTCAGATTCTCCGTTCCCTCAACCTTATGGCTTGTGTACATCTCAGAGAGCTGCCTCCTCATTGGAGGCCGTTAACAGATTGAAACAGCTTTTCTTGGATTTTGTAGAGTAATAAGTCATGTTATGTTTACTCTTCGGAGAAGGCAATGGCACCCTACTCCAGTACTCTTGCCTGGAAAATCCCATGGATGGAGGAGCCTGGTAGGCTGCAGTCCATGGGGTCGCAAAGAGTCGGACACGACTGAACGACTTCGCTTTCACTTTTCACTTTCATGCATTGGAGAAGGAAATGGCAACCCACTCCAGTGTTCTTGCCTGGAGAATCCCAGGGACAGGGGAGCCTGATGGGCTACCGTCTACGGGGTCACACAGAGTTGGACACGACTGAAGTGACTTAGCATAGCATAGCATGTTTACCTTTTGGTTCCTAAGTGCTAGGGTTTGCAGAAAGACCACCTGTCGTTATTTAATTGCAGAAAGCTGCTCTTATTAAGGACTTGTAGCTCAACAGCCATTAGTTCTGAGACAGCCCTGACCAGGCCCTGCCTACCCATTTGCTGGTTCCTCATGGGTGTGAACCGACTCCCAGATCTCAGTGCCTGTGGGCAGGGCCCATCCAGGTATGCACTGCACTGAGGCTGTGCTGCTGAGGTCTGGGCCTGGCTCAGCACTGACTGAGGAGAGGCCCTGCCAGCCTGTCTCCTCCCATCCTGAGGATGCAGACAGGGCAGGGGGTTGATAGGGGATCCTTCCCCTTCCCATGGCCCTGACTCTGGCTGCCACTTCGACAGTGAGGCACTCCTGGGTATAGACAACACACTCGATCTGTGTCCCCTGCAGGATGCAAGGCCTTTAATGAAGACTGCAGTACACGGGCCCATGTCTGCTGATTTTCTGCCTCATCTACTTCTTATTCTAATTAAACCTTTTATTTCAGGATCATTGTAGATGTACATGCAATTGTGAGCAATAGTATAGAGAAATCCTGCGTACTGTTTATTCAGCTTCCTCCAACGGTAATGTCTTGCAAATAATGGTGTTAAACATCTTTTCATGTGTGTTTTGACCATCTGCATATCCTTTTTGGTGAAATATCTTTCCCTGTCTTTTGTCCATTTTCTGATTGGATTGTTTGGGTTTTTTTACTGGTCCATTTTTTAATTTGTTTACCTGCAGGGATAATAGTCCTTTGTCAGATAGGCAGTTTGCAAATATTTTCTCTCACTCTATAGCTTTCTTTTTCATTCTCTTAGCAAGGTGTTTTTCAGAGCAAGAGTTCTTAATTTTGATGAGGTCCAATTTATCAATTTATGGAACAATTTTTGTTGTTACATCTATGAAATCTTACTTGGCCTTGAAGACTTGTTTTGTTCTCAAAGTTTTATAGTTTTAAATTTATGTCTGTGATACACTTTGAGTTAATTTTCAAAATAAAATGTGAGACTTAGGTTGAAGTTCATTTTTGTAACCCACAGATGTCCAATTGTTTCATCACCATTTGTTGAAAAGGCTATCCCCTCTAATGATTTGCTTTCGAACTTTTGTCAGAAGTCAGCTGGGCATGTATGTGCTGTGCTTAGTCGCTCAGTCATGTCTGACTCTTTGCAACCCCATAGGCATGTACATGTGGGCCTATTTCTGGGTTCTTTTCTGTTTCACTGATCTATGTGTGTCTCCACCAATACCGCACTATCTTGGTTGCTGTAGTATTAATACATAGTAAATCTTAAAATCAGGTAGAGTGATTTTTCTCATTTTATTTTTTCAAAAATTATTTTAGCTATTCTAGTTCCTTTGTCTTTCCTTATAAATTTTTAAATAATCTTGCCTGTATCTTTAAATAATCTTGCTGGAGTTTTGATAGAAATTTTGAGTTGTCTTTTTATAAATAACTTTTGTGTAGCTAGCACATATTTTGTGTATTATTTTTAGTAGGACTGAAATTTTTTAATTAGCAAAAAAGAGAGATGATAACATATACAAGTACACCAAAACATACGTATTCTGCATAATCTATTTCATAACCAAGCTGTCTTTCAGTTAATATATTATGACTCTTTTTCCATAGCAATGAACACATTTTTGTGTTATAATTTTAAACTAATTCATAATATTTACCTGTGTGGATATAATATCCTTTATCTGACCAATCTCCCATTGTTCAGGTCAAATATTTGGTCAAATTTTTAGGGACTTTTTAAATTTTATTTTTCATAGAACTTATTTTGTTATAAACAACACTGTGATAACTACCTTAAAGCCATATCTCTGAAAATATCTTCCAATTATTTTCTTAGGAAAAACTTTTTGAGTAAATAGCTGTTATCTTCTAGACTCATGTTTTCCTGAACTTAGATGGAGATCCAGTTCCCAGAACTGAAGATAATGTTTGTTTATTTGCTTGAAAGAGGGTTGAGCATCAACCATTTTTACCTCTGGCTTGCCTTCCATCCCCGTTTATCCTCTTGGAATGCCTCCCCCCCCCCCCAACCTCAGACTTGGATTGCAGGGGGGAACAGATGAGACATCCAAGTTCTCCACAACTCTCTGCTCTTAATATCTTCTCTGAGGCTCTTGCTGTAGTTCAGAGCTCTGTGTCCTATTTCTAACCCCAGATGTAAACCAGATGGGAAACGGATCCTGTGCCTTCCTCTTAGATTTCCCCCACACCCCTGCATCTGCCCAGTGAGTCTCTAAAGGTGGTTCTGCCTTTCTGGAAAAAGGTGCACAGGGACTCATGGGCCCCCCTTCCACCTCCATTGTCACTTATAAGCCTCTCCCCCCAACCCAGAGTAGCCTGTGACTGTTTTCAGAAAATTCTTTATGGGCTTCAAAGAGTAATAGGATAGTTTTCTGGGATGCTTGTTAAAATTCTTGAATATATTTAAGGGATTTACATTTTCAAAGAGAGAATGTTTTCTGTTTGATGTTGAGAAGTTTCTTTTTTTTTTCTTTCCTGTGAATTTAAATAATTTGCTTGACTTTCTAGTGGAAAGACCACAGAGTTCTTACATTCTGGATATGGCATTTGTTAGACTCTTTAATGATTGACTGTGGGGAATGTGTGTGTGTGTAAATGATTTTGAAATATGTTTTCAAACCAGTGGCCATCTGTAAGTTGTCAGCTTTAAAATAAAAAAAGATGTCTTGCATGAATAGAAGTTTCATTTCTTTGAAAGAAATGGTCACACACAAAAAAATCAGAAATAATAGTTTAAAATGATCTTTAATGATGACCCAAAATGTGCCTTCCAGAAGAAATGGAATCAGTCTTCCCCCTTGTGGATAACAAGGAAAGTACCTATTTTCCCCACTGAAAGTTACATGAAAGAGTTCTGAGGGAACTGTAGGGCATAGGACTTTCCTTCCTTCTCATTTAAAAGTAATAGTCAGTACATTTTACGTAAAATTTGTGTTGAAGTAATAGAATATCTCCATAATAGCTGATTGGCTTTATGACTGGTATTTTAAAATACACACACAAAATAAGTACAAAGGTTAATGTCAGATTATATGTATAATTTACACAATATTCCTTCCTATCTATCTGTTGGAGAAGGCGATGGCACCCCACTCCAGTACTCTTGCCTGGAAAATCCCATGGACAGAGGAGCCTGGTAGGCTGCAGTCCATGGGGTCACTAAGAGTCGGATGCAACTGAGTGACTTCACTTTCAATTTCACTTTCATGCATTGGAGGAGAAAATGGCAACCCACTCCAGTGTTCTTGCCTGGAGAATCCCAGGGACGGGGGAGCCTGGTGGGCTGCCGTCTATGGGGTTGCACAGATCTATCTGTCACTTTAGAGATTCCTGACCCATGTCCTCAGAGCCCTGGCAGCCCTGTGGGAGAGGTCACTCTTCATGTCCCCATCTAGGTCCTGTGAGCTGAGAGGTTTGGGGTACTCTGAGAAGTTGTGGACAAGGAGCCTGGGTACCCATGGGAGAGGTAACAGTAATAATTACTGTCATCTGGTAGGGAGGTTACTGTGTTCCAGGCATTCTTCTTATCATTTATGACTATTCTCTACATTAATTCTCGTCACAAGCTTAGGCTGCTATTATTCCCACTTCACAGCTGAGGACTCTGAGACTCAGAGAGGGCTAGTGGCAAAGTCCCTGCAGAGGACAGGGGAGCACAGGAGCGGCTCTGGGAATCCGGGGAGGCAGGAGGCCGTTCTATCTGTGCACAGTCTGTGAAAGGGGGACAGAAGAGGGATGAGGACCTGTTATGAGCCCAATTGTATCCCCCTAAATTCACATGTTACAGCCTAACATCTAGTACCTTCAAATGTAATTTGGAGATAAGTTCTTTTTTTTAATTTAAATTTATTTTTAATTGGAAGATAATTATTTTACAATATTGTGTTGGTTTCTGCCATATATCAACATGAATCGGTCATAGAGTCTTTAAAGAGACAGTGAAGGCAGAACGAGACCATTAGGAGGGGCCCTAATCCATGATGTCCTTATGTGTATGCATGCTCAGTCATGTCTGACTCTTTGTGACCCCATGGACTGTAGCCCACCAGGCTCCTCTGTCCATGGAATTCTCCAGGCAAGAATACTGGAGTGGGTAGCTATTTCCTTTTCCAGGACATCTTCCTGACCCAGGGGTCAAACCCGCGTCTCCTGAATTGGCAGATTCTTTACCATTGGAAGCCCGTAGAGGCACATGACGGTGTCCTTATGAGAAGAGGGGACTAGGACATGGACATGCGCGTGGGGCGACACAGAGAGAAGGGACCCATCCATAAGGGGAGGAGCAGGGCCTCAAAAGAAATCAGCCCTGCCTGCACCTGGACCTCAGACTTCCGGCCTCCAGGACTGCGAGAAAATAAGTTTGAGTGTTTACATCACCCAGTCTGTGGGATTGTATTCTGGCAGCCCTAGCAGATTAATACAGCCTCTGGGGTCACCTAGGAGGTTTCTTGGAGGAAGGCTGCTGGCTTGCTCGGGTGGGAGTAGAGCTGCCATGAGACAGCGACACAGAGGGCAGCGTGCCAGGTCTGTTAGGGGCGTCGCAAGTTTAGTTTCCCAGGGGGCACTTGGTTAGTGGAGAGAGGAGCTAGATGGTGAAGGGCCTAGAATGCCAAGTCAAAGAATTTGGATTTGGTTTCCTAAGCAAGAGGGAGCCATCCAAGGTATTTCAGCAAAAATAGTGATAGGATAAAATCAGAATTTTAGCAAGAGAGGTCTGGGAGCCGGTTGGGTTGGCAGGGGAGCATCTGAAGGTTGGGACCAGCTGAAAGAGGGTGCAGTTGTCTGGGTGAGAATGTTAAGGGTCTAAGTGAGCATGACTGGGAAACAGGTCAGAAGTAGATCCCCAGAAGGAACAGTTCATGGGTGACATGGCAGCCACACAGTAGGGCTCCACGTGGCACTGTCTGAGGCAAGAGGTGTAGGGGGAGGCAAGGGTCGGAGAAAGAGGAGGGCTTGGGTAAGAGCTATAGCGCCCCTAGTGGTACCTGTCCGTTACTGTGACTGGTGTGTATAAAAGTCTTTGGTTTTTTTTGTTGTTTTTTTATTTTTTTTTATTTTTAAACTTTACAATATTGTATTAGTTTTGCCAAATATCGAAATGAATCCGCCACAGGTATACCCGCGTTCCCCATCCTGAACCCTGGGTCGTTCCAGTGCACCAGCCCCAAGTATCCAGTACCGTGCATCGAACCTGGACTGGCGACTCATTTCATACATGATCTTTGATTTGACACTGAGCCATGTTAGTGTCTTGAGATCGGCCAGGTGAGAGTGTTTATACCAAGGACCATCAGAGCTCGGTCGTGTTGTTTTTGAGAGCTGGTTTACTAGAACACCACTGAGCAAAAGGGATTTTAGGGGGATAATTAAACTGTTCTCTATTTTTTATTGACATATAGGAGATGTACAATGTTGTGCTAGTTTCAGGAGTACAGCACAGTGGTTCAGTTATACATATACACGTATACATATTTTTTAAAATTCTTTTTCCTTATAGGTTATTACAAAATATTGGGTATTTTGTAATGTTGCCTGTGCTATACTGTAGGTCCTTGTTGGTTACCTATTTTATATATAGTAAAGTGTGTATGTTAATCCCAAACTCCTAATTTATCCTTCTCTACCCTCCTTTCCCCTTTGGTAAGCATAAATTGGTTTTTCCATGTCTGTGGGTCTATTTCTGTCTTCTAAATAAGTTCATCTGTATCTTTCTCTTTTTAAGGTCCCACATGTTAGCAATATTATATATTTGTCTTTGCCTGGTTTACTTCACTTCTATGGTAATCTCTAGGTTCATCTTTGTTGCTGCCAATGGCATTATTTCCTTCTTTTTCATGGCTGAGTAATATTCTATTGTATTTATGTACATCTTCTTTATCTATTCATCTGTTGATGGACATTTAGGTTGCTTCCATGTCTTGGCTATTATAAATAGTGCTTCAATGAACATTGGGGTGCATGTGTCTTTTTGAATTGTAGTTTTCTCTGTATATATATGTCCAGGAGTGGGATTGCTGGATCATGTGATAACTCTATTTTTAGTTTTTTAAGGAACCTCTATACAGTTCTTCCTAGTGGTGATACCAGTTTGCATTCTCATCAACAACATAGGAGGTTGAATGGTTCTATAGTTTGATTAAGGTCAGATTACATGTTGGTGTGTGTTTGTCAAAATTTGTAGATCTGTACACTCAATAGGGTACATTTTATTAACTAAAAGAGAGAGAGAGATAACTTAAAATATTTATAAATTAACATAAATTTATATGAAAATGCAAAGGACATACCATATGTTGATTTTTATATTTTAAAACTGTAAAATTTTTTTTTCAAGACTAAAGCTGACAGACCCCCATAGCTTATTTCAAGGCATATAATAAGTTTATAGCAGTGGTTCACAACTGAAGACTATTTCCCCCCTCCCCAGGGACACTTGGCAATGTCTGTGGACATTTTTGGTTGTCACAACTCAGGAGGGATGGGCGCTACAGGTATCTAGAGAGTCGTGAAGTCATGAAGTCGCTCAGTCGTGTCCGACTCTTCATAACCCCATGGACTGTAGCCCACCAGGCTCCTCCATCCATGGAATTTTCTAGGTAAGAGTACTGGAGTGGGTTGCCATTTCCTTCTCCAGAGGAATCTTCCCAAGCCAGGGATCGAACCCAGTTCTCCCGCATTGCAGGCAGACGCTTTACTGTCTGAGCCACCAGGGAATCTAGAGAGTAGATGCTGTTAAACATCCTACAGTGCACAGAAGAACCCCCACAACAAAGAATCATCTGGCTCAAAATGTCAGTAGTGCCAGGATCTAGAAAGTCTGATCACAGTAGTTGAGGCAGTGTGGTATGTATGGATCAACAAAACAGAACAGAGAGTCCAGGAAGTATGGACCTACTCATCTATGATTCATTTCTCACAAAGATGCTAAAGTATTTCAATGAGGGAAAGAAAAGTCTTTTCAACCAGTAGTGTTGTCATAATGAATATCCAAATGGAAAAATAAATCTTGATTCCTATCTCAAATCATATCCATTAACTCAAAAGAATCACAGACCTAATATAAAAGCTAAGGATATAGAGCTTCCAGAAGATAACACAGAAATATATATTCACAGACTTGGGGTGAGCAGAGGGGTGAGCAGAGATTTCTAAGGATACCAAAAGAACAAATGAAAAAAAATGTATTTCATCAAATTTTAAAATTTCTGTCCCCTAGAAAGATGTTAAGAAAATGAAAAGGTGAGGCACAGCTTGGTAGAAAATATTCACAATTCCTATTTCTGACAAAAGACTTTCATCCAGCACGTATAAAAGCTCTTACAACATAACAGTAAGACAACCATACAAAAATATATATATTTTGAAAAGGGGGTTTGTGTGCCTGCATAATAGCATAAGCTTACTATAGTTCATTCCTCCCATTGACTGTAATTCAAGATTCTGAACAAGATACAAAAACCAACTACCTAAGAACTCTAAAAAGTAGAAACAGATTGTGAGAAGAGTCAAAACTTGGACAAGTGATCCATGCAGGGATGGTTTTACCCGGTTCTTTTCTCTGTGTGTCTGTCTGTCTGCTTTACATAGAGGGCCAGCTACAGTAGTACAGTAGCAAAAGCCGCAGTGGCAGGAGGCGGACCCTGGAAGGACAGAGAACATGGAGGAAATCCAGGAGGAGAGAGGGCCAGAAAAGAGGTCCTTTTTAAAAAAAATAATAATAATTTTAATTAGAATATCGCTGCTTTACAATGTTGTGTTAGTTTCTTG
This sequence comes from Bos javanicus, assembly GCF_032452875.1. Classification (NCBI taxonomy): domain Eukaryota; kingdom Metazoa; phylum Chordata; class Mammalia; order Artiodactyla; family Bovidae; genus Bos; species Bos javanicus. The sequence goes on from NC_083874.1 coordinate 46,765,409, forward strand.
CTGTACAGCAAAGTGAATCAATCATACGTATACACATAGCCCCTCTTTTCCGGATTTCCTTCCCATTTAGGGCACCAGAGAGCACTGAGTAGAGTGCCCTGTGCTCTATAGCAGGTCCTCATTGGTTGTCTGTTTTATATATAGTAGTGTATTTAGTGTTAAGTCTTGACCTAACCCCTGAGCTACACATGAGTGGGACAGACCCAAATCAGCACAGCCAAGCTTTGGGGCCAAACTCAGGTTTAAACCAGGTACATGAAAACTTTTAAAAATGAGTTTTATGCTTTCAGGGACCCATCTTTTTAGCCTGTTCACTAAATAATGTAAGCACAGGACAGACCCAAACCACCACTGCAAGACAACAAAGGCTTAGAAAACTGAACTCAGATTTGAACCACTGCATACAGAAGGTAAGACAGAACTTGCAGCTTGAACCTGAATTGATTGCCTTCTAAAACAAAAGCATCAGCCGTCTCCAGAAGATTCTATACAGGACCCAAATCTACAACATAATATTCATAACGTCCAGGACATTTCAAAATTACCTAGCATATAAAGAACCAGAAAAATGTGGCCAGTTCTCAAGGGAAAACAGATGCTAGTTCCAAGGTAACCCAGGTGGCAGTAGTGGTAAAGAAACCGCCCGCCACTGCAGGAGACATAAGAGACGTGGGTTCAATCCCTGGGTCAGGAAGATCCCCTCAGAAGGGCATGCCAACTCCAGTATTCTTGCCTGAAGAATCCCATGGACAGAGGAGCCTGGCGGGCTTCAGTCGATAGGGTCGCAAAATTGGACATGACTGAAGCAACTTAGGAATCAAGGTAACCCATGTGTTGGAATTATCAAAGACTTCAAAAGATGTGATAACTGTGTTCCAGCAGGTTAAAAAAATATTGGAAATGATTAAAAGGATAGAAGTTCTCAACAGAGAAATAAAACTATAAAAAAGAACCAGATGGAAATGTTAGAACGGAAAAATTCAAAATCTGAAATTAAAAAGTTCACTGGATGATTTCAGTAGCAGATTGGTGATGGCAAGAGGAAAAACCTGTAAACTTGGAGAAATCAATAGAAACTAAACAATCTGAGGAACAGAGAAAAAAATAAACTTAGAAAAAATGAACAGAACTCCAGGGATCTGTGGGAAAATGTATTTTTAAAAAATAACATGTGTGTTATTGGAGTCCCAGAAGGAGAGGAGAAGCAAGCTGGAAAGAAAATATTTAACAAATATTTGGCCTAAAGCTTCCCAAATTTGGTGAAAGAAACTGACATATTCAAGAGGCTCTACCAATTCCCAAAAGGATAAACTATGAAAAATAATCTATTGTGACAGAGAGCAAGTCAGTTGCCTGGGGATGGACCTGAGGGAGGGACAGAACAGAAGTGCAGGAGGAAATTTGGGGGGATGATAAAAGTATTTGTTAACCTGATTGTGGTGATGGTTTCTCAAGTGTGGATATAAGTGAAAACTTATCAAATTGTACACTTTGAATAGATTCAGTTTACATTAATTTTTTTTTTTTTTTTTTGCCATGCTGAACTTGTGGGATCTTAGTTTCCTGACCAGGGATCGAATCTGGGTCCCTGGCACTGAAAGCCCATGTCCTAACCACTGGACTGCCAGGGAAGTCCCACCAGGAGTTTAACAATAACAATAGAGTTGTTAGAGTTGGCAAAAGATTTGGACAGAGATGAAGATAACATAAATGGACAACATGCCCGTGTTTGTTGTTCAGTCTCCAGGTCGGGTCTGACTCTTCAACCCTGTGAACTGCAGCACACCAGACCTCCCTGTCCCTCACCATCACCTGGAGTTTGCCCAAGTTCATGTCCATTGAATCAGTGATGCCATCCAACCATTTCATCCTCTCTTGCCCTCTTCTCCTGCCTTCAATCTTTCCCAGCATTAGGAAAAGACCATGCACATGAAAAGATGCTAAATATCATTAGTAATTTATGCAAATTAAAGCCATAAAGATATACCACTACATACCCACTAGAATAGCAACATTTTTAAATGATGGTGAGAACGTGTGATGGGCTTCCCTGGTGGCTCAGGCTTTAAAGAATCTGCCTGCAATATTCAGGAGCCTTGGGTTTGATCTCTGGGTCAGGAAGATACCCTTTGAGAAGGGAGCGGCAACCCACTCCAGAACTCTTGCCTGGAGAATTCCATGGACAGAGGAGCCTGGCAGGCTACTGTTATAGTCCATGGGTTCGCAGAGTTGAACACGACTGAGCGACTAACACACACACAACACACAGGAATGTGAAGCAACTAGAACCTTCAAACATTGCTGTTGGGAATGTAAAGATGGCGTAACCACTTTGGAAAGTTTGGCCGTTTCTTATTTAAATATGCACTTGCTATGTGACCAAGTTGTGTTTTGTTTTTTTTTTTCATTCATTTGGTTTTATTTATTTATTTTTGGCTGTCTGGGTCTTCACTGCTGTGCAGGCTTTTTTCTAGGAGCAAGCAGGGGCTACTCTTTAGTTGTGGTGCGCAGGCTTCTTTTGTTGCGGAGCACAGGCCCTAGGGCACGAGGGCTTCAGGTGTTTGTGGTTCCTGGGGTCCAGAGCACAGGCTCAATAGTTGTGTCACTGTTGAGCTTAGTTGCTTTGCAGCATGTGGAATCTTCCCAGACCAGGGATCGAACCTGTGCTTCCTGCATTAGCAGGCAGATTCTTTAGCACTGAGCCACCAGGGAAGCCTGTGATCAAGCTATTTGAATTCAAAATATTTACCTGAGAGAATTGAAGACTATGCCCATGTTAAGTCCTGTATATAACTATTCAGAGCAGCTTTTTATTTATAATGGAAACAATGGAAATGCCTCTACACAGATGAATGGATAAACACATTGTCATGCCATACAATGTTATACTGCTCACCGATAAAAAGGAGCAAACTGTGCCACAGTAGGAATGAGTCTTAAAATGTGGAACTAAAAGTCACATGTTAAAGAATACATATTGTGTGGTTCCATTTATTCTAGAATGTATCTTTACCATCAAAAAGCAAATCGGTGGTTGCTTGGAGTTGGGAAGCAGAGAGAGGATTACCTGAAAAGAGGTATTTCTGTATATTAATTTTAGGGTTGTCACATGGGTGTATAGATTTGTTACTGTTGTTCAGTCATGTCTGACTCTGCAACCCCATGGACTGCAGCCCACCAGGCTTACCTGTCCTTCACCATCTCCTGGAGCTTGCTCATACTCATGACCATTGAGTTGGTGATGCCATCCCACCATCTCATCCTCTGTCTCTCCCTTCTCCTCCTGTCCTCAATCTTTCCCAGCATCGGGGTCTTTTCCAATGAGTTGGCTTTTTGCATCGGTGGCCAAAGTATTGGAGCTTCAGCTTCAGCCTCAGTCCTTCCAATGAGTATTCAGGGTTGATTTTCTTTAGGATTGACAGATTTGATCTCCTTGCTGTCCAAGGGATTCTCAAGAGTCTTCTCCAGCATCACAATTTGAAAGCATCAATTCTTTAGCACTCAGCCTTCTTTATGGTCCAACTCTCACATCCATACATGACTGCTGGAAATACCATAACTCTGACTATGTGGGCCTTTGTCAGCAAAGTAATGTCTCTGCTTTTTAATATGCTGTTTAGGTTTGTCATAGCCTTTTTTCCAAAGGGACTTCCGTGGTGGCTCAGACCCAAAGAGCAAGTGTCTTAATTTCATGGCTGCAGTCACCATCTGCAGTGATTTTGGAGCCCCCAAATAAAGTCTGTCACTGTTTCCATTGTTCTCCACCTATCTGCCATGAAGTGATGGGACAAGCTGCCATGATCTTAGATTTTTGGTGGACCATGTACTTTACAGTGTATATAAATTAGACCTTGATTTTTTTAAAGATGATTATACCAATGGCAACCCACTCCAGTACTCTTGCCTGGAGAATCCCATGGATGCAGGAGCCTGGTGGGCTCCAGTCCATGGGGTCGCTAAGAGTCGGACACGACTGAGCGACTTCACTTTCACTTTTCACTTTCGTGCATTGGAGAAGAAAATGGCAACCCACTCCAGTGTTCTTGCCTGGAGAATCCCAGGGACGGGGGAGCCTGGTGGGCTGCTGTCTATGGGGTTGCACAGAGTTGGACACGACTGAAGTGACTTAGCAGCAGCAGCATATAACATGAATTAAAATTATTATCAAACTAAAGAGATCAAAATAATATGGCATTGGTACCAAGCGAGTCAAAGAGAGGGACAAAACAATAATTTCAAGAAACTGACTTAAGTTTGAAACAGTTAAGAATTTAGAATGTGGGTTATGCTTTGGTATTTTAAATCAGGTTGAGAGAGAAATGATGTATCCATAAATGATGTTGAGTCAACTGACTAACCATTCAACATATAAAAACTAGAGCCTTATCTGTTACCACTTACAAAAAATAAATTCCATATGGATTCAGGAATTGAGTCTATTAAAAGAGAAAAGCAGACAGAGAGATGGGGGAGTCCTGCCTGGGCCTAGGGGTCCACTGAGTCACACTTTGCTTGGAATCTCGCATTGGGTAAACCTGTGGTCCTGGAGACGCCCAGGCCTTGTGCCCCTCACCTCCACTCCATGGTAGGCTGGGGATCTCCTGTCTTGAGCCCTTAGGCTAAAGACTAACTCTGAAGTCTGCTTCTCCAGGCTGTCCTAGTACTGAGGCTCAAGTCTCCAATCTGTACGGTGGCCTAATAGTGATGCACTTTGCAGCTTGAAAGTCTGTAGAGAGGACTGTGTGGGAATCATTCAGTGGGGTAAGAAACCAGGCAAGTGATGACAAATGCCTATCTCTTTTCTCTGAGCAGGAGCACCAGGCCTGGGAGAGAAGCTGGGGCTGCTGGCTCCATGGGAGAAGGTAGACGTTTGGCACAATCAGTCCTTGCACAGCCGTCTCACTTCGTGCTCACTAGTGACCAGGGAAGAACAACAGAGGAGGGGCCACAGAGATGGAGACCAGAGATTCAGGCCTTGGCTGCATTCCCAAGGAGCCTGAGGCATCCAGGTAAGGAAAAGTCCAGATGGTCCCAAGCAGCAGAATAGATACTTAAGACCCCTCCTCACCTTCTGCTGGAGGCCCTGGGGGACTCTGTGAGTCTCCGGGCACAAGTCTCCCAGTGAGTTCACTGGCCCCATCATGGAGAACTGATCTGATTTCCGAAAGATGCCTGCCTGCCCTTTGTCCCCCTGAGCCTCTGGGAAGGCTCTGGATTCAGCTGAATTAAGAGGCAGGAGATGATCAAGGTGTTGGGTGCTTGGGCAGGAGTCTCCATGGTAACAGAGCCATCTGGCTTTCTTGCCTGGCACCAGGCCTTGTGACTTCATGATGGAATCTTCTCTGCCAGGCACAGAGGTTTCCCAGGGGGAAGAGGAGGCCAGGAGGAAGGGACCTGCTGAGGAGGCTTTGTCTTTTCACCCAGAGTTTGAAGATGAAGCTTGATCTTATCATGACTCAGGGCTGCTGCTGACTCTCCAACGGCCGCTGGAGGTAGCATCTGGGGGGAGATAGTGTAAACAGCATTGTGCACTGGCCACCTTTGGCTGAGCCCCTTGGAGAGTTAGTGGAGACAGCTCTGACCTCCTTCAGTCCAGGCTGGCTGGTGGAGTGGAGCCAGGACCCAGGTGGGAAAGACTGAGGTCTGGGAGAGCTGTTGGCCCACCACTGGGAGGTCCACACTGGGCCAGCAATACCACATGGCAGGAAGGGCAAGGCCTAGGTGAGCCCAGCCCACAGAGGGTGATGGGCCTCTCCCCACAAGCTGCTCGCCAGAAGAGCCCTGCCAGTCTTTATCCTTGTGTCAGAGCCCTTCATGCACACAACCAGCCATCCACCCAACCCATGTGAGTAGTGTCTTAGGCCGCTGAAATAAGTCACTGCACACTGGGTGCTTCACACAGTGCAAACTGCTCCTTTCACAGTTCTGAAGGTCAGGAGCCAAAATCAAGGTGCGGGCTGGGTCCTTCTTCAGGGCTCAGAAAGAGAGTCTGTTCCTGCCCCTCTCCTAGCTTCTGCTGGTTGCTGGCGATCCTTGGCATTTCTTGGCTGTGTCAGCATTGCTCTGATCTCTGCCTCCGTTGTCACGTGGCATTCTCCCTGTGTCTGTGTCCAAGTGTTCTTCATCTTATAAGGACACCAGTCATTGGATTTGGAGTCCACTCTAAACTAGGATGACCTCATCTTAACTGGGTTCCATTTGCAAAGGGCCCGTTTCTAAGTAAGGCCTCATTCACAGCTAGCAGGGATTAGGACCTCCTATCTTACAGGGGATGTGGTTCAACTCTCGATGCCATGTAAGTCACAGTGAAAAGGCTTCAGAGCAGGGCAGACTCAGGCTCAAACCCCGGCACCATTGCTAGTCTGTCCTGTTTTCTTGACCCAGCAAAGCTGGAAAGGCGAGTCTGTCCTCATGTGCTTCTAAGGACTCCCAGAGAGACAGGACTCTCTGGGAGTGCCCATGGGGTGTCTGGGGAGTGGCAGAAACTCAGAAAAAGTGGCTTGAGTGGGGCATGTGTGATTCAGAGGAGGGCCTGGTCCCCTGTCTCCAGGAGCTCACGGTCAGCAGGGTAGCAGGCACTGACCAAGGGTTAAGACTTGGGACGGGGACCTTGTGCTCAAGCTGTACACAGGAGTTGGGGCAAGCATGGACCACATGGCCTGTGGCAGAAGGTGGCACTCCAGGCCCAGAGGCCCCATCAAGGATCAAGAAGGCCAGGGTCAGAACACAGTAGGTCCCTCCTGTGTGACCCAGAAGCCATGTGCGCAACCCACAGACCCCACTATATACCCATGGTCCTGACAAACAAAGGTGGAACATGGGCTGGCCTTTCACTGACAGGTGCTCTGGGTACCTCTGTCCCCTCAGGGCCTGGACAGCAATTCCTCATTCTCCACCCCACCCTGCCCTAAGACATGGCTTCTCCCTCCTGGTGACATTGAGTCTGGAAAGGACTTTTTCCTGGCCAAGCCCAGGTCAGCATTCTTTCTTTTTTCCTCTTTCTTTCACTTCAACCTTCCTTTTATTCTTTCATTACTTGGTATCTACTGTGCGTCAGGGCTGTTGTAGACCCCAAGGATATAGAAGACAGATGGGCCTTGCCTGCTGCTGCTTCTGCCTAGGTGGAATTTATAAACAGTGAGATGAAAGGCATTAATCGAGTCATCATGCAGATAAATGTTTCACAGCAGAGGAATGGGTGCTCTGAAATGAGACGTCCCAGGGTGGTGGGAGTCAGTGGTAGAGTGACACAACCAAGCCAGGAGTTAGGGAAGAGACCCTAAGCCAGGAGCTGGAGAAGTTGTCAGCTAGGAGAAAGGAGAGGGGAGAGAGTCCAGGCAGGAGCATTAGCACATGCAAAGGCCCTGTGGCAAAGGCTAGTTGGCAAGTAAGAAGGACCTAGAGAAGGTCTGCGTGGCTGGAGTAGACAGAGTGTAGGGCATGTGCACGTGTGCTAAGTCTCTTCAGTCAAGTCCAGCTCTTTGCGACCCCATGGACCATAGCCCACCAGGCTCCTCTGTCCATGGAGCTTCTCCAGGCAAGAATACTGGAGTGGGTTGCCATGCCCTCCTTCAGGGGATCTTCCCAACCCAGGGATCAACCCCGCCTGTGGCTCCTGTGGCTCCTGCATTGCAGGCAGATTTTTTTTTACTGCTGAGCCACTGGGAAGCCTGTAGGGCGTTCTAGATGCACTGAAAGTCAGCAAGTTAGACCCATCACTTGTTGGAAAAGTATCAGTTGAGTGAGAAAAGACTGCTCACACATGGAGCAGGCAGACCTCTGATCAAAAAAACTGTTTCAGTGTAGAAGTGAAGGGCGAGGTGATTCAGAGTCAGCTAGGGGAGGTGGGGGTTGGAAATGCTCCTCTTTGCTGAGAGGCTAAGAGCAGGTTTGGGCACAGGCTCTGGAGCAGGACCTACTTGCTATGACTGTAGGAAGGACAGAAGGCTGACTGGCGTCTCCAGGAGGGAGAAGGAGGCACTGTGAGACTTCGGGTCCAGCAGGCTGGGTGCCCTGGGGCTTGTGGGTAACCTGACCCTGGCTGGGAGCCACCCTGGGTTTAACCAAGCAGAGCTGCATTTGGAAAACCCCTCTAGCCTCTAGCGTTGGCAGGAGCAGGGGAGGGAAAGCTGGAGGGGCTGAGGGAGTTGGGTGCCATGACAGATGGAACACCCTTCTCTTCCCAGATGTCCCAGGAGAGCTGCAAGGCTAAGCCCAGAGTCTTGTCCTCTCCGAGGCTCCTGGAGGAAGACAGCCCAGAGCCCCCATCCCAGCAACTGCAGGCCACCAGTTCAGGGGGCAGCGAGTCCCTCAGCAACCTTGACCTCTCCCATGGGCCCCTGGTGGCCCTGGAGTACCTACCCTTCTTCCGCACCTACGGGCAGCTCCTGGCTGAGGAGGAGTTGGCCCCACAGCCTGAGGCCTTCAGGGACCAAGGAGGAGACCAGAGTGTCAGAGAGGAGGACTCAGAGCTGCCCAGCGGCTTCTTCCCCTACTATCGCTCCAAGGAGGAGAGTTTCCCCAGCCTGGCCCTCCCTGGCAGGTCATGTGCAGGCTCCCGGGGCCCTTCTACCAGGAGAGAGGTGCAGGCCTGCCGCTGCTGCACAAGGACAATCAGCGGCGACGGCTCTGTGAGTCAGGGAGACACAGGGTGTGTGGGGCAGCACTGGGCACCCTGGGCCCAGGGAGACACAGAGGGTGTGCAGGGCAGCACTGGGTGCCCTGGGCCCAGGGAGACACAGAGGGTGTGCGGGGCAGCACTGGGCACCCTGGGCCCAGGGAGACACAGAGGGTGTGCGGGGCAGCACTGGGCACCCTGGGCCCTTCAAGTCAGGGAGACACAGAGGGTGTGCAGGGCAGCACTGGGCACCCTGGGCCCTTCAAGTCAGGGAGACACAGAGGGTGTGCAGGGCAGCACTGGGCACCCTGGGCCCAGGGAGACACAGAGGGTGTGCGGGGCAGCACTGGGCACCCTGGGCCCAGGGAGACACAGAGGGTGTGCGTGGGCACCCTGGGCCCAGGGAGACACAGAGGGTGTGCGGGGCAGCACTGGGCACCCTGGGCCCAGGGAGACACAGAGGGTGTGCGGGGCCGCACTGGGCACCCTGGGCCCAGGGAGACACAGAGGGTGTGCGGGGCAGCACTGGGCACCCTGGGCCCAGGGAGACACAGAGGGTGTGCAGGGCAGCACTGGGCACCCTGGGCCCAGGGAGACACAGAGGGTGTGTGGGGCAGCACTGGGTGCCCTGGGCCCAGGGAGACACAGAGGGTGTGCGGGGCAGCACTGGGCGCCCTGGGCCCTTCACGTCAGGGAGACACAGAGGGTCAGTACTGGGCAGCACAGAGGGTGTGCGGGGCAGCACTGAGCGCCCTGGGCCCAGGGAGACACAGAGGGTGTGCAGGGCAGCACTGGGTGCCCTGGGCCCTTCAAGTCAGGGAGACACAGAGGGTTTGGAGGCAGCACTGGGTGCCCTGGGACCCTTCAGACCTCTCCCAGGGCCCTGACCCCGGCAGGCTTGGCCAGGCCCCCCATGGCCAGCTGGAGCAGTGTGTCATTGGTTAAGAGCACAGAAGCTGGAGGCAGACTGCCTCACTTAATCCTAGCTCGGCCACTTACTCGGAAAGTAGCCTGGGAAATGTGTTTTAAGCTTCATGATTCTCAGTTTCCTTATAAAGACAGATAATAGTGGTAGCTACTATTTGTTTAGTTCTTAGGATCCCAGACAAATGATTCATGTGTGCCATTTCATTTTTCCTAATAAGACTCCTATGAGGTGGGTGTTATTATTCCCATTTTATGGAATGAGACTTGGAAAGTTAAGCAACTTGGCCAGAGACGCTGCTATCAAGAGCAGTCCTGGGATTTGACCCAAAGCCCGTGCCCCACAGAATCCCTAATAGCCACTTCCAGCACCATGAAGCTGGCACCGACCCCTGTGCCTGCAAGATGGAGGTGGTGGGATGAGTGGGTTCTAATCCCATTTGGGAGCCCTGGGCGGGGGGTGGAGGGGGTGACCTGCACCGCTGAGAGCTTCCCTTCTGTAGATCAGGCACGCCTCTCCCTTCTGCTCCTAGTGCTACTATGGAGTGGAGGCCCAGGCCAGCCCTGGGTGTCAGGCAGAACCTGGAAGCCTGGCTGACCTTCTTGTCTCCCCCTGGCCCAGGCTGGCCCAGCAGACCTCACCGCTGGGCGCTGTCACTCAGCCGCCTGCTGCCCTATCCTGCTGGTCTCAGCTGGGCATTCCCATGACAGTGGCCTGGACACCCCTCTCTCCAGCAACGCTGCCTTCAGGCCCCAGTTCCTCCTTCATACTTCAGGATTTGTGCCTTACTACAGAAGCCCCGAGGAGGGGCTGCACATAAGCCCTGGGCCCCCTGCCTCTCCACTGTGGGGCCAGGAGTCCACAGGAAAGCTGCCCAGGCCCAGGGCAGCCACACTGTGAGGGAGCAGGAGCTGGTGGTGGCAGGAGCCACCAGCAGACAGCCCCAGCACCTGATGAAGCACACAGGAGGGGAAGTGACTGGGGGCAAGGCTCCAGGGCTCAGCTTGTCGTGGGACTGGAGCTGGCCTGGGACTGCAGCCCCCAGGCCTTCATTTTCCCCTCTGGAGGGAGGCACCCAAGCCCAGGCTCTCCTGTTGGTCTCGAAAGAAGACCCTGCACCCTACTAGTGGGTGGCTTGACCCTGGGGTCTGAGTCAGCAGAGGAGAGCTCAGCCTGCATCCCATGTTCAGCCACACCCCCAGGAAGTGACCCTGGCTGCTCCCACTCCTCTCTCCTAGCTGGAAAACTTGCCCAATGGAGGGCAGCTGTCCCAGGAGTGCCTCCACAAAGGGGAGGGAGCAGGGTTTGCCTGAACACTTGAGAGGTGCAGAGATCAGAGACTGGTTTGTAAATAAATCATTCCACTCCCAGGGTTGGACTTGGTGCACTCACTTGATGCTTTGGAGTAATACTTGTGGCTTCCATTTATGGAGCGCGTACTGTATGCTAGGCACCTCACTGAGATCATCTCCATAATCCTGAGGTGCAAACACTGGTGTCATCTGCATTCTACAGCTGAAGAAACAAGCTCAGGGAGGTCAAGTAATGTGCCTGAGCTCACACAGCTCATAGAGAGCAGAGCTGGGAGACCTCACACCCAGGTCCATTTGACCTGGGACCCTGAGCACTTGAGCACTTGCCCTCATGCCCCTCCTCGGGGAGTCTTGACACAGCCAGGGGAGAGTGAGCTGCTGCCCGACAGGCTGCCCTGGACCTGCCCCCGCCTCCCTCCTCCTCACTGCCCCTCTGCCTTTCCTTCTCCAGCTCCCTGCTCTTTGGAGCAGCGTATGTCTGCCGAGCCCCTGCCTACTTGGACCATGTGGACATGTTGTCTGGTGCCCCGACTGCAGGTTCACCCCGTGTACCGCAGCAGAGGGCCCTGAGGCTGAAGCAGGCGGGTGCGGACCATGTGCTGCACCCGGGGCCGTGCACGTGGACGCTGGCCCCTGCTGAAACCGTCCTCTAGTGCCCGGTCACGCCCGCCATGCCCCATGTTCACAGCCACTCTGTCATGCAGTGCTGGCTCCCTGTCCCCTTCTCCTGACCCACACACCCTGGTGGCTGATTTCTGTTCCTGACCAGGGGGATGCCTGCACCTGCTCCCCACTCTTCCTGAGGATGGGGAAGTTGAGGAGGACGGGAAAGAAAGCAGTCACTCATACTTCAGGTACATGCAAGAATTTCTTCTTAAAAAAGGTTTCGTTTGTGTTGTTTTCTACGATTTCCCTTTGGGCTGGGAGACTTGGGGTTGGGAGTGTGGTGGATGAAATCTAGTGGCCTTTCTGGAAGACTCCTTGGCTTGGCCTGAGGGGATTGGCCTGACCCCTTGTGTGTTCCTCAGAGCTGGGTCTAGGCTGGGTCTGTGCTGGCCGGCATCCTTGAGCCCTCACTGCCCTCAAACAGTTAGGAGGTGTGTCTGGGTGTGTGTTAGAAACCAGGGCCATCCTCTCCTGTGCTTTCTGAGCCGGGCCCCAGGGATGACTCCCTGGTCCTGTGTGTGGGGCTTGTAGAGTGCACATCAGGCTGGGAGCCCTGCCGCCAAGCACCATCATCTCCAGAGCAAGTGGGCGGGACCTCACTTGCTCATGGGGCTGAAGAGACCCTGGAGCTGTTCAAGACTGGGAGCTCTCTTGAGGGAGTGGTTTGAAGGAAGGATCTGGGGCAGAGAGGTCCTGGGTGGGAGGGTGGGAGGGCTTATCTTCAAGAGCAGGTTGCTTCTCATCCATCCAGCTAGCACCAGCCGGGAGCTGCTCTGGGTCAACACAGACATGAACACACGTGAGAACACAGAGGCTGGAACAAGGTTGAGAAGTAACTTCCATTGAGTGCTTATTGTGCGCCAACCACAGTGCCAAGCACTGTACGTCACGCAACATACTGAGTTTGGTGCCACTTCAGCTAGGTACTGTTAGCAGCTCCATTTTACAGAGAAGGAGGCCCAGGCACAGGGGGATTAAATGGCCAACCAAAGAATACAGAGATGGAAAGCTACAGTCCACAGGGTTGCAAATAATTGGACACGACTGGCGTCTGAGCACGCACAGAGCACAGACACTTAATACAAGCACAATAGTTATGAGCATGGACTCCAGAGCTGGGTAGTGTTTTGATCCTGGCTCTAATGCTTTCCAGCTCTGCATTCTTTGGCTGGCCATTTAATCCTCCTGTACCTGGACAGCCGCCTCTGTCAAATGGGGCTGCTAACAGTACCTAACTGAAGTTCTACCGAACTCAAAATCAGCATCTATTTCCATGTAATATATTGGGCTTCCCTGGTGGCTCAGATGATAAAGAATCCACTTGCAATGTGGGAGACCTGGGTTCAATCTCTGGGTTGGGAAGATCTGCTGAAGGAGGGCATGGCAACCCATTCCAGTAATCTTGCCTGGAGAATTCCCATGGAGAGAGGAGCCTGGCAGGCTATGGTCCATGGGGTTGCAAAGACTCAGACATGACTGACCGACTAAGCACAGCACATGTAACATATTATCTCAAAGCTTAGTTATGTTTATGTTACGTTTGTTAGCCGCTCAGTGGGCTTCCCTGGTGGATCAGATGGTAAAGAATCTGCCTGCAACGCCGGAGACCCAGGTTTGATCCCTGGGTTGGGAAGATCTCCTGGAGAAGGAAATGGCTACCCACTCCAGTATTCTTGCCTGGAGAATTCCATGACAGAGGAGCCCGGCAGGCTACAGTCCATGGGGTAGCAAAGAGACACCACTGAGCGACTAACACTTTCAGTAGCTTAACATAACAACAAACATGAATTTTCTCCCAGCATCAAGGTTCTGGAGTCTGGGAGCAGCTTGGCTGGGTGGTTGTGGCTTGGCATCTCTCATGAAGCTGCAGGTAAGATATTGACCAGGGCTGCAGTTGCTTGAAGGCTTGACTGTGGACTGGAGGATCTGCTTCCTGCCTCACATGGTTGGCAAATCTGTGCTGGTTGTTGGCAGGAGGCCTCCGCTTCTCACCTGTGGGCCTTTCCACAAGGCTACCTGAGCAGCCTCACAACATGGTGACTGGCTTCCCCAGAATGATCGATCCCAGAGACAGAAGCTGGGATGCCTAATACAGCTGAGCCTTCAAAGTCACATAGTGTCACCTCTGCCATACTCTGCTGGCCACACAGGTGAGCTCTAATTCAGTGTGCAAAGAGACCTCACAAGGGTGTGAGTGGTCAGAAGACCATCATCTTGGAGACCGGCTACCATAAGATATAGTGCCAGATTCTGGGGGTTCATGGGGAGAAAGGGCTCATTCACCAGATCAGGCTCTGTAGTTAGGGTAGGAGAGTCAGAGGGAAGTAGTCTTAACTCTACACTTGGGAGGAATGTGCTAGATAATGATTGTATCCCCAGTCCCCAGATTATACCTAGTTTCTGGCAGGTTCAGTTCAGTTCAGCCGCTCAGTCACGTCCGACTCTTTGCAACCCTATGGACTGCAGCACGCCAGGCTTCCCTGTCCATCACCAACTCCCAGAGCTTGCTCAAACTCATGTCCATCGAGTCGGTGATGCCATCCAACCATCTCATCCTCTGTTGTCCCCTTCTCCTCCTGCCTTCAGTCTTTCCCAGCATCAGGGTTTCTGGTAGATACTCAGAGGTTAATTGTTGGATAAAGCATCAATAAGGCAGAAAAGGGTCCCAGTGTGATTTTATGTGTCTAAAGTTAGGGGAGGAGTGGTCATTATGAGGCGCTTGGGTGGCAGGCAGGAGGGAGAAGGTGGGGGTCCCCTTAGGCAGTGTTCCTGCAGTGGAGAGAGGGCTGGAGCTTACCTGCTTTGCCAGGAGACCTGGCTTCAGCAGAACCACATAACCATGGGGCAGCGGGCAGCTTCCCTTCTGTCCACTCCCCTGCAAATGAACTTGAACCTCATTTAAGGCTGGTTCTCTTCAGCCTTCTCCCTTGGCAAATCATTTGTCGCTTAGGAAGTCTCTATTTTGGAGAAAATCGAATCCATATGGTTTTGAGATTTTATTCTTTGAAGTCTTTTTCTTTGTAGTTGCATCAAAAATGAGATGTCCTGGGAGTCCTTCACATCTCCCCTCTCTTAAAAACAGGAAGTTGCTCTTTGCCATGTTCATGCTTACCCTGGAGCAGAGAGCCATGGGTTTGGGTGGGTTCAGAGCTCAGTTTGTTATCCAGACTCTTTCTTCAAGGTGTGGGGTCTTAAGTCTGGTCTCAAATTTCTTTTTTTACTTTTAAATATTTATTTATTTACTTAGCTGTGCCAGGTCATAGTTGCGACACACAGGATCTTTGATCTTGGTTGCGGCATGCAGGACCTTTAGTTGCAGCGTGTTGGATCTAGTTCCCTGACCAGGGATCAAACCTGGACCCCCTGAATTGGGAGAGTGGAGTCTTAGCCCCCGGACCACCAGGCAAGTCCTCATCAGGCCCCTGAGAGGTTCATTCTGGCACCCTCAGACTCCTCCTGAGCCTCCGTGTCAGCACCTCTTTCAGTGCCCAAGTGTATACTGGCTCTGACTGCCAGCCTAGCGCCAGGGAAAGTAGGCCAGGAATCCCTCCCCCTTGCCACAGGTAAGCCTTTCTTTTCCTCGAGAGCCCCAAATGCTGTGCAGCAGCGCCCTCTGCTGGCGTGTATTAGGAAGACATCCACCTCTGGCATCTTCGTGATCCAGAATTTCAGACTTCTGCTTTGCTACAAAAGGCAGAGGGGAAATTGAGGCCTGGACCCGCCCAAGGTGCCCCCAGTCAACAGCAGCACCAGAAGCAGAGCCCAGGCAGCCCAGCATCCTGGCAGCTGCTTGCCCCCCCTCACTTCACAGCCAATCACCTCTATTTTTTGACTTGGAGCATCAAATTGAATGGACCCTAGACCCAAATAGTCAGAACATGGCTTTGAATAGACTTTCTCAGAGAACTGTAAGTAAAGCAAGGAATCCTGCCCCAAATGAAGAACTTCAGTAGCACCTTGAAAATCAGAACCAGACTCAGGGATGGGACCCCAGAATTCCCATTATCCGAGGCTGGCACAGAGTGATGCAGGAGGTACCAGCACCCAAAGAAGAAAGAGCCATGCCCATGGCTACGGGGAATTATTAAAGGTTCCTCAACAGAGGGGAGCAGGGCCATCTGAGCAGAGGTGCCGAGTAGAGGAAAGACAGGTGGGAGAAAAGGTTGTGGGGGTTGTGAGCTGAGAGATGACGAATGTAGCTGGGAGAGGGCCAGATGAGGGCCCTGAGGGTCCCCAAATGGAAAGAGGAGCAGGGAATGAACTCTGAGGATAGAGAGAGAGCAGGGTCTTTGCCTTGGGGGGTCAGGCAGGAGCAGCAGCTGGCCCAGGTACAGTAGGTGGGCGCAGGCAGGGGACCTGGGCTTGGCCTAGAGTGTTGAGGATGTAGAGACCCGAGGCTGGAGAGACTCAGGGTGCAACCAGGAGGCTCCCATCCTGGGGGCCTTCCCTGAGTTCTGCCTGGCACACAGCTCGCCCAGTGTTCTCACAGTCGCCCCCTGTGGCGCCTCAGGCAAACAGTCCCCTCTCTGACAGAGACCTTCCTGAGAGCAGAGACTGATGCCGACTAGAAAGGACAAGTGAGAAATGGGATGTGCACCACTGATTGTCAGAGCACCGCCCATCTGCATATCCTCATTGCCACTGTGGTGGAAACTGCTCTGGGGGCTACCTTTGGGGAAGGAGCTGAGGAAGAAAGGAACTGGGGGATCTTTCTGGCCCTGGTACCCCAAGGAGTTGACATCTTTGCCTCAGTTGCTTTACCTGCTCTCTCCCAAGGGTGGCATACAGTGTGCATGGCAGCACCACAAACACTGCTCCAACGTAGGGATGCCAGGACCAAGCAGCAGCCCAGAGCCCTCCCAGACTCAGCGTCCTGCCGGGTCTAGGCTTCTCTGGCCAGCCCCTGGCTGCCACGAGAACCGGCTCCTCCCCACCTCCCTTGGTGGGGAGCCTCATGGGCAGATCTGTGGCCCACGTTTGGGGATGGAGCACAGAGCTTCCTTCTGGAAAGGAGCTCACACCCTTGGCAATGCTGCAGCTCATTAGCAGTTCAAGCAGCTGCTTTCTGGGCTCAGGAGGTTGTCCCAGGGCTCTGGGGCCTCTGCCTGCCAACTCGGGACCTTCCCGTTTGGTGCCAAACTGAGGGACTGAGGGAATGACAGCACCCCCTCCCCCAGCACCTGCTGGGTGGTCCTCCAAAAGAGTGGACCTGGGGAAACTGGCAGCCTTGCCACCCGTGGATGGGCTCCAAGGTGAGTTCACAAAGTGACCACTCTTTGGAGACCTTTGATTTCTCATAACTGCCCTGGCATGTGTCCCAAGCATGGTGGGGCACAGTTTGGTTGATTGCTACTGGCAGCCCTCACTTGTCTCGGCCCTTTTAGGATCAAGCCTCAGTGGCAGACTCTGTCTTGCTTTGGAGGAGGGAGCCCTGGGCAGCCGTTGTGCCATGCTGGCCTGGACGATGTGACATCGCTGTGTGTGGGGGAGAAAGGCCGGGCCCAGCAGAGGCCCCTCCCCCAGACCTTACCCCCTGCCATTTCCTGCAACCTCAGGTGCTAAGGCCAGGTGCCCTGCTGGGAACTAGCAGGACACTGGGGGTGCCAGGGAGCCCTCACTCCACATAGCTAGATCATGATTCTAGTAAGCATGTACCTCCAGCTGGAGCCTGGCTGGGTACAAGACCTGCCTCCAGAGTGGGATTGAGAGAGAGATGACTGTCTCCCCCCACCCCCGCCTTTCAGGCTGGACAGGGCAGGCTTGAGCCTGAGCCTGGAGGGAGCTGGGTCCCTGCAGAGTTTGACATGACCTTGGACCTCCAGGTCCTGCTGTCCCTGAGCCCAGGGCACTGAGTGGGACACAGCTGGGATGACAGTAAGCATCCTTGCTTGGAGATGGACAGGGAAGAGAGAGTCCGTGGCTGATGGGGCTCAGCTCAGACCCTGGGAGACATGAACACCCCACTGCCATTTTGAGGCAAGGGGCTGGACAGGAAGGTGGGAGGGATGAGAAATGTGTGCAGAAAGGTCAAGAGCAATCTGTTAGGTTGTTCCTAGAATGCCTCCCCAGCTCACAGCTCTGGGGTCATAAGACCCCTGACCAGATAGGGTCTCATTAAACCTCCCTACGCCCTCTATGAGCCGCCTTGTCTCTGTTTTACAGGTGTACACAGTAAAACCAGCAGGAGATTCTTTGTGACCTAACGGTAGGGTCTGGCTGGGCAATGTGAAATCTGCAGGGCATTCTGGGAGGCTGGAACCACTCGTCTCCCATGTGGAATTTCTTCCTCAGGGAAACCTTCATGTTGGATGAAGTTTGCTCATTTATCAAGGATAAACTCCCTGACCTAAAATCAGTTGGCCGCCACATCCACAAATTCGCTTCACAGCCACACCTAGATCGGTGTTTGATTAAATCACTGGGTACTGTCGCCAGCCAAGTTGACACCTAAGAGTGACCGTCGCTGGGGTGGCACCAGTGCCTCCTCACAGCTCCTGTGAGGAGAAAGTGAGACTGTGCATGGACTCTGGCTTGAACATGTCTTCAGGGCAAGGCAGCACAGGCTCCATGGGCTTGTCTGGAGCGTGTGGGCAGAGACAAAGGGGTGTACATTTGGGGTTGGCAGGAAGTGTCTCAGTCAAGGTGGCTGAGCTGGGTTTGGGCCTGCTTGTTTGCTGGGGACGGGGACTGGTCCAGATGGCCTTGGGGGTGAGGCACCAGTAGCTTCTGGGACCTTCAAGGTTCATACTTCCAGAGGCACTGTGTGCTTGCTACCTGGCCACCCAGACATCATGTCTAGGCAGCAGTCAGAGGAAACTTCCAGGCTCACCTCACCCCTCCTGAAGGCCTGGCCAGGGACAGGCTGAGAGTTTCCAGGGCCTTAGAAATTCCTACCTGGCCCAGGTGCTCTCAGCAGGGGACTCTGTGCCCTCAGCCAGGGGTGCTGCCGGACCTTCAAATCTGGTGGGTTCTCCCCTGGGTGGTCCACTGTGGCAGCCAGGTCTTTGGGAATAAGCTGAAATCCGTCCATGCACTGCTAAACTTATATTCAGGTGTGACAACTTTCATCTCCTAATTTGACCAGTTTTCTAAAAGATTAAAATCTATGTACAATTTATGTGGCATACAATCATTTTCCTAGGAATGGGGATAGTGGTAACACCTATTTCATAGGGCTGCTGTAGGAGTAAGCCCAGGTACAGTGAAGATGCCTGATTTCAGTGCTCAGGACATGTTGGACATTATTAAGAGAGTATTTAGAGACGATTTGGAGACCACCTGGGCTAGGTATTTTCCACACATTATTTCAGTGATTCAGGAACAGACCAGATTTTGAAACCTGGGGGCTTGCGAAAGATGTGGAAGGTGGGGCAGGATAGAGCCCCTGACTGCTAAAGTTGTTATGGAAAATTGTCCTTTGTATTTTATTGTGAAGCTGTCCATGGCTTTCGATCAGCTCACAGAATTGAGAACTTCCGGTTTAGTTGATAGTTGGATGTGTGTGCATGCTAAGTCGCTTCAGTCGTGTCCGACTCCGACCCCATGGACTGGAGCCCACTAGGCTCCTCCGTCCATGGGATTCTCCAGGCAAGAATACTGGAGTGGGTTGCCATTCACTTCTGCAGGGGATCTTCCCAACCCAGGGATCAAACCTGTCTCTCCTGTAAGTCCTGCGTTGCAGGCAGATTATTGACAACTGAGCCACCAGGGAAGCCCTGATAGTTGGACATTCAATTACAATTATTTCAGCTCTGTTTTAGCTGAAAAGAAGATGTGTCCATCCAGCTAAATAATTCAGTCACAGAGTGACCTTTGTGTTTGTAATCAAATACTTCCCGACCTCAGATAGGGCCTTCCTCTTTACCTCTTGTCGTTTGAAAAACGTCCCTGAAATAATTTCCAGTGTCTCAGAGACGTGAATAACTGCAGGTGGATACTCCCTCGCTGGCCCGCGCTCTGTGCCTTTAAGGTCCAGTGGGGGCGTGATGTCAGCCGCCCGCGGGCACCCGAAGCGGGGAGTGGGGCAGCCCGGTGTGGAGGAGGACCTGCCTGCAGGGAATCCGTGTCCCTGACTTAACCCGTCTGGCGCGCTTGCCCGCAGGTCCTGTCCAGAAGACACTGAATGGGCACTGACCCAGCTCCGGGAAAGCGAGGCGCCGCGGCCGGGGCCATGGGCAACTTCCAACTGGAAGACTTTGTCGCGGGCTGGATCGGAGGTGAGCGCACCCCAGGATGGGAGGGATGGAGGGACCCCCAGAGGTGAGTGTGGACGGGGACAGCTCTGCGCGACAGGAAGAGAGCGAGGCGGCGGGCGCTGCACGGACGGAGCCTCCACGCGGTGCCTGATTCGGGAGCTCAGCTACTGCCCACACACTACCCAGGCGCGCGCCGCCCGCCGCCAGGCTGGTCTTGTGGCTCCTCGCCTGCTGCCGCGAGCCCCACTCAGATTCTTCCGGAGCCTGCGATTGCCTCAAACTTCGGGTTTACAAAACTTGATCCTGATCCGTAATGATTAAACCGCCCATCAAAGTGGACAGCCAATGGAGCATCCCGGCGTGTACACGCCCTTCGGCGCCCCGATGCGCACCTGAATTTGGGCACTCCTGGGAACTTTAGGTGAGGGTGGCGCTTGACCACCGCACGCTCCGCGCGCAGGATGCGGAGCCCGGCACCACGGTCAGGCTGGCTCTTCGGGCGTCCGGCTGTTGGGGGAGCTGGAGCGCAGAGCTGGGGACCCAGTACCGGCAGCAGACGCCCCCTGCCAGACGGGAAACCCTTACGGTTTTCAGCTGCTGCCAACTGTCACACCTCTCCTCTGGCACGGTTGGGCCGGCTGATCCCTACCTACCGCTCCTGGAGCCGCTGTCTGCTGGATGTGTTTGCTTGGGCAAGAGTCACATCCACTGCCTCCCTTCTTCATTCTTCTCTGTCCAGTAGGGGGTCGGTCTGTCCCTCATCTTAGTTCAGCTATTGGAGGTTTGAGAGACTTCGCTTATTGTAAAATACAGTCTTTCTTTTGGCTCCATCTAAGAGGATCATTGGGCTTCCCTGGTGGCTCAGCGGTAAAGAATCCACCTGCAATGCAGGAATCGCAGGAGACATAGGTTTGATCCCTCGGTTGGGAAGATCCTCTGGAGGAGGGCATGGCAACCCACGCCAGTATTCTTGCCTGGAGAATCCTACGGACAGAGGATCCTGGAGGGCTACAGTTCATGGGGTTGCAGAGTCAGACAGGACTGAAGTGACTTAGCATGCATGCACACAAGAGTATCATCAGAAAAGAAATGTTGATGAATGCAGCCGCTCCCCAAAGACAGAGTAAAATACTGACATGCTCAGGCAGAGGCTGTGGCCATCGTGTTTGTGCCCCACCAAGTGTCCTAGGTGTGGAGACCAGGAGACTTGTAGGAAAGGGAAAAACAGAAACAGCATCTGGAATAGGAGGTTCCTCTTCTGGTGGCCCCTCCCACCTAGCAGGAGGCCATGTCTGTCCCCCACAGGTGGCTGTAGGGCTCCTGTCTCTCACCCTCCCAAGCAGAGGTAATTTCTTTCACTGGGGACAGTTCTGTTGCACAGGTTCCCTTGGGTAGGGCTAAATTTACCAGTCAAGGGGCTGTGCCCAGAGACCCAGTGGGCACACCCAGGCCCTCTTCAGACAACCTTTCAGCTGTTGAGAGGGAGAGACTTTCCTTGACTGCCCCTTCAGTAGTCTGACCAACTTCAGTAGGGCTGCCCCGGGTGTGATTTGAGAAATGTCCTGGTGGATGAGGCTACCAGAGTGGCTCAAAATCTCTGATGACACAAAGACTCTCTCCACCTCACATGGCAAGTAGTGGGTCATCCTTTATTCTGAGATTGGTCTTACTTTGTTTATGTCAACAGAGTTTTGCTTCCATGAAATGAAGATGAATGTAGTAGCAGGGAATACTTAATAAGTATCAGGTGCTGTCGGAGAAGGCAATGGCACCCCACTCCAGTACTTTTGCCTAGAAAATCCCATGGATGGAGGAGCCTGGTAGGCTGCAGTCCATGGGGTCGCTGGAGTCGGACACAACTGAGCGACTTCACTTTCACTTTTCACTTTCATGCATTGGAGAAGGAAATGGCAACCCACTCCAGTGTTCTTGCCTGGAGAATCCCAGGGATGGGAAGCCTGGTGGGCTGCCATCTATGGGGTCGCACAGAGTGGGACACGACTGAAGCGATGCAGCAGCAGCAGCAGCAGGTGCTGTTTAAACACTATCTGTGTGCTCAGTTGCTCAGTTGTGTCTGACTCTTTGTGACCCCATGGACTGTAGCCCGCCAGGCTCCTCTGTCCATGGGATTCTCCAGGCAAGAGTACTGGAGTGGGTTGCCATTTCCTCCTCCAGAGGATGTTCCCGACTCAGGGATTGAACCCACATCTCCTGTGTCTCCTGCACTGGCAGGTGGCTTCTTTACCACTGTGACACTTGGGAAGCCCCTAAATGCTATATGGTTACTTTTAAAGCAACTTTATTGAGGTTATTTTACATACCATAAAATCCACTCACTTCAAGTGTACAATTTAGTGATTATTAGTAATTTTACTAGGTGGTGCAACCATTACTGTAAGTTAGCTTTAGAACATTTCATCCCCCAGTAAGATCCCTCACACCTATTTATTGTGAAACCCCATTCCATTCCTCTCCCTCTGGGCAACCACTAATCTACTTTCAGAATCTGTTATAAATCTATAGTCATGGAGATTTCCCTCTATGATTTAGTATATAATTTCTGTAGTTTTAGTGCTTCTGGATAGGTCTTTGGTTTCTTTTGAGTTAACTTTGTATATGGTATGAAAGTGAAAGTCGCTCAGTCATGTCCAACTCTTTGTGACTCCCTTGGATTACAGAGTCCATGGAAGTCTCCAGGCCAGAATACTGGAGTGGCTAGCCATTCCCCTTCTCCAGGGGATCTTCCCAACCCAGAGATCAAACCCAGGTCTCCCACATTGCAAGTGGATTCTTTACCAGCTGAGCCACAGGAGGAAGCCCAAGAATACTGGAGTGGGTAGCCTATCCCTTCTCCAGCAGATCTTCCTGACCCAGGAATCAAACCAGGGTCTCTTGCATTGCAGGCAGATTCTTTACCAACTGAGCTATCAGGGAAGCCCCTATATGGTATGAGGGAGAGGTCTAACTTTATTCTTTTGCATTGATACCCAGTTATCCCAGCACCTTTACCTCCCTTTCTATAGCGTACTTGTCCTGGAGGCAAGGCCCAAGTTTTACTCCATTCTCTTTGCCTTGCTCTGTGTGTGAGCCCATGCCTGAGGGTCCCTTCTGATGACTGGGCATGGACTGAGCAAGTGAATGTAAGTGCCTGGGTCCTCTGTTCTGTCTTCGAACAGCTGGTGCAAGTTCGAAGTCCAGGGGCTGAGTAACCAGCAAGTCTTCTTGATCCCCAGGTGCAGCCAGCGTCATCGTCGGCCACCCTCTGGATACAGTCAAGGTATGGTAGCCATGTCACCACTACCTTTTGGAAAGAGGCCTGGAGCTAGTCTGCATCCAGTAGTGTGCCTGCTGTTTCTGATCCCCAGAAGGTCGCCAGCCCAGGGCCAGCTTTCTGTGCCAGTCCATGGGGGTGGAGAGCTAGGAGGCCCGGCCTGGAATGCTCTACCCTCATTGCTTGGCAGTGATTTTGTTTTCATGAATGCTCCGTTTCTGCCTCTAGGTTCTCAGGAGCTTCAGGGGAGGGGGGGAGGGCACTGGGAGTGTTCTCCTGCAAGCCTCTGTGAAACTAAGGAACCAGAAAAGGCTTCCAGTGTGAGGTGGCATCTGAACCAGCATCTAAGGTCAGGCTATTGGAAAAGATATCCCAGGCACGGAGAACAGAACGGCAAAGGCACTGAAGTGGGGAGGCCGCCTGGGGGTCACGCTTAGGAAAGGCCAACATGGCCAGTTTTGCTGATGCCTCAGGTTTCTGAAAGCAGCTACGGATCAGAATCCAGGAAGGGTAGGTGGTCAGTCAATCCTTGTAGGCCTTGAATATCAGCTTAGGACTCTGGACCTAGGTTGGGAACGGGAAGCCACGGTAACTTGATGGAGCCAGCAAAGCCCCTTAGCATTGGAATCACCCACGCCCCTTGTTCTACAGGTGTGGAAACTGGCCCAGAAAGGGGAAGGGCTCACCCCAGGTCACGACAAGTTGAAGCACTGAGAAGTGAGGTGCTACAAAGGGACATGTGATTCCACCCCTACCCCTGCCTCCTGTCCCCTTGCTAAGCAGCACTCACAGTTATACCCTGAGAAGGTGGCCACTAATAGTGCCTCCTCACCTTGACTTTCACGTGCGTATCTAATGCTCTGCCAGGATTGTGCACAAAGAGGAACCTCTCAGGCCCTCCTCCAGGGGCTGCTGCGGCCCCCTTTCTCCCCATCTTCCTCCCCATGTGACTCTGGGCCCCTTCTCCGTCAGAGCCCAGGCCTGCTCTCTTCTGATGGGGAGGTCAGCCTACATGTCTAAATAGTTGAAGGTATTTCCTGGCTCCTCGACTCCCTCACACAAGCCCAGCCTTTTGCTCATGTATCAAACACATCCTGGATGCTTTCTCCAGGGCAGAGGTGGTGGACAAAGCAAGTCCGGTCCCTGCCCCTGCAGATCTAACAGCCATGTTTTTGACCCAGGCAACCACAGCCAGTGTGTTTCCCCGATAGAGTATCCTTCCCTCACCCACAGCCTGGTCAGGGGCTGGTAGAGCCTGTTTGGAAACCCCATCCTCATCTCCTGCCCCTGGCGTGGCAAGCCTGGCCACCCTGTGCCACATGTCAGCTGTAAAGGATAAGACTCTCCTCCTTTTCTCCACTCGTCCCCCTGAACCTCTACAGGGAAGCTTTCCCAACACATAAAAATCTAGTCTTTGTTCCACCTAAGAACCTCTCTGTTGAGAGTACCAGCCTGATGATGCCACCTTCCATGGCTGGCCTCTGAGTCCAGCCCGGGGCTGGCCTGGGGCCCTTGTTTCTCTCTAGAACATTTTCTTTCCTTCTGGCTGGCATTTACTCTAGAGTTCCTATTCACTGAGAAAGGTCTGGGCCAGAGTCCTAGAGTCAGAATAGCCTGGAGTCCAGTTCCCACTTTCTGTATTTTCTCCCTGAACCTCGCCAAGCCTGTTTCCTCATCTATAAAGTGGACTGTGAGCCCCTTCCCCCAGTGGGGCTGTCATGAAGACTGTCACGTTGGCAGCGAGGGTAGAGCAGTGAGCGAGCCTTTCTGTCCTAAAGAACACACGTGCTGGAGTGTGGTGATGCAGACAAGCGACTTGTCCCCAGGCTCCCCCTGAAAGAGCCAAGTTGGAAGGATCCAGGCTGCTGACCTGGGGCAGAGACTCCCACCCTACAGGTGGGAGAGCCAGGCTGGCTGCTTGGGGCAGCAGGGCTGGGGTCAGGGTTCACTGCGGGCTCCTGGCACACCTGGTATGCTTAAAGTTTATGTCTGATGCAGTGTGACCAGGGTTTTCTAATCAGGGCTCAGCTCTCTATAGACCAGCGAGAACACTGTAAGAAAATAAATTTGCATTGTTTTAAGCCACTAAATTTATCATATGTTGTTATGGCAGCAATCAGAAACCTACACAGGGAATCAGTTTTTTCATCAGTGAGGTGGGGATAATATCCACACCTCATAGCATTTGTGGGATTCTGTGAGATAAGTTCCATAAGATGCCCAGTATTTCCCCACGTATGCAGTAGGTGCATATTATGTGCTAGCTCCTGTTGCAATTGGAGAACCTAGAGGCTTGAGCTGTGCTGCTGGCATGGGTGTCAACTTCCTCAAGGGCTGACAGATCTTTGCTCTGGTCTAGGCCCAGGGTGGAATATGCCCTGGGCTTTTCTGTGGCCTTACTTAGACCCTCTGCCTGTCTACAGATACCCCAGTCAGTGGAGTCAGCCTCCATTAGAGTACGCCATCATCTCATCCTCCAGCCCCTCAGTCAGTAAGTGCAAAGGGCCGAGTGCCAGGGCCATGCTCTGCTCCAGGGATGAAAGGAAAATACAAGATGGCCCTGTTCCACAGGGGGAACCCAAATACCCTACAAAGCCAACGGAGGTGACAGAATTCCAGCAGAGCTATTTTATATCCTAGCAGACGATGCTGTTAAAGTGCTGCACTCAATATGTCAGCAAATTTGAAAAACTCAGCACTGGCCACAGGACTGGAAAAGACCAGTTTTGTTCCATTTCCAAAGAAGAGCAATGCCAAAGAATATTCAAACTCCTGTACAATTGCATTCGTTTCACCTGCTAGCAAGGTTATGCTCAAAATCCTTCAAGCTAGGCTTCAGTAGTTATGTGAACTGAGAACTTCCCAATGTGTAAGCTGGGCTTCAGAGAGGCAAAAGAACCAGAGATCAAATTGCCAACATTCATTGGACCATGGAGAAAGCAAAGGAGCTCCAGAAAAAACATCTATTTCTGTTTTATTGACTATGCTAAAGCCTTTGACTATGTGGATCACCACAAATTGTGGAAAATTCTTAAAGAGATGGGAATAACAGACCACCTTACCTGTCTCTTAATAAACTTGTATTAGGGTCAAGAAGCAACAGTTAGAACTGGACATGGAACAACTGACTGGCTCAGGATTGGGAAAGGAATATGTCAAGGCTGTGTATTGTCACCTTGCTTATTTAACTTCTATGCAGAGTACATCATGCAAAATGCCAGGCTGGATAAAGCACAAGCTGGAATCAAGATTGCTGGGAGAAATATCAACAACCTCAGAAATGCAGATAATACCACTCTAATGGCAGAAACTGTAGAGGAAGCAAAAAGCTTCTTGATGAGGGTGAAAGAGGAGAGTGAAAATCTGGCTTGAAACTGAACATTCAAAAAACTAAGATCATGGCATCCGGTCACATCACTTCATGGCAAATAGAAGGGGAAAAAGTGGAAACAGTGACTGATTTTATTTTCTTGGGTTCCAAAATCACTGTGGACAATGGCTGCAGCCATGAAATGAAAAAAAAAAAAAAAGTTTGCTCCTTGGAAGGAAAACTATGACAAATCTAGACAGTGTATTAAAAAGCAGAGACATTACTTTACCATAAAAGGTCCATACAGTCAAAGCTATGATTTTTCCAGTAGTCATGTATGGATGTGAGAGTTGGACCATAAAGAAGACTGAGTGCTGAAGAATTGATGCTTTCGAACTGTGGTGTTGGAGAAGACTCTTGAGAGTCCCTTGAACTGCAAGATCAAACCAGTCAATCCTAAAGGAAATCAGCCCTGAATATTCATTGGAAGAACTGATGCTGAAGCTGAAGCTCCAATACTTTGGCCACCTGATATGAAGAGCCAACTCATTGGAAAAGACCCTGATGCTGGGAAAGATTGAAGGCAAAAGGAGAAGGGGGCGGCAGAGGATGAGATGGTCAGATAACATCACTGACTCAATGGACATGAGTTTGAGCAAACTCTGGGAGGTGGTGAAGGACAGAGGAGCCTGGCGTGCTGCAGTCCATGGGGACACAAAGAGTATGACATGACTTAGCGATGGAATAGCAACAACAGCAAAACAGATAGGCAGATCACATCACTGGAGCACTGAAGTTCAGACCCAAAAGATGAGCTGAAGAAGCTGAATAAAGAGCCTTCCAGGGGAGAAATGTAGGTGGAATGTTCTGAAAGCAGGAAGAAACTGATGGTCCAGGGTCCAGGAATGTGTAAAGTGATAGGCACAGCAGATGTGGAGGAAATTGCCTGGAGGTGGTGAGAGGCACCACAGAGGCACCACCCAGGACCTCTGTGGTGCTGGTTAAGGGTAGGATTTTTCCGATTTTGGAGGGAGGCCTCTGCAGAGCTTGATACAGCAGTGACAAACATTCATCGTTGTTTGGAAAAGATGTTGTGTCGATACAGAAGAAGGAGTGAGCAGGGGAGCAGGAGGCCATCGAGGAGCCCAGTGCATCACTGCGGGGACAGATACGGGGGTTCTGTATTTGTCAGGAGGTGAGGTGAGCAGGCCACTCCCAGGAGTATTGGGAGGACAGGGTGCTGGACAGCAGACAGGCTGGAGCCACAGGTTAGCTCTTGTATTCAAGATGCAGCAAAACCATATGTCTCCAAACCAGTGTTGTTCTTGTGCAACAAACTGGCCTGTCTTCTTCTCTCAGCTCGAGGGGCCTCCTGCTGTATTTAGCAAGGGGTGAATGGGATGTGTAGGGAGGCGGTGCAGGTAGAAGACGGAAGGCCAGCCAGGCTGGGACGGGGTCACAGGGGCAGGCCTTCCCCTCTCTGGGGCCCTGTGCTGGGAGCCCAGTATCGTGGGAGTGGTGGGGACATGACCTGTCTCCGCCTGGCCCTCAGGCCCTTGCCTTTGCCTCTCTCCGCAGGCTCGCCTGCAGGCCGGCTCTGGCTACGGGAGCACCCTCAGCTGCATTCGCACGGTGTACAGGAGGGAGAGTGTAAGTGCTCCTGGAGGGAAGGTTCTCCTAGGGACCAAAGTCACGTCCTCACCCCCTGTTCATGACGCTCATCACCTTTGGCTCAATGTTCCCTGTTCATCTCACACCACTCCTCAAATATTATGTATTACCTAAACTTAACCCTGTCCCCGGGTGCAATAGTATTGAGGGAAAAAACTGTGCGTCATCTCTCTGGAGAAATGTTGAGGCACTTAGGAACATGGAGTGGAAAATTCCTGCAGAAACAGGGTGACCTGTCAGGTTTTCAAAACCAGATGAGTGGCAGGTAGGCCATGTGTTCACGAGCTCCCTTTATCCCAGAGTGGGGTGAGGGGTGGGAGTGGGGTGATTCTTCTGGTCCCAGGCACCCAGAGCAGGATTGTATCACACGTCACTCCAGACCAGGGGACCCAGGGGTTTTCTCTGCAGAGGAGAAAATCTGAGTAACAGATTTTGTAGAAGCATCAGGTGCCATTCTTGAGAATGAGTATGTGCTTTTTGAAGACTTTCCAAGACTCCTCCTTGGGGAATTGTCAATAAATTTTAAAAGTTAGGATGAAATGCACTATTAGTTTAAAGAAATAGGCATAAGCAGAGAACAAATATATGGATACCAGGAGATAAAATGGGGGTGGGATGAATTGGGAGATTGGGATTGATATATATATATATATATATATATATATATATATATATATATACACACACACATTACTATGTATAAAATAGATAACTAATGAGAACCTCCAGTATAGAACAGGGCACTCTACTCGGTGCTCTGTCGTGACCTAAAATGGGAAGGAAATCCAAAAAATTGTAGGTATATGTGTACGTATAGTTGATTCACTTTGCTGTAGAGCAGAAACTAACACAACATTGTAAAGCAATTACACTCCAATAAAAATTAATTAAAAAAAAAAAAGAAATAGGTGTAAGCCCTGTGGCAGCACTGGGCTTTTCCTTGAGTCACTGGGAACATGACCCCCTTATTGACCTCTGTCCCCACCAGGCTCCCTCCTGGGAAGTGGTCTGGAGCTCAGGAGTCTCCTGCTTGCACCTGGAGTTTCTTCTCCTTGGTTGAAGTGTGTCTTGTGTCTGCATGTTGTTCTGATTCTCTGGATGGTCTGCTCAGGGTGAGCCCTGCAAACCCAGCACTAGCTGTTCTGGTGTAATGTTGTCCTACTCCTCCATCCTCTGAATGGCAGCTGTTGATTCTCCTTTTTGGGACATGTGCCCTGGGGTTTCTGTGGGGACTGTTGCCATTCCTCTAAGACACGGTGGTTCAAAGCTAAGCGATGTCCCGAGTTATCTGAGGGGCCTTGTAGAGGAGGAGTCTGGAGTATGGTGAGTGCATGCATGTGTGTTTGCATGCACATGCGTGTGTGGACGCTTGTGTGAGGTGGTGTCCAGGCTCTTGTAAACAGGGTGCAGGCATGCAGGTCAGGCTGAACTGGCTTGAGTACAGCCTGGAGTTTTTACAATTGCTTCCCAGTGCTTTTTCACCTTTGGTGCCCTGTATGTGGCCCTGACTCCTCCAAGGGCCTCTGGAATTTTCCAGGCTCAGTGGCACATCTGTGGTGTCTGCTGAGAATGCAGGATGTGTGTACAGAAGCCTTTCATGCTGTTCATTCGGGGATTCTCCCTCCAGCTCTGTCCCAACAAACGCACATGCTCAGGGGCACCCAGCTACCTGCTGGCCCAGGTGCCCCTGGCAGGGCTGTGGACCCTTCACACCCCACCACTACAGACTTAGCACATTATATTTTACTTGCCTGTCAGTCTGTCTGCCTGGGTCCCTTCCTCCCCCGCCTCCAGATTGGGCTCAGTGCAGGCGTAAAGTGCTTCTTTCTTGTCCTGCAGGGCCTGGCGCGTGCCCAGAGAATGCTTTTGTTGGAGTGGCACATGAGCAGGGAGCATGTGGTGCTTGGCAAGCCCACTGCCCACTGGGCCTCCATGGGCTGCCCTCGGCCACAGGAACCCTGCCGCTCTGGTGACAAATGCAGGTCCCAGGCCCAGCGCACCGTGGCTCAAGAAACAGCTTCATGTAGAAGCCAGTTCCTCCTCAGGGCAAGGATGCTCTCTTGCTCCCCTGTTTCTCCTTTCACATCAGCGCCCTCTTATTCTTTCCATCGACATACTGGCTTGCTTTTCCTGTGGTGTCTCCCCTACCAGGCCATGGGCTCCAGGAGGGCAAGGTCTGTTCCAGGGGTGGCATAGGCCCTCATGCGTCCTCCTCCTGGTCTCCCCACAGGTGTTTGGCTTCTTCAAGGGCATGTCCTTCCCCCTTGCCAGCATCACTGTCTACAACTCGGTGGTGTTTGGGGTCTTCAGCAACACACAGAGGTTCCTCAGCCACCACCGGTGCCGGGAGCCTGAGGCTGGCCCACCCCACGTGCTGTCTGACCTGCTTCTGGCCAGCATGGTGGCCGGCGTGGTCTCTGTCGGGCTGGGTGCTCCCGTGGACCTCATCAAGATCCGGCTGCAGATGCAAACACAGCCATTTCAGGAAGGTAAGAGGCCGGGGAGGTGGCCTGGTGTCTGGGCACCTGTGACCCTCTCATGGCTTCCTAGATCTGGGATTTGGTTAATATCCTTTTTATGGAGCAGGGCATCTATGTCAAATCATTTTTATTGATAGTGGTAACTCTCATTGGTCAAGGGTTTACTATGTACCAGACGTTTGTGAAGAGCCCCACATATGTTCTCTTAATTCGTCTCAGAACAATTTCCTGAGGCGGGAGCTGTGGTTGTTTCCATTTTGCAGATGAGAAAACTGAGGCTCCCAGAGGTTGAGATACTTATTCAAGGACACACAGTTCATGACTGGCCAGTCAGCACCAGCTTTATAGTTTGTAGCCCCTGGCGTGAAACAAAAATAATATCTTGATTACAAATTAGTAAGAATTTTAAAAGGGCAAGAGCAGAGCATTAAGTCAAGTGAGGGGCCCTGTGTGACTGTCCAGGTCTCAGAACCACACCTGCCCCTCACACCAAGGAGTGCAGCCAGGAGGCCTTGAGCTGGGTTGGCTGCTGCTTCATGAAGTGGGTGCCCCCGCCGTGCCATCCACATTCCATTAGAGTTTCATTTCTTATCTCTGTGTAGCTAGCTACTCTGCCCCATGGTGAGCTGGAGCTGACGTCTCCTCCCTGCTGGAAAGAGGTGCCTGCCTCTTCTCCTGGGACCAGTTTTGATAAAGGAGGTTGGAAAGAACAAGAAGGCACTTACTGTGTGGACAGAAAGGGCCAGCTGTAGAGAAAGGATGAGCTGGGGGCTCTTAGACAAATTCTAATACCTTGGTGTTTGGTCCTTGGCTCTCATTTTACTCTGCCTCCTCAGGGAAGATACCATCCCTTTCTGGGCCTCAGTCTCCTTATCTGTATGATGGAAGGACTGCATCTTGGTCCTTCCTGTGACCTCAGATATATACCTGACAGATGTTGTGGATAAGACCCCTCTGCTTGGCCACCTTCTAAGTGGCCTCCCTGTGAGCCTTCTGCCCACAGAGGCTGGGTGGGGAGTCAGCTGTGCTGGCCCATGGCTGAAGCCCCAGAAGGTCACTCAGGAGCATCCTGGGCCAGTGCCTCTCCTCCCCCGACTGCTACCCAGGCTCCTTGGTTCACCTGCCCTCCCTGCCCAGCTGGGCAGGTGTCCAGGGCAGGTCTGCACACACTCCAAGCATGGTGCTGCTGCTCCTCACAGGGGCCCCTCCTACCCCAAGAGCAGGAGTCACAGCTGCTAGGTGCTCAGTGCCCCAGGGCCCATGGTCCCTGTGAGCATGCAGAGAGATGCAGGGCAACACTGAGATGGTTCACCCAGAGAGTCACGGAGCGTGCCCCCCTGGGGGCCACCGAGGAGATGCAGCGCAGGGGCATCCGCACCCCCACCTGCCTAACACGCTGAGTCATGTCTTGGTGCCTTTCAGTTTGACCAAAGGGTTGCACCTCTGAGAAGAGTTCGAAGCTCACTGATATGGTCCTGTGTTAGAGGCAGAAGCAAAAATGTAGAGAAATGAAGGGGCATTGTGAGCAGGCCTAGAGCGCAGGAGTCCTGACCCCCAGGCTGGTTTTTTGTGCTCTCCTGTCTACTTTCACAAAGTTGTGTTGGTCTAGGGTGCAGAGTAGGTTTCTCTCCATAAGCCCTGGAGCTCTTTGGGGTCCACGTGTTGGATGAGTCTCAGTGATGGGGCTCCTCAGTTCATGGGGGCAGCCCTGCCCACTTCACAACCAAGGCACCTCATCCCGGGAAGGGGAGGAGAGCGGGGCAGGTGTGCATGTGTACCTGTGAGGGCCCCCAGCCAGCCTGGACACCCAGGGAGAGTGCTGGAACACAGGATGCCGGGTCATTCGGAGACAAGTTCATCGGTGAACTTTCTTGACAGTGTTGGGTTCCATCCTCTGTTCTTCCCTCGCCCACCTACACTTTCCCTGAAGAGGGTTCTAGAATGGTGGCTGACTTAGCAGGCTAAGACCTGAGCTACAGGAGTCCTGAGGCCGGACTAGAAGCCTCCGTGACTAGAGGAAGGACGGGAGCAGCTCCAGAATAGCCAGACCCAAGAAAGGCCCCACCCCTTGGTGTGCAGGAGCCTGACTTTTAGGGAGTGGAGCAGCCTCCGTTAGCAGCTGCCAAAGCTGCTAAGTGCTCATCGTGTCCTGACACTGTGTTAAGTGCTGTTTACGCATGGCCTCATTTAACATCCCGCCGACAGTGTGAGGTTCATTTACCCGATACACAGTAGTTATGCACTTGCTGTGTGCCAGGCCTATGGCTAAGTGCTGAGACCACAGTGGTGGACAGAAGACTCTGTTCTGTTCCTCTTGCAGCTCTCCGTCCAGCAAACAGGCAGACAGGCATTGGGCCACTCCAGATAGGGTGGGGGAGAGTGGAGGAGGTTCTCAGCCAGGCTGGGGGTCAGGAAGGGCTTTGGGGAAGGTGGTGGGAGGGGTCAAAAGAGGGCCTGGAGGTCAGGACTGGGCACCTGCTCAAGGCCACACTGAGGGCCACCTGTGCCTGCTCGCCTGGGCCCTGGGGGCCTGGGGCAGAACTCCCTAGAACTGCCATCTGGGACGTCAAGACTCTTGTGGAGCCCTTGTTAGCTGGATAAGCCCTCTGAGCAGGGAGGATGTGGGAACGTGCAGCTCTCTTTATTCTTCCCCAGCATCTCATCCTACTCCTGTACGGATGGGGACCATGGCCCAGGTTGTAAGTTTATCTGTGATACCAGAAGGAAACCAGTTCTTAAGCAAACCCCTTGAGGCAGCAACAGAAAATGAAAATGCACCTGTTCTGTCCTTCCCAGAGTGCCAGGAAGCTAGCCTTTAGGGAACTCAGGAAAGGCTCTTAAAAAGAGACCAGGGGAGGCCCTGCACACAGAAAAACTTTTCTCAGCCCTTCTAAGCTCGAAGTCATCAGCACCTGGTCCCAGCGGGTTATCTGACAGTGCAAACACAAAGGAGTTGACCTGAGTGTGCGGAGAGAAGGTAGAAACCAAGGCTGGAGGGTCTCCCTCAGCTGTGCTCCTAGAACCTCCAATCTGGACTAAGGCAGAACACTCCTGGCCGTGGGGGCAAGGAGCCAGTGTTTACTCAAGCTTACCATGCGGCAGGCACTGTGTAAAGAGCTCATGGTGTTTAATAGTCACGAAAACCCAGTTCCTGGACATTTACAAAGGGGAGACAGAGACACAGGGAGATTCCACTGCCTGCCCGAGGTCCCTGCCCAAATTGGGGGTGGAGCTGGGACGAGGGCCCAGGCAGGTGAGTCAGGACCACTGATGCTGTTTCTGCTTCTGCCCCCAGGGTTTTGTAGAAGCTGAGGCTGCAGCGACTTGGGGCCTTTGCAGAGAATCATCATATACAAAACCAATTGCAAACTTTGAGGGAGGGAAGGGAAGTGGGAACTTGACTCTAAAATGACATTGTTCAAGTAGTGGGTGCAACCCGTGGGCTCCAAGGGGTGGGTCTGAATTCTGTGGCTTTGGGCAGCTCTTCTCTGCATGGCCACTCTTCCTTACCTCCCTCGTCCCCTCAGATGCTTGAGAGAGGGAGCTTTGGTGACTGTGGGTGCTGGGCAGGATCAACTACTGGGGAAAAAGCAGGGGAGGCAGGTGGTGGGTCACCAGGCAGTTCTTTCTGCCCGGAATCCCTCCAGAAGTAGAGGAAGGATGTGGTTTTTCTTTCACTTGTTCCTCAGAAACCCTCTAGGCCAAAGGTAGGGGGTAGTCTCGCTGGGCCCAGGCAGGAAGCATCAGTAAGCACGGGTGCCTGGAGAATGCACCCTTTTCCATTGTTTGAACACCTGCAGCCCTCCGAGCCTGTGCTTCATTTTCCCCCTTATAGAAAAACAAAACATGCTTACTTTCCATGTCACTCTGGTATTAGAAATGCAGTCATTTAGCCTTGGTGCCTGGGAGGCAATGGGGAGTGATGGGAAATAGTTGCAGGTTGCCCAAATCCTCTCTAAGGGGGTGGCTTCGACTCAGCTCCAGCCGACTATTGCCACACAGCCTGGATCTTAAAAAAAAAAAAAAAGAAGGCAGAGAGCTAGATTTTCCCAGGGTCTTTTAATTGGAAATTGTCAGATAATTCAATCAAAACCGAAGTCAAATGCAAACCAACATTAACACCATGCAGCCCAGACCATTGTGTGGACTAGACAGTGTGGGCTAGTGGTTAGCTGCCAGCTTGTGGTCTCTGCTCTGAGCCAAGCCCACTCTCCTTGACAACTGTGCTGAGATGGGTAAATTTAAGCTGCCTTGTGCGGGGCTTGTGGGATTGCTTATGGCTTGCAGCTTTACCCCAGAATTGCCAGTCCACTTCCTGGGTGGTGACAATGGGGGTCTGTGAGAGACCACGCTCCATACTGAAGGCAGGGGCCAGAGGCCTCTGGCTTCCCTGTTTGGGGGCAGATGTCAGGTGGAATGCAGGCCATGCTGAGGTGAGAACCCAGCTCATCTGGTTGGAGACATGCAGATATAAAGCCATTGAGTTCATCCTGATTGTCTGAATGTGGAGGGAAAGAGTTTAGCCATCCAACCAAGTACAGTCACCATTAATACATTCGTGTATTTCTTCTTCCTTTTCAGTGTGCATAGATGAAATGTTTTAAGAGGTTTTACTCATATTATCTAGACAGTTTCATATCCTGTTGTTAACAGTGTAATGAACATTTTCCATGTTACTAAAATAACATTATAAAATGAAAATAGATGGATAATATTTAAAACAGATGTACAATAGTCCATAAAATACACACACGTATTTTGAGAGGGATGATATAGCGTGATAAGAATTCAGTTTCTGGGGTTAGACTACCTGCTTCTACTATCTTCACCGATCGTCAGGAAGCCTCAGTTTGTGTGCTGTGCTCAGTCACTTCAGTAGTGTCAAACTCTTTGCAACCCTATGGACTGTAGCCCGTCAGGCTCCTCTGTCCATGGGATTCTCTAGGCATGAATATTGGAGTGGGTTGCCATTTCCTACTCCAGGGATCCCTGGATCTTTCCTATGCAGGGATCAAACCAGCATCTTTAGGTCTCCTGCTTTGGCAGGTGGGTTTTTTATTTGTTTGTTTTTTACTACTAGTGCCACCTGGGAAACGTAAGCCTCAGTTTCCTCATCTGCAATACGGGAATAACAAGAGTAGCTCATTCATAACTGGGATGGGATAGAATCATGCATAACACACGAAGATCTGAGCACAGTGTCTGATACATTGAAAACATGAGATAAATGTTAGCAATACAGTTACACTTATTATTTAGAAGTCTTCCTACTAATGTAAATATACGTTGTTTACAGTTTTTCCTGTTTTAAAAATAGTGATGTGATCAGCAAATTCGTGCATAAAGAGTTGCCTTCATTTGCAGTCATTTCCCTAAATGTGTGGGCTCTTTGATTCATGAGTAGGTCAAAGAGTATGGTCATTTTTAGGATTCTTGGTACATGTTGTGAAATTTGTTATATAGAGGGGTTTTACCAAATGATATCAGCATTTACTGAAGTTTAAAGGGAATGTCCATTTGGCATTGCCCACCCCTCATGAAAACTCCCCGGACGGCAGTTATCCTCATGAAAACACCCAACTTCACGGAGGTTTTCTCCCTGGGGTCTCTGTCACTTGGCCTGAATTCTTTCAGATCTGGCCTTGACAGTAAGGTGCCGTTTTCAAGTTACCATTCCCGGGCATGAGCTGCACTAGGCGCCCTGCTGGGCCCGTGCTGGAATTCAGGGCTGAGGTCCAGGGCCAGCAGTTCTACCTGGGCCAAGTCACATCCGAGAGCCCAGTGGCCAGTGACACTCACTCCTCCCCCATCTGGGAGCTTTCAGGTCTGTGTTTTCATTAAGAACCTAATTAATGTGCAGATCACAAAGCCCTTAACACCACAGGAGGCCGGGGTTTGGGGGACTGGAGGAGGACTCAGCATTAACTCTGTGCTGACCTTTGCAGGAATTCCACCAGGCCCAGCTGGAGGCAAAGGGCTGAGTGTTATACCTGCTTAAATCCTCTCTTCCATTCATTCACTAGCATTTTCCCAGTCTCTGCAATGAGCAAAGCTGAGTGGGCACATCAGGTATCAGACACACACAGGCCCTGTGTTCATGGAGCCCTCAGTCTGGTGGGGAATCAAATGTGCACCGGAGTGAGAAAGGCCTGTGGAAGACTCTGGAACCTCAGAATCTGGCTCTGCACACGAGGAAGGCTCCAGAGAGGAGTGGCTGTCAATTGGGTGCTTGAATATTGGCTAGGATTTGGAAGTGGGGAGGGGGAGGTCTTTTAGACTGAGGACCGATGGAGGGAAGGAGTCAGGGGCAGGAAGAGCGGGTCTGTGTAGGGATGAGTGGGGAAGGGTGAAAGATACAGGGTCAGGTATGAAGAGCTTGGATTATTAGCTGAGTGTGAGTTTCTGTGCTATTCTGCAGGCAGTGGGGTGTCTTGGACATCAGCATGACCTGAGCAAAGCTGTGTGTCAGGAAGTGATGAACCTGACGTTCAGAGGAATGGAAGGGGTGGGAATGGTAGAGGTAAGGAGGCTGCTGCCACAGACCAGGCGAGAGGCTGGGAACCTGTCTCAGGGCCATGGACTTTGGGAACACAGGGGAGCGGTAACTTAAAGAGGCATAGATAATGCAGAACCAACAGGCCAATAAGGAGAGAAGAAAGTGTTGAAAATGACCCAGGATTTCAAAGTTGGGTAGCGACGAGGGAGGCAGTACCACCTACAAAGGGAATGGAACAGCAGATGAAGCCTGCGAGACAGAACTTGGTGGGAGTGGGTCAGCACGCATGCTCGTTGTTGCGGTTGACGGTTTGGATCCCGGCTGGAGAGGCAGTCTCAAGTGAGAGTGTGGAGACTTGGCCTTGGTTCCTGTTCTTGGGGAGAGGGGAACTCCAGCTGAAATGTTAGGGCAGGAGATCTAGACAGGAATCTGACAGACGTAAAAGTGACAGCTGAAGTCATGACATTAAGTGCAAATGCCAAGTTGAGCTGCAAAAACGAAGAGGGGACTGGCAATGAGAAAACGCTGTGAAGAAGTTTGAGAAGGAGCTGTACTGACGCTAATAGCTATAGTTAACAAGTGCCGTGCCTGGCCATGCGTTCTGTGCTAACACACACCCTGAGATTCAGTCGCCACAGCAACTCTATGAGATATGCACTGTCAGTCTCCATCTGGTGGGTGGGGAAACAGACGCTGGGTTTAAGTGACTTATCCGTGCTCTCTGGGCTATTCTGCCCCAGCCTGTGCAGTTCCACACCCTGGAAACACAGTCCTGAGAGACTAGTGTCACCATCGTGGGGAAGGAGAGGGAAGAAGGGAGAGCTGCTGAAGTCAGGGTGACAGTGAATGGAGACCAAAGAAAAAGACTCTTTTCCAAATTGGGAGAGAAGAAGGAAAGAGATAATTGAGAGAGAATTTCGAGGCAAGAGGAAAGAAGTTGAGGGAGCCTGACTCTACCATATTTAATATAATCTGATGGAATGAAGGGTAGAGAGTGTAGCCAGGATTCGAGGAGGAGAGGGTCCTAATATCTGGATGTGCCAAGAGGGGACATGCTGACCAGGGTTGGGTTGGATGGTAAGAGTGGGGAGTGCCAGCCGAGGGTGATCATCACTCACTCACCTGAACACAAAGCCCATTTGAGTCTGGAAGGCTGTCTGATGACAAAATGGGGTGAAACCATTTCTGCGATTTCCCTGGACCTTCAGAAATGTCTGACTGGGAAGGGCAGTAACTGTGCCTCAGAGGCCCTGACTACATCAGTTTGTCTCTTTAGCAACATAGTTTTATTGCTCCCATAAAGATGTGAGGCTGCTCAGAAGCATATTTATCTCTAGGCAGGTTAGCCATCTGATACTTTCTAAGAATTTCCCAGTTCAGGGCAGGAATGATTGATGCTAAGCTCTGTAAAGAGATATATGTTGCTCCATCAGTTTCTAAAGAAGGAAGCCTATGGGAAGGCAGGAATTCTTGGAATGTGACAAGTGGCACAGAAACCACAGTTGGGGCCTTCTTCTCAAGTAGTCTGTATGCCAATAGGAAGTGAGGGCTGGAGCAATGGCAGCCCAAAAGTGGAGGGAGGTGTTTTGTGAAGAGGCCAGGCATATAGCCATGCAGTTCAAGAGGCACCCTTGAGTTCTGGACAGTTTGAATCTTTTTCAAGCTGTGGTCTCACATAGCTTGCCAAAATTAATGAAGATGTACACAACGTAATGCACCATTGTGCAAGTTGCGTACAGTAAATACAGACACACCCATTTGTTCTTTCAATTGACAAGGGCAAATATTGTCTTGATTTCTACTTGATGCTAGTGTTGGTAGCTCTCAGTGCTGTATGGGTACCCACAGTCTTCCATAGGAGGCTTGGCAGGTCATGGCAGGGCACAGCAGGGCACAGCTGCCTGAGATTGGCAGGTCTGGCTCTTCTGGAATCTGAAATTACATCAGGACAAGTTAATAAAGACAAGAGTGATAACTATTTGCCTCAAGTAAAATACATTTGTACAACACACATTTTGGTAAACTGTACTTGTCAAAGTGCGTTCTCAGTTAATTTGCACAAAAGCCCAGTGAGGATATGGAGAGGCCTCTTATTCTTCCCCTTTTGTATATGACAAGGAGACTGAAGGCTAGTGTTGGGGAGTCTTTTTCACTAGGTTGTATAGAAAATAGCAACTGAGCAGCAGAGTAAACCCCAGCTTCTCCTAACACAGAGCTCTTTCTAGTAAACCATCTGCCTATCATGGACTCTTTAGATCATGAGAAAACTGCCATACCCTCTACAAACAGGAACCAGGCCGGAGCTTCCCATTGGTAATATCCTGGGGAGGTGAACCCAGGGTCCCCCAGCCTGTTCAAATCCAAACCACAGAGGTTATACCCAGCCTGTCTATTGGAGGATGTCCATCCATAGTACTGGATGCTTCCACAGCATCTTAGGCCATGTGGAAGCTTACACCGTGATTTGGAAATGGCTTTTAGTCTCTGGCACAAGGATCAGACAGGGCTGGGCTTGGAGGAACATCCAACATGGGAGATGCGGCTTTGGGAGGCCCCACTGCTAGAGCTGCCGATCAGATGCTCAAGTGTTCTCTGAATGGTGCCACAGTGTCAGGCACAGGGTCACAGGGCCTGGGACACATCACAGTGTGTGGTTCCAATACCAGAAAACTCACTGAGCCAGTTAGGGGAAAACCACATGCTCCAAAAACAGAAGCAACCAAAACAGATCATGACAGGGGTACAGCCTTGGCAGGCACTAAGGGTCCTGGTTTTTTCTATGAGTACCTTTTTAAAAAAATTATCTATTTTATTTGGCCATGTTGGGTCTTAGTTTCAGCCCTCTGGCTCGGTAGTTCCGGAACTCAGGCTTAGCTGCCCATAGGCATGTTGTGTCTTAGTTCCCCGACCAGGGATCGAACCGAGTCCTGGAAGGTGGATTCTTAACCACTGGACCACCGGAAAAGTCCCTACGAGTACTTTTTAAGTATATGAAATGGAGTCCAACCCATAGAACAGTGGCTTTACTTAATGTCCATGATTAAGAAAGCACATATGATAAGAAACTACTGTGGATTGTCAGTGTATTTAAGTAATTTTTATTGAGTTCCCACAATAGCACCTACACATGTGAGAAAAATGGTCAGACATGTGTATGAGATATTTGAGGAATTCTATCCGTCTTCAAGGCTTGTGGATTGGTGGGTCCCTTGAAGTAACCCCATGCTCCCGCCTTGCACTTGAGAGCCTGCTGGCCCAGGGGTATTTGAGCACAGAACACTTGGTGAGCCTGCACATTGTTGACTGGGGACCAGCAGGGCCTCATCTGTGGGTGGCTGACTTGCTAAGGATTTTCAGGAGAAACTGATGTGTTAAGAAATGGTGTTGTGTCCACCTCCAACCCCCACTGGCAAACAGAGGAGATCTGGTGTCCCTGAGGCCTGGGCTCTCCTTACTTCAAGTGGATCTGTGACTAGTCACTGTGCTTCACCTGACTTTCCTGTCTCCAAGGCCATGACCCACTGAAGACACTGAACAGCACTGCCCTAGGAAGGAAAGAGTTTAAAAGTGTTTGTGTTCGTCTGGGAAGGGTACCGTGGGATGCTGCAGCAGGTCCCTGGGTTCTCAGCAGAGGGGCGCCAGAGGCAGATCTACAGGGACCTCAGCCTGTGTCTGGGCCAGTGTAGCCTCTCTGAGGTAGGAGGATCCCCCAAGGAGTGACTGTG
Source organism: Bos javanicus (assembly GCF_032452875.1). Taxonomy (NCBI): domain Eukaryota; kingdom Metazoa; phylum Chordata; class Mammalia; order Artiodactyla; family Bovidae; genus Bos; species Bos javanicus. Next base: position 46,806,078 of record NC_083874.1, read on the forward strand.
TGGGTACCTGTGAGGACTGGCTAAACCTGGACGCCCCCATTCCCTGAAGAGTTCTCTGAAGAGGCACCTGCCATCAGAGGGGCCTCCTGGCCCAGGCAGGAGCCAGCAAGCCAGGTGCCAGATGCTGCTGCTGAGCAGTGGGGCCAGATGGCCACAGCGTGTGGTCCAAGGAGCAATGCTGCTGCTGAGCAGTGAGCCACATGGCACAGCGTGTGGTCCAAGGAGCGAGGAGGGGACTGGGCCAAACAACACAGGGGAGCCCAGAGGAGGGGTCTTTTTAGAACTGTGGAGGCTTCCTGTGCTCTTAGGTGAAGGTGAGGAGCAGAGTGGGAGGTGATATTACTGACTTTGAATATCCTGCCTGTCATGTGGGCTTGACTTGATCCTAAATGAATTTAGGAAAACAAAGAAAACCACAGACATCATGAGTGTTACTGCACCTATTATAGTAAAAGGCTCTTAGTTTAAAGAGGACAGTAAAAAATGGCCTCAATAGCAAAGCAAATAGCAACGCATTCAGGGTAAGAAATAATCAAAATTTGATTCATCATCTTATCCTTACTTCAGAACAAAAAGTTCTCATGAGGGAAACTAAATACATTTCACCCTAGAAGGAAATATACCTAATGTGAACCCCTTCACAGGCATGTGTGCACCCTCAAGCCCAAGCCCTGGAGGTTCCTGAACAATAGGCTGAGGGGAGGTTCAGTGTGAGCAAAGTACCCGCCTCCTTCCTTGGGTTCCTTGCACAAAGACATACAAATTCACATGTATCGGTTGTGTATATTTCTGAGAGCTGCTTGCCAGCAACCTCCCAAGTCAGTTTTTAAGGGTCACCAAAATGTGTTTTACCCAGACTAAAACTGGTCCAGAGTTAGAGTTACCAGAGGCTCCGATTCAGCGCTTTTCTAAGTCTGGCTGCCAGGTCTCCCTGGCAACACCTCCATGAGCCATGGAGCATCTTGTGGTTTGAGCAACTGATCAGAATGCCTGCCGTCTTCTGCCTCATGGTCCTGTATGAACTGTCCATACCACTACGCTAAAGTAGGTGGGCCTGTGACAACTGTCACCTGAAAGAGATTTGCTTTTCATCGGGTGACACGTCGTTGACATCACAGAATCCTTTTACCTTGAAAAGCAGGAGAGGCTACGTAGCCTTCAGAGTTTTGCTCTGCCTGAGTGACCAAAATGGCTTATTTCAAGCATCAGATGCCATTTTCTCAGTAGGATAGGGTACTGGTGCATGTCATGGTCAAAACTCACGAACTGTGCACTTATCAGCTACACCATTTATGGGATGTAAATTACACCTCAGTTGAAAAAACAAGCTAATGAAAACAAGTAGAGGAGGCCAGAGAAGACAAAGGGAATCTTGAGGTTGATTGGTCTTCATGGGAAAAGAGGTGAGACTGGAGAAGGGGGAAGAAGTCCAGCCAAGGATGCATCATCTCAGTGTAATAACAAGGACACATCAAACAAACCTCAGATAAGAGGAGTTCTGTTAACAAGAAGGGGGTGGTGTACTCTTAAAAAATGTCATTGTCATCATAAAAAAAAAATAACAAAGCAAGGCTGTGGAAATGCTCCAGATGAAAGGAAGCTACAGAGACATGACAACGAAATATAATACCTGATGGACTGGATTGTGTCATGGGGGTGGGGAGAAACACTCTAAAGGTCAACGTGAGATCACTGGGAGCGTGAGCACAGACAGTACATTAGATACAAAGATTGTCCGTGTGATTATGAACCTGGCTCCTTTCCCACAGTGTGTAGGATGGCATCCTGATTCTTAGGAAACACAGACTGAAGAATTCAATGGTAAGGGCTATTTTGTATGTAACTCACCCTGAAATGGCTCAGAGAATAAAATTATATATTGTATGTGTGGGCCAGAGAATTTCCTTCTTGCTTATTTTGGGAGAAAAACAATGAAAGCACAGATCTGGTGCTGGGTTGGGTCTTGATGACAAGGTTGGCTCTCGGTTTGGCCAAATGTTTTTCCCATTTTATCAGACTCTCTCGTTCTATCAGTAACTCCTGAAAGTCACATCGTACCCACAACTGATTGATGAAAACCTTGACTCCAGGTCGGGTCACTGTTACCTGGAGCTGAACCAGGCAAAGTTTAGGAATTGGGACAAAGGCATCTGTTCAATTTAATTGCACACCCATGTTTGAGTGAGGAGTGGAGGAGGGGTATGGGCAGGGAGGGAGGGAGAGGACACACAAACCATAAAACAAATAAGGTAAAATGTTAAAAATAGGTGCGGGGGTAAACGTGTAAATATAGGTGCGGGGGGTTCTGTGTCAAATTTTCTCTCTTTTTTTGTACTTTGTTTTTTCAAATTTGAAATTATTTCCAAATAAAAAATTTATTTACAAATGTCAGGGGTGAGCTGCAAGAGGTTGAGGGCTTCACAGTATCACCTTGTGTCCGGAGGCCCTGACAATCAGCTCAGACTCGTGTCAATGTTCCAGGTCAGAATTATAATTATATTGATGTAATAGTTGTAAATGGATCATTTTCAAACAATTAAAGCTAGATTGCTTATGTTATAACCCTAGAAGAATATGAGAGAATTTCCTTATTGCTTATTCTGAAAAGAAAAGGGAAAAAAAGGCAGATTTTTTTGACAAAGCCAGTTGGTGGTTGGATAGGTGTTTTGTTTTGTTTTTTCCTAACATCTGTACCTCCAAACAAGCAGAATGTTAACAGGAGCTGTCCTTCAGTAAGTGACTTTTGAGCTCTACATCATACTTATAGTTGATTCATGAAAACTTCGACTTTGGGGACAAATCACTGGTACTTCCATATGAGCATGGCCCAAGCAAAGTTTATATGTTGGGACAATTACAACTATTTGGTTTAATGCCAGATTTTCCCAGGATGACCCTAGTGGTATCCTAGTGGCTTTGGGAGAGAAACGAGTGTTCAGTGATCTCCCAGAGCGCTCTCAAAGACTGCATGCAGTATCTGACCTTGCCCTGAGCTCAGAGTGCTCTGTGCCCCTAAACGTGGCCGCCACACCTGCTCACTCCCTGCGGGATCCACTGTGAAAGAGAATGGGACTCGGCCTCCCGCAGTTGGCTTAACACACATGGCCCTTATCCCTCTCTTCCCTCAACACAGGAAGAAAATACGGGACTAGTTTGTTAAAGCAAATTTTCCAGGCAAATAGATTCCAGGCAAATAGAAACCTCCCCCTTGACCTTGTCTACATCCAGGATAAGTGAAAAGGACAAGTTTTACTTAACTCCTAAATTTCCTGTTTGGACTGTGGCATCATGAAGCTGAGTATTCTTTCCTGACCTTCATCTGATAAAGATGGGGCTATTTAGGGGGCTTGGAAGTTCACCTGTGTAACAAAAATGATGTCTCTTAGCCAGCATACTGTAAAAAACCAAATGAGCTTCCGGGGAATTGAACCCAGGTGACAAAATGGGCATGTGGTCACAAGCAAGCTCCATTCTGTTTCTGTCCTGGTCATGTCATCTTAGTTCTCCAAGAAGGGAAAGTTGAGAATATGATCTGCTTTATCTGCACTGGGACTGGGAGGTCTCTCTGGCCACAAGTCAAAACTATGCCAAAGGTCTGTAGCAGAGTAGATGAGCATCAGACAGGGAGATGAAAGGAGCCAGGTGGAAGGATTAGAGTCATTGCTTTCTGTCTACATATGTCCTGAGAAGACACTACCAACATAACAACCAGACCAAGACCAATGATCTGCCAGCAGAGATCCCAGTGGTCAGAGGAGGAGACAGAACTCTGTGCCCTGGACTCTGAGGGGCCAATGGCACAGTTCTGCCCTACAACTGTTTCAGGGCACTGCCTGGCCAGGGCTGGAGTGAGTCAGTGAGACCATGTCCAGCCTTCCAGCCCGTCATCTGGTCTCAGTAATGCTCTGGTGAGACCACTGCACCCCTGCAATGTTCCTAGCACCATGCTGAGCTCTTTATAGGTATTACCTTGTTTATATTCACAACAGCCTATTCTCATTTTCATTTTAAAAAAATACAATTTCCTAACTTTATTGAGATACGGTTGACATATAGCCTTGTATAAGTTTAGGGTTCACAGTGTGATGATTTGGTGCACATATGTGTAGTGAAATGATATCAAAATAAGGTCAGTTTGCACATCCACCACCTCACATAGTTAGCATTTTGTGTGGGTATGTGGTGAGAGTGTTTAAGATCTACTGTGTTAGCAACTTTCAGTATGGGCTTGTCCTCTTTTCAAAGGTAAAGAAATAAAGACTTGAAAGGTGCCTACCAAGGTCAGAAAGTTGGTAAGCAGGGCCAGGATTTGGAGCCAGGACAGTTTAGTTTTAAATCTCATATGATTTTTAGCATGCTATGTACAAGTAGACATACATATACACATACCCACACAGTGTGCTGGACTTTACAGCCTGTGCTTCAAGACAGAGCTTGGTCTGGCTCAGCATGTTTGTTCTGAGACATCGTGCAGTCACACCTGCTCAGAACGTCATAGTGATGGTTGACGGAGAACCCCCGGGCATCCTAAGGCAACAGGTGTTTTATCACCTGGTGGGACTGCCTCCAGTCTGGCGGCACATGCTGGCAAGGGCTCCGCACTGGGACTTCAGAATCCCCATGTGAGCTGCCAAGACAGTCAGAAGGTTTGGTAAAAATCAATTGGTGACGTGAGTGGGAACTCTCAATGGGCTGGGCTGGACTGCCTCAGTGCCAGAGATGACCAGTCTCCTGCCTTGGGCCACTTGCCACCTTTTTGCTCTGTCTTTGCAGCCAACCTCGGTTTGAAGCCCAGAGTGGCAGCTCTTGGGGAGCAGCCAGCCTACCAGGGGCCTGTGCACTGCTTCGCAACCATCGTGCGGACAGAAGGCCTGGCGGGGCTGTACCGGGGAGCCAGCGCCATGCTGCTGAGGGACGTTCCAGGCTACTGCCTCTACTTCATCCCCTACGTGTTCCTGAGTGACTGGATCACGCCGGAGGCCTGTGCAGGCCCCAGCCCCTGTGCTGTGTGGCTGGCGGGCGGAATGGCAGGTAAGGGCAGCACGGTTGATCCCTGACCCTGTGCTGACCACTGCAGTGGGACAGTGGGGCAAGGGCAGGGTTCATCCAGCCACTCTTCCAACAGTTCTTTGTTAAGTACCTGCAATGGTCAGACCTGGGGCTTCCTTGATGGCTCAGTGGTAAAGAATCTACCTGCAAAGTAGGCGATGCAGGGGACTTGGGTTCAATCCCTGGGTTGGGAAGATGCCCTGGAGCAGGGCATGCCAACCCACTCCAATATTCTTGCCTGGAGAATCCCCATGGACAGAGGAGCCTGGCAGGCTACAGTCCATGGGGTCGCAAAGAGTCAGATATGACCACAGCGACTTAGCACACACATGCACTCACACACACACACGCATGCACATACACACGGTCAGACCTAGCCAGGCGGAGGAAGGACTAGGGATGGGGAATGGCCCCTCTCTTTCTCCCCGCACCTTCTCTCTGAGTCCCTATTTGGGCTCTTTCTGTTTTCAGTTGGAAGGTATATTTTGAGCACTCACTCTGTCAGGTAGCGCTGAGCTTTGAAAAGAAAATCTGTTATCATGGTCCACCTTTTTAAAATATTGGCACCCTGCAAGTCTTTCTAACATGAGGATTTAATTCTCCCCTGAATGTAGGAATTACTCTCCCCATTTTTCAGATGAGAAAACTCAGGTTCAGAGTGACCAACCCAAAGTCACACAGCTAATGCAGACAGTGGAGTGGGGACACTGCCGTCAGAAAGAGCCAAGTTCAAATCCACACTTAGTCACGTTGTGGCCATGGACTGGTTACTGAACCTCCCTCCTCAGAACCCATGCTGCATCTCCATGTCACTTCAGCTGGAAGTCAGTGACCTTGCGGTGGTTTCAAGGCCATCAGCAATCTGCTTGTTACCTTTCTGCACTCCTTTTCTGCTCATGTCCCCTTACTTAGTTCGGTGTCAGTTACACTGGTCCATTTCCTGCAACTTGACCGTGCCTGGCTCCCTCTCCACCACAACGTCTTTGCACTTGCTATTCTCAGGGCTTGGATTTAGCAACACATAGGCCACCAGTGACTTTGACAAGATTTGGAGGAAGAGAAGGGTGTGAGAACCTGGCTGAAGTGGGATCAAGAGAGAACGGGACGAAAGAAATTGGAGAACCCAAGTACACACAACACTTCTGAGGGATTTGACTGCACTGCACTGAGGAAGAGGGAAACACAGCTATAGTCAGAGAGGGGATGGAAGTCAAGAGAGGATTGCTTCTTAAGAAGGCTGATAGCCTGGTATGTTTGATATTGACAGGAAAGATCCACTGGAGAGAAGAAAATCATCATGACGTCCCTGGTGGTCCAGTGGCTAAGACTCTGAACTCCCAGTGCAGGGGACCCAGGGTTCGATCCCTAGTCAGGGAACCAGATGCTGCAACTCAAGATCCCGTGTGCTGCAACTAAGACCCAGTGCAGCCAAATAAATATTTTTTAAGAAAAAGAAAGAAAATTGTCATTCTTTCTCCTCCTCATCATAACCAGCTGTGCTTGAAACAGGAAATACATAACAGAGCCTACATCTTAGCCACCAGACCCCAGTGTTCCCCATCCCCCTGCATGTCTGAGGCCTGGCCTGTGCCAGCTCCCAGTAAGTGCTCAGTAAGTGCCTTTTGGCTGAGAGGGCAGACAGGCCCCTACTGCTCTCATTTCTGGTGAGAACAGATGCATGTAGCCTGGCAGGCAAACCTGTTTTTGTAATGCCCAAGCCCATGGGCTGAGAACAGAGGGATATGCCAGGGCAGCACCTGGACTGACTCCAGGGAAAGCAGCCCCATTTATCCTGGCAGGAGGCAGGAGACGCCCAGAGGGTTCCCAGAGGACCAAGGCTGGGAGGCCAGGACGGGCAGGGAGCTGGGGACAGGCTAAGGCCTCATTTGGGAGCTGCTGGACACCAGTTACAAAACTTTGCAAACCAGCTGCCTTGGACTTTGGCATCAGTTTGTTTTTGTCTCCCCGTCAAAGAATGTGCCAATATCTGTGTTTACAGAATAACCTGGTGCTGTTTTCTTAGAGTCCTTTAAAGTCACAAAAGTGCTCAAACCGGGACACCTGAGCTTTATCCAATGAAGAAGACTCAGTGGCACATGGTCCCAAGGGTTCTCCTATTCCACGTCACTGCAAAAGATAAGAGCTCTTTAAAGACCTGCCCCTCCCCCTTCTCTACGATCCCTCAGCTGGCCAGCAGCCTATCTCCAAGTGTTTGTTTAGTGTCTCTGTGTTCAAAATAAATTGTGCCTGTGGGGAGCTACCAGCCTTCAGCCTCAGGCCTCACCCTGGACTCCCTCCCCTGTGTGTGCTTGGAAAGTACTGGGCCTTTTCTTCCAGTAAAAGCTGTCAATACAGGCTTCTGTTTACGAAGCACTAGCTACGCACCTGGCTCTGTGCTAAATGCTTCATTTGCGTTAGTTCATTTGTCCTCACAGCAATCCCACGAAGAGAGGTGCTGCTGGCGCATTTTATAGAAGACAAACCCAAAGCCTAGAGGAGGCAGAAAATTTCTGCAGAGTCCCACAGCATGTGGTGAGGGAGGGTCAGGGACCCCTTTCCTAGTCCCTGACCCTGAGCTCTTTCCAGAAATCTACAGGGAGCCAGTGCCCCTCCAGACCCTGACCAGCTAGCCCCTCATAGCTATTTGTCTCTCTCTTTACAGGAGCAATTTCTTGGGGAACAGCAACTCCTATGGACGTGGTGAAGAGCCGACTGCAAGCTGATGGGGTTTATGTAAACAAATACAGAGGTGTCCTGGACTGCATCTCCCAGAGTTATCAGAAAGAAGGTCTTAAAGTAAGCCCTGCCTCAGTCACATGTCAGTGACGTCTGGGGTCAGTGTCAGTACCCAGAGGGCTGCTGCTGCTGCTGCTAAGTCACTTCAGTCGTGTCCGACTCTGTGCGACCCCACAGATGGAAGCCCACGAGGCTCCCCCGTCCCTGGGATTCTCCAGGCAAGAACACTGGGGTGGGTTGCCATTTCCTTCTCCAATGCATGAAAGTGAAAGTGAAGTCGCTCAGTCGTATCCGACTCTTTGCGACCCCATGGACTGCAGCCTACCAGGCTCCTCCGTCGATAGGACTTTCCAGGCAAGAGTACTGGAGTGGGGTGCCATCGCCTTCTAGAGTTACACTATTACAATCATTGATCATATATCGAACTATACATTTGATCAACTGCTTCAAGGGCTGCTGCTGCTGCTGCTGCTGCTAAGTCGCTTAAGTCGTGTCCGAGGCAGGGTCAGACAAATGCAGGGATGTCAGACTTTAATAGAGAAACCAAAGTGCTGGTGGTTACCATTTACCGAGCACAATGAGCACTGCCTCTGGGGAGCTGCCAGCCTTCAGCAATGGCCTCACCCTGGACTCCCTCCGCTGTGCATGCTCAAAAAATACTGGGCTGAGAGGTTCAGAGAGGACTGGTAACCAATCTGAGGTCACACAGCTGACCTGTGATAGAGCCGGGGCTGGACCCACCTCCAAGTCGCCAAGCTTGCCTCCTTATCCAGTCCTGTGGAAGCTCTATAGTCAAATCCCACTGGCCTTCAAAGGCAGATTCCCTGGGGATTCCCAGTTCTTTTGCCAGATGGCCAGGCTGGGAAGCCTGATGTGGGGCCTAGAGCCTTCACAACAGTGGGAGAATATCTTTGGTATTATTGTTCTCTGGTTTGTGGGTCACCTACCCAGTGGGTATGGGATCTGGTTTTATCGTGATTGCACCCTTCCTGCCGTCTGGTTGCAGCTTCTCCTTTGTCCTTAGATGTGGGGTATCTTTATTTGGTGGGTTCCAGAGTCCTCCTGTTGATAGCTGTTCAACAACTAGCTGCGATTTTGGTGTTCTCACAGGAGAAGATAGGCACACATCCTTCTACTCCACCAACTTGAGCCAGTCCCCTGCCTCCTCAGCCAAATAGGCTGGGAACTCCTTGCTCACTCCCTGCTCAGCACCTCACCCTCACCCCTTTGCCAAGTAAGAACTCCCAGACCCGCCACAGTCACCACATCTCACAAGTTCCAGCTCCCCGATCTGTTTGCTGCTTTCCACCCAACGCCAGCCAGACTCCATCACCTCTGGTCTCGGCTGTTGAAGTAGCCTCCAGCCTGGGCTTGTCTCCCTTCTCCTGAACCCAAAGGGCTTATCCTAAATCCTAGCCTCTTCTTGCCTCTAAACTATCTCAGAATGAAGATCAGGTTTCCGCATCTTGTGTCTAAGGTTATAAACTAATTCATCCCTATCTATCTTGCCTCCCATGATACCTCCTAGTCCCCTCATACTTGCTCTTCCTTGAATGGGCCCCTGGCTTTCTTGTAGTTCTTCTTAGAGGCTTTCCTGGTGGCTCGGTGGTAAAAAAAAAAAAAAAAAATCTGCCTGCCAATGCAGGAAACGTGGATTCCATCCTTGGGTCAGAAAGATCCCCTGGAGGAGGAAATGGCAACCCACTCCAGTTTTCTTGCCTGGGAAATTCCACAGACAGAGAAGCCTGGCAGGCTACAGTCCATGGAGTTGCGAAGAGTCAGACATGACGTAGTGACTAAACAACAGCACAACTTGAATCATCAGACTTGAGTTCCAAACCAGGTCTGGCTACTTGTCAGCTAGGGGAATCCAGGCAAGCTTTATCTCTCGAGTCCTCAATTTCTCCTATGATAACCATCCCTACCATAAAGAGAAGAGACATTTGAAGGTTACATTAAATGAGGCATATAAAAAGTGCTCAGTTTAATACATAATACATAAAGAACATTTAGAAAGAGTTAACTTTTTAGTATTAGCATTGGTATTTGTATTTATTAGTACTAATTTACTACTGACCTCAAGGCCTTATCTAATATGGCTGCCTCATCCCAAACCCTCCATTTTTTACTAACTGCCATCCAAGTATGTTCAAATTTCTATTTTTTTGCTCCAGTGGAGGGCCAGAACTTCTCCTCCAGAAACCTGGACTTCCACAAAGGCTGTGTGTGATACTGCCCAAGTCAGTGTTCTCCAGGTCCTATAGCCAAGAGTGGCTGGAACCTTTTCACAGGCCACTGCAGATTTAACTGCCAGGACTGAGGTCTGTCTGCCTATTAGCCGATGCACAGGTAGGCAGGATCCTGTTGGGTCCCTTGGTGTAAGGTGCTGGATCCCACAACTCCCTAGAGGCACCTTTGTTCATGGATGGTTGTTTAATTTTTATTGTTGAAGTAAGGGCAAAACGAAGGGTGTCCTGTGCTGCCACGATGCTGGTGTTACTCTCCCTGTGTGTCTACTGATGGTGAGATTTTTATTTCTTCATACACCTTCAAATCACTGTCTAGTGATATTTTATTTCAGCCTGCAGGACTCTCTTGAGCTTTACTTACAGGGCAGTGTTAGTCACTCAGTCATGTCTGACTGTTTGTGATCCCTTGGACTGTAGCCTGCCAGACTCCTCCATCCATGGGATTCTTGGGGCAAGAATACTGGAGTGGTTTGCCATTCGCTTCTCCAGGGGATCTTCCCGACCCAGGGATTGAACCCAGGTCTCTCGCATTGCAGGCAGATTCTGTACCGTCTGAGCCACAGGAAAGCTCTTACAGAATAGGTCTAGTGGTAATGTACTCCTTCAGCTTTTATTTATCTCTCTTGAAGGATAGTTTTTCTGGATATAGAATCCTTTTTCAACAGTTTTTATTTTCTTTTAGATCTTGGGATATATTGGCCCATTGCCAATCATCGAAGTCTCTGATGAGTAATCTGCTGAAAGTCTTATAGAGGATCCTTTGCATATAATGAGTCACTTCTCTCTTGCTGCTTTCAAGATTCTCTGTCTTTCAAAAATTTATTATAATGGGTCTTAGTGTAGATCTCTTTGAGTCCATATTACTTGGAGTTCATTGAGCTTCTTTGATATTTACATTCCTGTTTGTCATCAAGTTTGGGAAGTTTTTGGCCATATTACTTCAAATACTCTCTGCCTGCCCCCCTTCTTCTTGGACTCCCACAATATACTGCTCCGCTTGAGAGTTTCCCACAAGTCCCGTAGGCACTGTTCACTTTCCTTCAATGTTTTTTCTTTCTGTGTCTAAGACTCAGTGATTTCTCTTGTCCTGTCTTTGAGTTTGCTCATTCTTCCCTCTACCTGCTCAAATAAACCTTTGAATCCTTCTGGTAAATTTTTTTCATTTCAGTTATTCATTCAGTACATTTCAGCTCCAGAATTTGTCTGGTTTCTTTCCAGGTTTTCTATTTTTTTATCGATATTTCTGTTTTGTTCCCATGTCATTTTCTTGACGCTCTCCACATCTTTAGTTTTTCAAGCATCTTTAAGAAGGGTGTTTTAAAGTCTTTGTCAAGTAGATATGCTATCAGGTCTCTTTGGGGGACATTTTCTGTTGATTTTTTTTCTTTGAGTCGACCATACTTTCCTATTTCTTACATGCCTTGTAATTTTTTACATTGAAAACTAGATATTTGTGTCTAATAATGTAGTAATCTAGAAATCAGATTCTGTCTCTTCCCCAGGGTGTGGTAGGTTTCGTTTTTGATTGTTGTAGGCTATCTCTATGCCAAAGATCAACTTGAGGTGTAAACTTAAGGTTTTCTCAGGTTTTTTCTGAGCCTGTGCCTTTCCCTGGGCATGCACGGTCACTTTTAATTTTCCCCATACATGCAGTTGCTTTTGAATTTCCTAGCCTTTAATGTCTGGCTCTCAAAAGAGGAAAAAGAAAAATGAAGGAAAAGGGGTCACCATTCCTTTAAATTCCCTGGAAATGACTTCAGCCAGAGGAGGAGGGGCTTGCAAAATGGAGGGGGATGTTAAACAAGAATGACTGTCTTCCTCTTTGCACCTCGTGGTCAGAAACAGCAATCAGTGGCCAGGAGCAGATGTCTAATATATTCGGAGGATGAGGTTTTCGCTGCCCACCCTGGTTCCTGCAAGCTGTGTGCAGGTTGCTCCAAGAACATGTGCACAGCTGCCTGCCAAAGGGCTTGGAGTGGGGGATAGGTAGCTGCTACTGTGCTGAAAGCTAACGTTGACCAAAATTAACCACTTCCCAAATGCTCCCCTGGAACTTGGAAGCCTTCAGTAAACTCCAGGGTTCTAAAGTAGTTACATCAGACAAATTCTGTCAGTGTAATAGCTGTCTAGGTGAGGAGACAGAGTCCTGACATCTTCTTAGAATTCTCACTTCAGTTTTTCCTTCCAGTTTTATTGAGATATAATTGGTGTACAGCATTGTGGATGTTTAAGGTATACAACATAATGATTTGACTTACATATATCATGAAATGATTAACACAATAAGTTTAGTGAACATCCATCATCTCATACAGATATAAAACTAAAACATAGAAAAACATTTTTTTTCCTTATAATAACAACTCAGGGTTTCCTCTCAATCACTTTCATATATGATGTATAGCAGTGTTGATTATATTTATCTTATTGTATATTACATCCCTAGTACATATTTATCTTATAACTCAAAGTTTGTGCCTTTTGACCACCTTCATCTAATTTCCCCTCCCACCACCCTTCACTTCTGCTGCTAAGTCGCCTCAGTCGTGTCTGACTCTGCGCAACCCCATAGACGGCAGCCCACCAGGCTCCCCTGTCCCTGGGATTCTCCAGGCAAGAACACTGAAGTGGGTTGCCATTTCCTTCTCCAATGCATGAGAGTGAAAAGTGAAAGTGAAGTCGCTCAGTCGTGTCCGACTCTTAGCAACCCCATGGACTGCAGCCCACCAGGCTCCTCCGGTCCATGGGATTTTCCAGGCAAGAGTTCTGGTAACCACAAATCTAATGTTTCTTTCTGTTTGTTTGTTTTAGAAGTATAATTGACCTACAACACATTGTTAGTTCCTGGTACACAGCATAGTGATTTGATTTTCCTGTACATTTCAAAATGATCACCATGATAAGTCTGGTCACCATCTGTCACTGTACAAAGATATTACATAGTTATTGACTATATTCCTCGTGCAGCACATTTTATACCCATGACTCACTTATTTTGTAACTGGAAGTGTGTACTTGGTAATTTCCCTCACCTGTTTCTCTCCTCCTCAACACTCTTCCCCCTCACAACCACCTGTTTTCTCTCTGTATCTATGACTGTGTTTCTGGTTAGTCATGTTTGTTCATGTGTTGTGTTTTTTAGACTCCACATATAAGTGAAATCATACAGGTTTTGTCTTTGTCTTATTTCACTTAGTATAGTACCTTCTAGGTTCATCCACGTTTTCACAAATGTCAGGATTTAATTCTTTTTATGGCTTGGTAATATTCCATTGCACATACATGTATCTTCTTTATCCATGCATCAGTTGATACACACTTAGATTTCCTCCATATCTTGGCTACTGTAAATAATGCTGCAATGAACATAGGACTGCATATATCTTTTCTAATTAGTGTTTTCATTTTCTTTATGTAAATACCCAGGAGTGGAATTAGTAAATTGTGTGGTTGTTCTATTTTTTAATTTATTTGAGGAACTTCCATACTATTTTCCATACTGGCTGTGCCAACTTACCATTATGAACACTTTTCTCCACATCCTTGACAACATTTGTTATTTCTTGTGTTTTTGATAATAGTCATACTGACTGGTGTGAGGTGCTATCCCATCATGTTTTAATCTGCATTTCCCTGATGATTAGTGATGTTGACCACTTTCCATGTGTATGTTGGCCATCTATATGTCTTCTTTGGATAAATGTCTATGCAGGTCCTCTGTTCATTTTTAAATCAGGTTGTTTGGTTTTTTGATGTTGAGTTGTATGCGTTCTTTGAATATTTTGAATATTAACCTCTTATCAGATATATCATTTGCAAATATCTTCTTTTACTCATTAGGCAGCCTTTTTCTTTTGCTGGTAGTTTCCTTCACTGTGAAAAAGCTTTTTAGTTTGATATAATCCCATTTATTTATCTTTGCTTTTGTTTTCCTTACCTGAGGAGACTGCTCATAAAATATTGCTAAGACTAATGCCAAAGAATGTACTGCCTTTGATTTCTTCTAGAAGTTTTATGGTTTCAGGTCTTACATTTAAGTCTTTAATGTGTTTTGCATTTATATAGGGTGTGAGACAGTAGTCCAGTTTTTCCAAAACCATTAATGAAGAGGCTGTTTTCTCCCCATTTTACATTCTTGGCTCTTTTGTTGTAGATCAATTGCCCATATAAGTGTGGGGTCATCTCTGGGCCCTCTGTTCTGTTCCATTAATCTATTTGTTTGTTTTTATACCAGTACCATACTATTTTGATTACTGTAGCTTTGTAGTATAGTTTGAAAGCAGGGCACATGATACTTCCAGCTTTGTTCTTTCTTAAGATTGTTTTGGCGATTCTGGGTCTTTTGTATTTCCATACAAATTTTAGAATGATTTGTTCTAGTTCTGTGAAAAAATGTCATTGATATTTTGATAGGAATCACATTTAATTTGTAGATTATCTTAAGGAGTATGGTCTTTTAAATAATATTAATTTTTTTAATGAGCATGAGCATGGTGTATCTTTCTATCTCTTTGTGTCATCACTGATGTCTTATAGTTTTCCAAGTACAAGTCTTTTACCTCCTTAGTTAAACTTATTTCTGTGTATTTTTTATGCAACTATAAAAAAAGACTGTTTTCTTAATTTCTCTTTCTGTTAGTTCATTGTTAGCAACAAATTTCTGTATATTAATTTTGCATCCTACAACTTTACTAAATCCATTGAAGAATTCTAATAGTTTTTTGGTGGCATCTTTAGGATTTCCTTTGTGTAGTATTATGTCATCTGCAAACAGTGACAGTCTTACTGCTTTTCAAATTTAAATTCCTTTTATTTCCTTTTCTTCTCTGATTGCTGTGGCTAGGACTCCCAATACTATGCTGGATAAAAGTGGTAAGAGTGGATTTCCTTGTCTTGTTCCTAGTCTTAGAGGAAATGCTTTCAGCTTTCACTATTGATAATGAAGTTAGCTGTGGGCTTGTTATATTTGACTTTATTATGTTGAGGTATATTCCCTCTATACCCACTTTATTGAGAATTGTTATCACAACTGGATATTGAATAATTGTCTTTTGTATTTTTTTTTGTAGCAGAAGCACAGTTTGTGGTTCAACCAACAAGTACAAAGGGAAACATAAGAGAGATTCAAAAGAGATGCTCAATTTTTGAGATATTCTGTTTTCCCAAGTATTAATGTGTCATATTTCCAAAAAGTCTGCAGAAGCAAAATATATTGCTGATATCATTTCCTACAAAATTTACTGTGTTGTTAAACGCAAAGTCCTAGAAAACAACTGAGGTCAGATGATTGATTTCTTAATCTCAAAAGTGTCTGACCCACAGTGTATATTCAAACAGGTTTTAAGTCATAATAGCAATATTAAAGCTGATTAACTACATTATTGATGGAGATTAATTATTTTTATTAATTGGTTAAAAATATTATAGTATTTATAATATAAAAATAGGAAGCTTCAAAAGGTATAAGAGGGACACAAGAGTGTTCCTCCTGTGACCCCCAGTCTTTTCTCAAAGGCAACCAGTTATGAGTTTCTTGTGATATATTTTCAAATATTCACAAACTGTGCATGCATATATGCATGTATATATATTTATGTGTGTTTGTATAAGTGTTTGCATATAAACATACATAGTAACATGAAAAAAATCCTACACATCCCTGGAAAGTTGGGTAGTCTCACCATCAGATCCCCAGCAGCAGCAGGAAGAGCACCTTTTCCTAAAGCCTGGGGCTGCCTCCAGTCCCAGTGTGCTTATTGCTGGCTTTATGGAGTCCCCATTCCCAAGGAGTTCTGCTGCAGCTCACTGAGGCTGCAACCTGTTCTCACTTCCCTATGGAAGAAGAACTCGATGTAGTAAAGAACTGGAAAGGAGTGAAATAAAGATGATGATGCCCAATTTTAGTAGCCCCTTATAACTCAGTGATTACCAGGAAAGCAGTCTTGATGATGGGGGAACTAGAAGTCCATGGACTTCGGGGGCAGCCCCAAGTCAGAATGGTAGAAAGATGGGGTAGTTTGGGATCCATTCTCTGCCTGCTTTGAGGATCATCCTGAACCACATGGGTCATAGCTCACACTTGGAGAGCTGTCATCTGCAATAAGAAGGCTGAAGGAGTGACTTGATGTCCTCTAGCTCCACAGAAGTGACTGCTTTGAGTGGGATCAGGACAGTTGGGTGAGACTAGATGACTCTAAGGAGAGATGGAGAGGACCATTTGTAAGTAGACAAGCTTCCTGAGGCATCAGGGTTGGTTGCTCTTTGGTTCTGCCACTTGGGGGATCTGGAACCTTTCTTCTGCTCTAGGAATCCCCCTTCGCCACTGCCACAACCACCACCAGGACTCTTTTGGCTCAGAGACTTGTTTTTTCTCATTAAGGAATTTGTTCATGTGTTCATTCACTCATTCCTTCACTCATCTGCCCATCCAACTAGCCATTGATTCGTTTAATAAGATTTATAGAGGATCTTCTAGACCAAGCGCAGTGCAGGTGCTGGGGATTCAAATGGGAGCCATACACATAGCCCAGCTCTCACTACTCTGATTAGGACTATTAATGAGTGGATAGACAAGTCATAGGTGATTGGAGGATGGTGTGAGAAGGGCTGTGATGGCAGAGATACTGAGGGCACAGAAGGCAATGGGTCATAATCCTACTTGGTGTGGCCGTGGCAGGGCTACCAGAGGGTAGAACCGAGTCTGGAGGCCATCCCAGCACCGGGGACCAGAAGAAGGTCAGTGGTGGGAGAGAGCTGGCCCGGCAGGAGGAATGGCAGGCCAATATACTGCCCACAGTGTCAAGTGTAAGAGGCAGCTCAGAGAAATGCAAGGAGCATGTGGGTCCTGGAAGGTCAGGGAAGGGTATGGACTTGATCTTGGGAAGTGGGGAGCCGCTGAGGAATCATGAGGAAAGACTGTCTAGTGATCTTGTGTTCCAAAGGCCAGGGTAAAAGCCAGCAGGTCTGCACTCTGCTTGCCATCTTTGGGCCTCACAGCAGAGCAGGCCACAGCCGGGGGGAGGTCCTCTCTGGCTGTCTGAAGTGGCCCACCGCTCCTGCATGGCCCAGTGCTGTCGGGGAGGAGGATCCCACTCCAAGCTGGGTCCTGCCTGGCCTGCCTTGCCTTGTGGAGGTGCACACGGGAGCCTCTGTGTACACCCAGCATGGAATTTTCCTCTCGGAGCCTGACCCAATTCCTTGTTGTTATTCAGTCACCCTGGGTGAATTCCATCTCTGTGGAATTCCAGAAAGGTTAGACATTAGAGAGGAGTGCTAATGTTACAAGGAGCCTGCTTGCCCCTACCTGAACGCTTCACTGTTTGTCTTGGCCACTTGCTCATCTCTGTGGATCTTGGCCCATCAGTTCCCTTCCCTGGGGCCAAGGCTTCCCCCCAACCCTGGGTATACTGAGGCCCTTCTCTCTCCTTCCTGACAAAGCTGCATGTCCCAGGCTTCCACGAGTGTCACGCTGCAGACACCTCTCCTGAAGGGATGTCACCTCATGTCCTGGCCCATGACAGTGGTCTGCACCTACCCTGACACTAGAATCCCAACAACTAAGGAAACTGGGTCATGCAAAGGGCTGGACCTTCTGAAAATTAAAGTACCGAGAAGTACTATTCACAGACTACAACTGAAGAGTAAATTATACAGGCATCAGTTAACAGGTTACCTCTTACACCCGACAGTTCTCAGGTCATTCATGTGTGAGTAGCGATTTGCCTTCAGACGTGTCATCTCTTCCCAAAGAAGACATTTAATGACAGCTCCTCCCCACCCTGGGGCTTCCCAGGTGGCGCTACTGGTAAAGAACCCTCCTGCCACTGCAGGAGATACAGGAGATGCAGGTTCAATCCCTGGGTTGGGAAGATCCCCTGGAGGAGGGAATGTCAACCCATTCCAGTATTCTTGCCTGGAAAATTCCATGGACAGAGGAGCCTGGAGGGCTACAGTCTATGGGATCACAAAGAGTCACTCATGGCTGAAGCAGCTTAGCACACCTCCCCACCCCACCCCTCACCAAGGCCTTTATTTGTTTTCATCATGTTATGGGTTACACTGCAATTATTCCTGAATGGGGCTTATGTCCCCAGTAGGTTATAAACTTCCCAAGGGCTGGGACCACATCACATAGATCAATGTCTACCCAGCACCAGGCAGGAAGAGTCACAGTGAAAGGGCAGCACTCCCTAGGGGTGATAAATCCAGTCTTCTTGTATTAAAGGCAGAGTTTAGCAGCTCAGCACAGAGACGCCTCAGCATTCATGACGGAAGTGCAGTGCTACTCTGTATGAAGTAGTGATTTCATACACTATTGTTAATAAGGATGGTGTGATTTGTCAACAGTTAAGGAGTGCTTACTGCAGGACACGCACTGTGAAAATGCCTTTAAAAGCAACATGTCATTTATTCCCTCAACAACTGTAGGAGGTCAATAGTATTATTGCCCCTATTGGACAGGTGGGAAAATCGAGTTCTAGAGCCTTGGCCAATTTCCCAGGTAACATAGCTGCTAACTGGCAAAGCTGTGCCTGGACTCCACATCTGCCGTCTGGAGCATGGCCTGAATTAGCTCCCCCTACCCTGCCCCTTCTGGGACGTCCTGTGAAGCACCAGTCACAGTGCTTGGTCAGGGCCTGGTGCCCTGTCTACCACTGCAGAGCGTATGGAGCTGTAACTTGCAGTCCTAGAACCAAGCATGTGTTCGCGTGCTCATGAGAGAGAGCACAGTTTTAAGCAAGCGAACGTGGTGTTCACGGGACTCACCTGTGAGCTGGTAGTATCTAGCGCATGCATACTGGGCCTGCGAAGAAACGAGCCTTCAGAAGTGATGTGGATGGGGGCGGAGGGTGCCGGTCCGCGTCCTGTGATAACCCCGCCTCCTGCCAAAGGTGTTTTTCAGAGGCATCACGGTCAATGCCGTGCGGGGCTTCCCCATGAGCGCAGCCATGTTCCTTGGGTACGAGCTCTCGCTGCAGGCGATCCGTGGGGACCACGTGGTGACCAGCCCCTGAGCGCCAGGTCAGTGCACCTCTTTCCCTGCCACTTGTGCCCTCCCGGAACTTAAAACCCCTTCTTTGCGTGAGAGTGGTGTGGACTTCAGAAATTTCCCTGTTTGTTTCCTGTTTAATCTGTGTTAGTTCAGGACTGGAATTGCCACCCTTCTTGTCATCAAAAAGCTCTTCTGAAATGCCCACCTGTGGCTGGTCATGAGCTAGGCGGTCAGTAACTGAGGCCGGCCCAGAACTTACCTGTTTGTAGCGAGCTCATCTGTCTGTTTCCCATTCAGCCCTTGGAGAGAAGTGCATTAGCTTCACCATACAAATTCAGTAACCCAAGATAGAGGTCTCGAACCAGGGTGCCCACCCTCTGGTACACTGTCTCTCCACCTCACTACTGAATAGGCTCCTAAAGAACAGCCTTTGCCACCATCTCTGCCTCCCATACCCTCTCCTTTTCCTGTTCTCATTGTAGAAAAGTCACTGCAACCAAAGGGATCTGAAAACTGAAGTCTGAATAAGTGACTGCCTCGCTCCACTGCCCTCGATGGCTCCCGATTGCCCTCTAGGTTAAGTGTCAGTCCTTAAAGCCCTCGTCCTCAGCAGCATCCTGAACACACCACCCTCACTCTTGCCTCTGGGCCTTTGTGCATGCTCTTCCAGCCTGACACCTCTCCTCAGACCTTCTTCTTGTCCTTGGCCTCGCCAACTCCTCTTTGTGATCCAGGCCCTGGTGTAGGAGCCTCCTCCTGCAGGAAGCCTGCCCTGATGCCTCGGCCAGGAGGAGGCACACCTGCTATAGGCTCTGCTCCCAGTCAGCTGAAGGTTCCAGGGGAGCTATAACTGGTTTTCTCCTTTGTATCATTAGTGCTTCACATGAAACCTGGTGCACAAATGGTCGCACAGAAACATAATCGAGTAGATGGATGACCAGCTTCCAATATCCCCTCAATTCCTCCTCCTCTTCTTCTCCCTTGTTTTCCCCTTCTCTTGTTTCAGAGCTCAGAAGACAAAGTGGAATGAGTCACTGAATTTTCTGGAAAACAAGAGACCATTTTGCTTCAGTCATGGCGACTGCAGATTCTCTTAGAAAGGGTGGTTGGTCCTCACTAGGAAGGTCTAGCCAACCTGTCTGCTGCCTGTCCTGTATAAGAGCCCAGCTAGGATGCATGGATGGGGCCAGATCCTAGAGCCAGGGGAAGGGCAGGATGGATGAGGCTGATGAGAGTGAGTCCAGGCCCTGCCCCGGACGCTTGCTTTAGTCACATGCTTTAGCTTTTTATTAAAGCACCTACATCCACAGCCTTCCTGGCTTTTTGCCCTCTCTTACAAAAGGGAAAGGGTAGCAACACATTTTGCATAATTAAATACCCTGGGTAAAGAGTCACTGTTACTTGGGTCATGTTCAGGACAAGGAGGATAAATCTGGTTCTTAAAACTTTTCAGATACTGACCACATCCTCCTTTTAACAGATGAAAGTGGCTTAAAAAAAATCCTATCATAAAATCAATGCATTTTAATGTAGGAAAACATAGAAAATGCAAATAAAAAGAATAAAATAAAAATACCTTTAATCCCATGGCCTTGTTAATATTCTTCCAACTTTTTTTTTTATCCCCCAATTGGGATCCAATGTTATACAATGTTTTATAGCTCACTCCTCCCATTTAATAGTTCAGGACCATTTTTCCATGTCATTAAACTTCAGCTGCAAAGGGTTTTAATGCCAAGGCTTCACAGATCCCAGAGTTGCTGGACACTTTCCTGAGCCATGGCTCCCTGCCACTCACGGCCACCCTGGTTTGGCTACTTCAGGAGGAAGGAAGACGTTTCCAGCAAGCCCAATTCTGATTGTCTTGGATTTGGCCTTTCAAAGCAGTGACTGGAAGTTTTTCCTTCTGAAAATGCTCTGATAAGACAAAGGGCACAAATGTCTGTGTCTTTCCTGTGCACGGGTGGGTGGGGTAGTGCCTCTCAGGTGGAGGAGGGAGTTCCCAGGAACTCTTCTGGAGCCTTGTCTTGAACAAGCCTCACACAGAGAGTTCAGCTTCCTGCTCTAATCCAAGAACACCAAGGCCCTTCAACAAGTCCTGGATCTGAATTTACCAAGTAGCGCTGAGATCTCTGGCAGCAGTAGCAGCCATGCTTTGAAGACAAGGGAGTCAATTCCCTCCTTGTAGCCTAGACTGAGGACAGAGTGGAGTGAGGCAATTAGAGAATTAGGGAGCCCTGCAGTTCCTAACAAGTGGTGGGATGCTGTCTATCTCGAATGATGCTGGCCCACCATCTGCCGTGACATTCGAACTTCACTGGCCCTCTCTCAATTTCAAGAAAAGTTCATTTTCAAGGCAAGAAGATACATTTCCCCACCCCCCCCCAGCAATGTCTTTCATTGAACTTTTACAAAACAACCCTGGACAACCTCATAGCCCCTCCCCAGCCTGTTCTCATGGTAATACTTTGCCCAGTGTTGCTTCACAGAAGCAATTTGACTCCTAGATCTTGCTGACTGATAATCCCAGTGAGATGACAGTCTTAACCTTTCCTCCTTTTTCCCCAGGTTCAGCATCACCTGACCAGAACCTCATTCCGCGACAGCCGATGCTGATGGTGGCGGCATCTCCAGAGCCTGAGGTGGTGAATTGACCGAAGAGAGAAAAGGCCTCTGCACTGACCCTAAGCCAGCCGGGCTCACCTTGAAATCCCTTCTTGCCCAGCATTGAGTGCAGGTGGGGTGGGCATTCTCTGGGCCTTCTTTTCACGTGGAGAGCAAAACAGAACAAAGTGAACTCCTGATCCACAGTCTGATTTCCATTATGATGTCATTAATCTAAATTTGACTTCTCACTGGAACCACGCTGGAACCACGTGGGGAGACCACTGCTCTTTTGCTATTATGTGTCCATGACGTCACTCCTGCTTCTGTGCCACCAGAGACTTCCCTCATCAGTCCTGCAGCCCCTTCCTCCTGAGGTGAATGCAGTTTCTGAATCCTTCTCAACACGGTGCCCTGGGGAGCTACCATCAGCCAGCCTGATGCATCCGTTCCCAGCTAAATCCCAGTGGGGAAGGTATCTTTAGATTCCGAATCCCCTACCCTTTTCCCCCCCTTGAAAGGGTCTTCCTTGATTTTTCCACAGCCCCCCATCCCCCTTGAGTGATTAAGAGCATGTCTCTGAAAATCCCCTCTCCTAACAGGCCCAGGACAAAGCATGGCTCTGGCGCAAAGTCGAAACGTTCAGTCTCGTCAGTTTATCCTGTTACTGTAGCAAAGGGTTCCCTGCTTGAAATAAAACCCTTAGTATGGTCTCCTTGATTTTTCTCCTTTACTATCGCTGGCCTTGCAGCATCCCAAGGCAGCTCTACGGGCTGTGGTCTAAACTCTCCATCCCGCCAACACCAGGGTGTTTGCTCATTCCTTCAGTCATCAAACATTTTTGAGCATTTACTGTATTTCGACGCTATCCTTGATGTTGGGGACAGCCTTGAGGGTCCCCCGTGGTCCTTCCGCTCCAGCGTATGAGAGGCAGTTCTGTTTACACGAGAGTTGGGTCTGCATGCATCACTGGGCTGGGCGGGCACTGTGGATGCTGAAGAGAGGATGACTGGCATCTGGTCCATTACCAGGGGAACCTGAGGTGTTTTCTGTCACACAACCAGAGCATGTTAATTAAGTCCTCCTCAGTTGGATCATTGCCTAGTGCTGCTGCTGGTTGCCAGTTTGTTTCGAAGTAGTGTTGTATTCGCTGGGCCAGCTAGGGTATTCTCTTGGGTTCTCCTGATGAGCTGAGATCCATAATAGCCTTCTTCAGGTAGAACCTGTCCCAGAGTCTCTTGATCATCTTGGCTCTTCTCCATGATTGAAGGAGGTAAGTTAAAATGGAAATATGATGTTGGCAGTATATTAAGTGCAAAAATAAAGTAGCAGGATAAAACATGTGATGTTATTCATTTTTAAAAATATGTTATATAATATTTAAAAATGGATAATTACATAGACATTGAAAAGAATCCATAAGGAGACACATCAAACCTAATAGTGGCTATTTTGGAAATATGGAACTGGGGGAAGACTTTCAATTTCTACTTTGATGATAATGGTGATTTCTCTGTGCACCATTATAGAATTTACATTTTTTTTTTACGAGTATATATTGATTTTGTACTTTAAAAAAAATAAAGGTACATTTATTTTCAGAATCAGGTTCTGTACTAGGCACTTACTTCTCAGGCTCCTGCTGGCTCGGCTGCACTGGCCAAGCTCACCCAGGCTCTGAGCAACAGCTGTCCTCTGCCCACCCTGTCCTGTCCACCCCGGGCCAGTTGTACACAGCCTGTAGCACACTTTCTGTGTACATACACTTACACACACACAGAGGAACACCTGGGCTGGGAAAGGATGCAACTCTACCTGAATGAAGGCACTTGACCCCAACCCAGACAAATCTGGTATGTAGCCAGTCCTGGGAGCAGTCACCAGACAATAGCCTTCACTTCCTCTTAGATTCTCCTGGAGGAGATAATATTGGGGAATAATTGGGACCAACCGTTTGGGGGTTTTCCTTAGTCCACACATAGTAGCCTTTCTTTCACTCAACCCCAAAAAGCATGTGTTGAATCTGACTCTGCTTATTGCTTGTGCTAAGTGGTGGGTGACCCAGGCAGGGACCCTGCCCTCAGGAAACTTAGTACAGGTTGATTCTGTGTCTTCATTAGCAATATGTTTACCAATGAAATTCCATTTTTAAGGGAAGTTGAAGAGAGAATTTCATGTCGAGCACCAGGTCTGGTGTCTGCATCCTGGGCTTGAAGAACTTCAAACTTGCCCTTTTACCTTCCTGGGGACAGCGAAAATAATGCCAGTGACTGTTCCTCAACAACAGAGGTTCTCCACCATGCTCCTTCCACCCTGCAAAACTATGGAGGGCTGCAAGGGATTTTTGTTTATGTAGATTATAACATTTGCAGAAACTAAAACTGATGATTAAAAAAAACTTCTATTGGAGTATAGTTGATTTAGAGTGTTGTGTTAGTTACAGGTGTATAGCAAAATGAATCAGTTATATGTATACATGGTCCACTCTTTTTTTTTAGATTATTTTCCCGTATAGGTCATTACAGAGTATTAAGTAGAGTTCCCTATGAGATGCAATAGGTCCTTATTAGTTGTCTATTCTATCTGTAGCTGTATGTAGTATTGTGTGTAGGTCAGTTTCAATCTTCCAATTTATCCCTCCTCTCCTTTCCCCCTGGTAATCATAAGTTTGATTTCAAGATCTCTGAGTCTGTTTCTGTTATGTAAATAAGTTCATATGTGTCATTTTTCTCAGAATCTACATATGATCCCTGGCGTATGATTTGTTTGACTTACTGCATTTAGTGTACTAGTCTCTAGATTCATTCATGTTGCTGCAAGTGTCCTTGTTTTAGTTTTTATGGCTGAGTAATATTCTGTTGCATATATATATATTGTGTGTATATATATATATATATAGTGTGTATATATATATGTATACACGACACCTTCCTTATCTGTTCCGCTTGCTCCCGGGTCTTCGCTACTGTAGATAGTGCTGCAGGGAACATTGGGGTGCATGTGTCTTTTTGAATTATGTTTTTCTCCAGATATATGCCCAGGATTGGAATTGCTGGATCTTTTAGTTCTATATTTAGTTTTTAAAGGAACCTCTGTACTGTTCTTCATAGTGATTGTACCAATTTATATGCCCACCAGCGGTGTAGGAGGGTTCCTTTTTCTCCACACCCTCTCCAGCACTTACTGTTTGTAGATTTTTTTGATCATCAGCATCCTGACTGGTGTGAGGTGATAACTCACAGTAGTTTTGATTTGCATTTCTTTAATAGTTAATGATTTTGAGCATCTTTTCATGTGCTTTTTGGCCATCAGTAAAAACAGATTTTTTAAAGTATTTGTTTAAAGTATCACTAATAGATGGAGAAATATACCATGTTCATGGATTGGAAGAATCAATATAGTGAAAATGAGTATACTACCCAAAGCAATTTATAGATTCAACGCAATTCCTATCAAGCTACCAACAGTATTCTTCACAGAGCTAGAACAAATAATTTCACAATTTGTATGGAAATACAAAAAACCTCGAATAGCCAAAGCGATCTTGAGAAAGAAGAATGGAACTGGAGGAATCAACCTACCTGACTTCAGGCTCTACTACAAAGCCACAGTTATCAAGACAGTATGGTACTGGCACAAAGACAGAAATATTGATCAATGGAATAAAATAGAAAGCCCAGAGATAAATCCACACACATATGGACACCTTATCTTTGACAAAGGAGGCAAGAATATACAATGGATTAAAGACAATCTCTTTAACAAGTGGTGCTGGGAAATCTGGTCAACCACTTGTAAAAGAATGAAACTAGACCACTTTCTAACACCATACACAAAAATAAACTCAAAATGGATTAAAGATCTAAACGTAAGACCAGAAACTATAAAACTCCTAGAGGAGAACATAGGCAAAACACTCTCCGACATACATCACAGCAGGATCCTCTATGACCCACCTCCCAGAATATTGGAAATAAAAGCAAAAATAAACAAATGGGACCTAATTAACCTTAAAAGCTTCTGCACATCAAAGGAAACTATTAGCAAGGTGAAAAGACAGCCTTCAGAATGGGAGAAAATAATAGCAAATGAAGCAACCGACAAACAACTAATCTCAAAAATATACAAGCAACTCCTACAGCTCAACTCCAGAAAAATAAACGACCCAATCAAAAAATGGGCCAAAGAACTAAATAGACATTTCTCCAAAGAAGACATACAGATGGCTAACAAACACATGAAAAGATGCTCAACATCACTCATTATCAGAGAAATGCAAATCAAAACCACTATGAGGTACCATTTCACACCAGTCAGAATGGCTGCGATCCAAAAGTCTACAAATAATAAATGCTGGAGAGGGTGTGGAGAAAAGGGAACCCTCTTACACTGTTGGTGGGAAAGCAAACTAGTACAGCCACTATGGAGAACAGTGTGGAGATTCCTTAAAAAACTGGAAATAGAACTGCCTTATGGTCCAGCAATCCCACTGCTGGGCATACACACTGAGGAAACCAGAAGGGAAAGAGACACGTGTACCCCAATGTTCATCGCAGCACTGTTTATAATAGCCAGGACATGGAAGCAACCTAGATGTCCATCAGCAGATGAATGGATAAGAAAGCTGTGGTACATATACACAATGGAGTATTACTCAGCCATTAAAAGGAATACATTTGAATCAGTTCTAATGAGGTGGATGAAACTGGAGCCTATTATACAGAGTGAAGTAAGCCAGAAGGAAAAACATAAATACAGTATACTAATGCATATATATGGAATTTAGAAAGATGGTAACAATAACCCTGTGTATGAGACAGCAAAAGAGACACTGATGTATAGAACAGTCTTATGGACTCTGTGGGAGAGGGAGAGGGTGGGAAGATTTGGGAGAATGACATTGAAACATGTAAAATATCATGTAAGAAACGAGTTGCCAGTCCAGGTTCGATGCACGATACTGGATGCTTGGGGCTAGTGCACTGGGACGACCCAGAGGGATGGTATGGGGAGGGAGGAGGGAGGAGGGAGGAGGGTTCAGGATGGGGAACACATGTATACCTGTGGCGGATTCATTTTGATATTTGGCAAAACTAATACAATTATGTAAAGTTTAAAAATAAAATAAAATTAGAAAAAAAAAATAAAGTATAGTAAGAATGTTAGCATCACATATTTTAATGAAACAGTTACTTTTTCCAAACAAAAACAAATAATGAAAAGGGTTGCACTGTTTTACATTTTTGCAAATCTTCTAATGTCTGGCTTAAACAGAGGACAGTTGGATTCCATATCTGCTTCTGCTTTCAGTCAGTTGGGATACCTTTTGGCATGAAATTTTCTGAAAATTCCACTGTACACTTGCGATGAGAGTAAAAAGGCAGATGACATCTTGGTGTCATATGAAAATAGTTTTGAGTACGGGTCTCTCTTTGAGAACACCTGATATGCATACACACACACACACACACACACACACACTTGATATGCACACGCACACACGCACACACACACACACCCCCCCTGAAAGTGCTCTTGGCTGATAAACTGTGAAATCGCCACTAGGTGGCAGCAGAGATCAACTAAATGCACCATAGGTCGGCGCTTCTGGTACCTTGCGGCATTGGCGTCACTGGTGAGAGCAACTGGGCCCCCTGACACTTCTCTTCCTGTTTTCAGGGTTTCATCATCTCCATTATTGTCACTGTTCTTTTACTTCTCTGTGGTGGAACTAACTTCAGGCCAGGGAGACCTTGTCTTGGGTTCTAGCTCCAGGTCTGTAATCAGCTACCTTCATAATCTTGGCAAGATTTGGCCCTCTTGGACCTCAGTTTCCTCATCTGTAAAATGGCCACACTGAGTGGCTCTCCCTTACTTACCTTCCAGGGCTTCAGTAAGACTCTAGTGCTAAAGTGGTTTTGTAAAATGCGAAACACAGGGAGGTGGTGGTGGATGCTGGGCACTCTGTGATATTTCTTGTTCCTGGTTTCAGCCTGCCTTCCTCTCTCTGAGTCTGGGTTGTTAGCATTTTCCAGGGGGTGATATGGAGTGGCTACAAAAGTGATGCCTGGGCCTTGTCTCTGCCTGTAAAGCTCTGACTTTTGCAATGCTTGGCTCCTAGGCCTTTGGGACCCCCAAGTAGACATCTGGTTTGTGAGCTTGATTGAGTGGATGCCAATGCCAGTGTGACCTTTCTGATGCCCAGGATATCTGTGGAGTCCTTGATTCAAGTCCTCTCGTGTTCTGACTACCAGTGCCCCTCTCTGATGGGCTGATAATCAAAGAAGTTTCCAGCAAACACTTGGCCAAGCAGCGAAGTCCAGCCTGTGAGCACCTGGGAACCAGAAAACCCACTCAGAGACTGACTGCTTCCCACCCTTAGCTGGGAGTAGGGAGGGCCCAGCTTGCTATGGGCTCAGTCACACCCATATCACCCATCACATCACCATCAGTCACACTCACCCATCACAGGACCCAGCCCCAGTGCCCTGTGCTCCTGCATCCTGTGGTTTAGGAAGACATCCCTGCGTCTTAGTCTCCTTTGTGCTGAGCCCAGCACTGGCGCCCGCTGCATGCTTTACTGGTGTTTACTGATTGATTTAACCATATCCTCAGGTGTACAAAAGATTTTTTAAAAAGAAAATTGCTTTTTTTTTAATTTAATGAAGTTTAGTTTTCTCCAAGCTTTCATTCTACCTGGTGGCAGAAAGAGTGATTTTGCCATTTCAGGTGTAAAATTCCAGAATTCCAAGTAAAATTCAGGCAGTTCAGTACTTCCTCCTCCTCCTCCCTCTCCTGGGGTGACTTTAAATTCTTGGGGCTTGGGGTTTGAGGGAGAGGCTTCTGGCTCTTGGCAGATGCTCCATCCTGGGCTAGCACTCTTCCTGTCCAGTCCTGGGGCATGGCCTCCCCTGCACGGTGGCTTCTGTGCAGACATCTTCATTCCCGTCTGGTCCTGGCCTCATGGCCTCTGCATGCCGTATCTGCCAACCCCGAGGCCCCTCTGACATTACTGTGCTCCATGACACATCTATGCCCTTCTTGGTTCTGTGGGAAAAGCTTTGCTGTCAGCGCTGAAACTACTCAAGGGCCGGCATCAGGTCCACCTTCCTGGGGCTCCCTATGCCACACCATTTGATGGGTAGTAGGAGGCAATTTGGGTTGTAATCTCCCAGGGTGCACAAGACGTGCAGCTCAGGAGCCCTCCCTTCTCAGGTCCTCAAGCCTCTCTGGATTTCTGCCACCACCACTCCAAGGTCATCTGGGAGCCGGGCACTCCCCAGTGTCTGCTTCCACGGTGTTTCTCTTCCATGGGTCATAGAGTTGTTACTTCCTCCCCTAGAACTAGAATCTCTACATTTGGAAATTCAAAAGCCAAGAATTAACGTCTGTATTAATCAGTAAAGAACAGTCACCTCAACTGATGCAGAAAATGCATTTGACAAACTCCAATACTTGTTCATGATAAAAACGCTCAGTGAAAGAAAACAGAGTTTCCTCAACCTGATAAAGTGCATCTTCAAAAAGTCCACAGCCAACATCAAACTTATGGTGAAAGGCTAGATTCTTTCCTACTAAGATCAGGAACAAGACTCTGGCCATTTCTATCCAGCATTGCACTGGGTGTTGTAGACAGGGTAATTAGGTAAGAAAATGAAATATAAGGCATCCGCATTGGAAAGGAGAACTAAGCTATTTCTACTTGCAGATGATATGATATTGTACATAGAAAATCCTAAAGAATTCACTAAAACCTGCTATTCAATAGACCCAATAAACAAGTTCAGCAAGCTTTCGGATGTAAGATCAACCTACAAAAATAAATTCTATTTTTATAACTTAGCAATGAAGATTCCTGAAATGAACCCAGATATTCAGCAAACAATTCTATTTACAATAGCATTTGAAAAATGAAATATTTAGGCACATTTTAATAAAAAGAAGTACAGGACTTCTACACTGAAAGCTATAAACCTTATTGGAAGAAATGTTTAAAGCTCTCAATAAACAGAAAGATAGTCTAAGTCAGGGATCAGAAAATTAAATATTGTTACGATAGCAGTACTTCCCAAATTGACTTACAGATTTAATTCAGTCTCTCTAAAACTCCAAGCTACTTTTTTTTCCTTTCAGAAACTGAAAAGCTAATCTTAAAATTCATATGGAAACACCAAGGACCCAGAGCAACCAAAACAATTTTGATAAAGAAGAGTAAAGTTGGAGGACTCACACTTCCCTACTTCGAGGCTGTAGTGATCCAGGCAGTGTGATGCTGGCACAGGATAGACTTGTAAAGCGACAGGATAAAACAGAGTCCAGAAACACACCCTTACATTGGTGGCAAATTGGGTTTTGATGTGGGTATCAAGACCCAAGATGTGGGTATCAGTGGAGAAAGAATAGTCTTTTCAACAAATGGTGTTGGGACAACTGGGTATCCATCCACATACCAGAAGTTGGAACTTTATCTCATACCATATACAAAAATGAACCCAGGACAGATCATAGACCTAGATGTAAGAGGTAAAACTGTGAAACTTATAGAAGACACAGAAATATATCTTTGTGACCTTGGGTTAGGCAAAGATTTCTTGGAATAATGAAAGTACAAGTAACAAAATAGACACGTTGGATGATAACTTCAAACTTTTGTACTATCAGTACCTTGAAGAAAAGAGACAACTCACAAAATGGGAGAAAATATTTGCAAAACCTGTGTCAGATAAGGTATTTTTATCCAGAAGATACAAAGAACTCTTACAACTCAACTATAAAAAGACAACTCAGCTTAAAAATAAACAAAAGATTTGAATAGGTATTTCTCTACAGGTGGCCAATGAGCACATGAAAAGATGTATCAGTAGTTATAAGGGAAATGCAAATCAAAGCTACCATGGGGTACCACCTTATGTCCAACAGGATGGCTACAGTCAGAAAGATAATTACAAGTGATGATAATTAAGTGGAGAAATTGGAACCCTCATACATTGCTGAGTGGAAACGAAAAATGGTGCAACTTCCTTGGTAAACTGGAGAAGGCAATGGCACCCCACTCCAGTACTCTTGCCTGGAAAATCCCATGGGCAGAGGAGCCTGGTGGGCTGCAGTCCATGGGGTTGCAACCAGTTGGACATGACTGAGGGACTTCACTTTGACTTTTCACTTTCATGCATTGGGGAAGGAAATGGCAACCCACTCCAGTGTTCTTGCCTGGAGAATCCCAGGGACGGGGAAGCCTGATGGGCTGCCGTCTGTGGGGTCGCACAGAGTCGGACACAACTGAAGCGACTTAGCAGCAGCAGCAGCAGCAGCAGCAGCAACCTTGGTAAACAGTTTGACATTTCCTCCAAAGTCAAACACAGCATTACCATATGACTCAGCAATTCCACTCAGGTATATACCTGAGAGAAAGGAAAACATTCACACGAAAAACCTTTATGTGAATGTCTGCATGCATGTGTGCTCCATTGTTCAGTCATGTCCAACTCTTTGTGACCCCACGGACTACTGCCCACCAGGCTGTTCTGTCCATGGGATTTCCCAGACAAGAATACCAGAGCGGGTTCCATTTCCTCCTCCAGGGGAATCTTCCCAGCCTAGGGATCAAACCCATGTCTCCTGTGGCTCCTGCTTTGGCAGGCAGAGTTTAACCACTGAGCCACCTGGGAAGCCCTATGAATATTTATAGCAGCATTATTCATAACAGCCAAAGAACAGAATCAATGCAAATGTCTATCAACTGATGATTGGATAAACAAAATAGAGTATATCCATGCAATGGAATATTATTTGGCTATGAAAAGAAATGAAATGGGACTTCCCTGATGGTCCAATGGTTAAGACTCCAGGCTTCCATTGCAGGGAGCCTGGGTTCAATCCCATGTCGAGGAACTAAGATACCACATGCTGTGCAGCATGGCCAAATTAAAAAAATAATAATAAAGAGATAAATGAACTACTGATGCATACTACAACATAATGAACCTTGAAAGCATCATTATAAGTCAAAGAAGCCAGTCCCAGAAAAACACGTCATATTTCATTTATAGGGGAATTCAGAAGGGGCAAGTTTATAGAGACAGAAAATAGATTATTAGTTGGTTAGGTTGTGGGAAGGGAGAAGAAGAAATGGCTGCTAATGTGTTCAGGGTTTCTTTTGTGGGTGATGAAAATGTTCTAAAATTAGACTGTGCTGATGGCTGCCCAGCCCTGTCAATATACTCAAAACCACTGAGTTGTACACTCCCAATGGGTGAATGGTCTTGCGGTTCTGCCGAGCACTCCCTTCCCAGAGGATGAAAGGTGTTGGTCTGGGATGAATAAGGAGGGGAGCAGCGTAGAAAAGGAATTGCAGGGCTGAGACCGTACAGTATCTTCCTGCCTCACACTGGATGGATGGGCAGAGAGGGACAGACCAACAGGTGCATGTAGGCTGGTCAACTTTCAGGCCAGCAGTGTCTGAGCTTGGCTTTGGCCCTTGGCAGTGTGCCCTGGTCTGGAATCTCCTGAAAACCAACCCTGCCAGGGACCGGGCAACATGAACAAAGCAGCTGGCTGTGTTGAGAGCCACCGCCCTCCTGTGGGTCCGATTTAAGAATGTAGCTGTAGAGTCAGTTGCCTGAGTTGGAATCTTGGCTTCTCCACTTGTGAGCAGTGTGCCCAGGAAGTTATATAACCATTCTGGGTCTTAGTTTCCTCTTTTGTGAGCTGATCATAATAACCTACCTACACCTACCTTGGAGAAGGGAAAGGCTGCCCACTCCAGTGTTCTGGCCTAGAGAATTCCATGGGCTGTATAGTCCATGGGGTCGCAAAGAGTCAGATATGACTGAGCGACTTTCACTTTCACTTTTCACACCTTCCTCGTGGGCTTCCTGAAGTTTCAACTAGAGAGTGAACAAAACATCCTTCACCAAGTGCCTGGTACATAGTAAACAGTAAATACTAGTCCTTCTTCTCCTGTCTACAAGGTGACTTGTAGATCAATCTCAACTCCCCTGCCACAGGAAGGAGAGTCATAACAGGTCATCTTACTGCAGACAGCCCTGAGAACCCTGCTCTGAGCTGGCTGCAAGGGTGCAAGCTGTGGGTAACGCCACTTTTGCAGAAAACCCAAGGGAAACCACGAAGCTCTGCTGGTGACTAAGCTGTGACCGTGGGCCACAGCTTATCTCTCTGCCATCTTCTCTGGCATCTGATCGTGTCCTT
Source organism: Bos javanicus (assembly GCF_032452875.1). NCBI lineage: Eukaryota > Metazoa > Chordata > Mammalia > Artiodactyla > Bovidae > Bos > Bos javanicus. The sequence goes on from NC_083874.1 coordinate 46,838,916, forward strand.
AGGTTGTGTTTTGAAACCATCCCCAGCTCCCAGCATGTGTCCTTGCTGTGATCCCCGTGTGAGGTGAGTGTTGCTGAGGGGGCGGCTTCCGAGGCTGCAGGCTGTAAACCTCATTGTGTAACACAACACAGCTCTGTGTCTGGGACCAGTCATTCAGAAAACCCAGATGGATGGAGAGACGAGCAGAGGCGGAGGCCCTGCTGCTGTGAACTGGATGCCTCGTGGTGGGCCGTCCAGGGAGCTACCGAGGTCTCTGACCCTCCTAGAGGTGCCCCAGCAAAGCCCAGAGAGGAGCCTGAGAGAGTGTTCCCCAGTTTCTGTAAGTGGGGTCAGAGCTAAAGAAACACCCACAAATCCCTTATCACATTTCTGAAATCCAAACAGTCCAAGATTAATTGAGACTCATTTGTCTGCCAAGCCTGACTGCCTTGGTGATGGCTCTGTGTGTTTTGCAGAATATTAATGTGTTTAATTACAGCATCCTACCCCAGGCTCTGTTTGAATGTTGTGTAATATATGGCGTGTGAACAGCATAGTCTCTTTCTAAAAGGCTAAACAGTTTGAATTCTGAAAACCCTCTGGCCCCCAGGTTTTTGGATAATAGAATGTAGACCCATATTATCATGAATCTGTGTTACTGTTGGGCTGTCATCAGAAGAAGCACAACATAGAAACTTGATCTACACAGTGTAAGAAATGAGCAGAATGCAGAGAGCAAAGCATTTGGAATCAGAGACAACTGGGGCTGGATCATTACTCTGAATCTCAGAACCCATGGGACCTTGGGAAGGTCATTTAACCTTTTTGAGCTTTGATTTCCTCATCTGCAAAACAGAAATAATAATACCTGTCCCCTGCTGTTTACTAGGAGGTTAAATGCTCAGATGTAAAGAATCTGCCTGCAATGTGGAAGACCCAGGTTCGATCCCTGGGTTGGGAACATTTCCTGGAGAAGGGAATGGCAACTCACTCCATTATTCTTGCCTAGAGAATCCTAATGGACAGAGAAACCTGGCGGGTATAGAGTCCATGAGGTCACAAAGAGTCAGATGTGATGGAGTGAGTAACACAAATGAGATAGTACATGCTTAGCACATACAGAAAGAAGGAAGAAAGTGTTAGTCGCTCCATCTTGTCTGACTTCACTGTTGCCCTCCAGGCTCCTCTGTCCATGGGGATTCTCCAAGGCAAGAATACTGGAATGGATTGCCGTTCCCTTCTCCAGAGGATCTTGTCAACCCAGGGATCAAATCCAGGTCTCCCATGTTGCTTGGGCTTCTTTACCATCTGAGCCACCAGGAATCCAGTCCATACCGTTCAGTTCAGTTCAGTTGCTCAGTCATGTCGGACTCTTTGCAACTCCATGGACTGCAGCATGCTAGGCTTCCCTGTCCATCACTAACTCCCGGAGCTTGGTCAAACACATGTCCATCAAGTTAACGATATCATTCAACCATCTCATCCTCTGTCATCCCCTTCTCCTCCTGCCTTCAATCTCTCCCAGCATCAATGTCTTTTCCAATGAGTCAGTTCTTCACATCAGGCAGCCAAAGTATTGGAGCTTCAGCTTCAGCATCAGTCCTTCCAATGAATATTCAAGACTAATTTCCTTTGGGATTGACTGGTTGGATCTCCTTGCAGTCCAAGGGACTCTCAAGAGTCTCCTCCAACACCACAGTTCAAAAGCATTAATTCTTTGGTTCTCAGCTTTCTTTATGGTCCGACTCTTACATCCATACATGACTGCTGGAAAAACCGTGGCTTTGACTATATGGACCTTTTAGAGCAAAGTAATGTCTCTGCTTTTTAATATGTTGTCTAAATTTGTCATAGATTTTCCTCCCAGAAGCAAGCGTCTTTTAATTTCATGGCTTCAGTCATCATCCACGGTGATTTTGGAGCCTAAGAAAACAAAGTCCATCACTGTTGCCGTTTTTCCCCCATCTATTTGCCATGAAGTGATGAGACCAAATGCCATGATCTCAGTTCTTTGAATATTGAGTTTTAAGCCAGCTTTTTCACTCTCCTCTTTCACCCTCATCACGAGGCTCTTTAGTTTCTCTTTGCTTTCTACTATAAGGGTGGTGTCATCTGCATATCTGAAGTTATTGATATCTCTCCTAGCAATCTTGATTCCAGCTTGTGATTCATCCAGCCTGGCATTTCACATAATGTGCTCTGCATATAAATTAAATAAGCAGAATGACAACATACAGCTTTGAAGTACTCCTTTCCCAATTTTGAACCAGTCCATTGTTCTATGTCCAGTTCTAACAGTTGCTTCTTGACCTGTGTACAAATTTCTCAGGAGGGAGGTAAGTTGGTCTGGTATTCCCATCTCTTTAAGAATTTTCCACAGTTTGTTGTGATCCACACAGTCAAAGGCTTTGTCATAGTCAATAAAACAGAAGTAGATGTTTTTCTGGAATTCTCTTGCTTTTTTCTGTGATCCAACGGATATTGGAAATTTGATTTCTGGTTTCTCTGCTTTTCTAAATCCAATTTGAACATCTGGAAGTTCTTGGTTCACATATTGTGAAGCCTGGCTTGGAGAATTTTGGGCATTACTTTGCTAGCATATGAGATGAGTGCAATAGTGCAGTAGTTTGAACATTCTTTGGCATTGCCTTTTTTTAGGATTGGAATGAAAACTGACCTTCTCCAGTCCTGTGCCCACTGCTGAGTTTTCCAAATTTGCTGCCATATTGAGTGCAGCACTTTTACGCCATCATCTTTTAGGATTTGAAATAGCTCAACTGGAATTCCATCACCTCCACTAGCTTTGTTCGTAGTGATGCTTCCTAAGGCCCACTTGACTTCGCATTCCAGGATGTCTGGCTCTAGGTGAGTAATCACACCATCGTGGTTATCTGGGTCGTGAGCATATTTGTTTGTACAGTTCTTCTGTGTATTCTTGCCACCTCTTCTTAATATCTTCCACTTCAGTTAGGTCCATACCATTTCTGTTCTTTATTGTGCCTGTCTTTGCATGAAATGTTCCCTTGGTATCTAATTTTCTTGAAGAGATCTCTAGTCTTTCCCATTCTGTTTTCCTCTATTACTTTGCATTGATCACTTCGGAAGGCTTTCTTATCTTTTCTTGCTCTTCTTTGGAACTCTGCATTCAGATGGATGTGTGTGTGTGTGTGTAGTTGCTTAGTCGTGTCCAACTCTTTGCAACCCCAAAGACTATAGCCCATCAGGCCCCTCTGCCCATGGGATTCTCCAGGCAAGAACACTGGAGTGGGTTGCCATCTCCTTCTCCAAAAGGAACTGTAGAAAGAAAGAAAGTGAAGTCGCTCAGTCGTGTCCAACTCTTTGCAACCCCATGAACTATAGCCTCCAGGCTCCTCCATCCATGGAATTTTCCAGTTTCCATGGAACTCCCAGTATTGGAGTGGGTTGCCATTGGAGTGAGTATTGGAGTGGAATGGGAGAATGCCTTCTCCCATTCAGATGGATATATCTTTCCTTTTTTCCTTTGCCTTTTGTTTCTCTTCTTTTCTCAGCTATTTGTAAGGCCTCCTCAGACAACCGTTTTGCCTTTTTGCATTTCTTCTTCTTGGGGATGGTTTTGTTCACTGCCTTCTGTACAGTGTTACAAACCTTCATCCATAGTTCTTCAGGCACTCTGTCTATCAGATCTAATCCCTTGGATCTATTTGTCACTTCCACTGTTTAATTATAAGGGATTTGATTTAGGTCATACATGAGTGTTCTAGTGGTTTTCCCTGCTTTCTTCAAGTCTGAATTTTGCAATAAAGACCATAGAGAGTAAGTCATATTAAATTTTGACTGAGTCATATTAAAACATAATAGTAAGTATATTATTTGATAGGCCTTTTTCATGGCACCTTTTCTGTGGGACTCCACGGGCCAGCTGGGGAGCCCACACAGCAGCCAAAGCTGAACCGGGCCCTCAGTGCAGCCGGCAGGGCAGCCTCCAGTGCTGGGAGCTGGGGGCCAAGAGGCAGAGCCCTGGGGCCAGTAGGGGTCAGCCTTTGAGTCTCCGGGAGGAAATCATAGAGGAGTTGCTGGGAGATGCGCGTAAAAACAGTCATAGCTGGAGCCCAAATTCTATGGTTGTGGAAGATCCCGAGGAAGCCTGTACCCCACCCCTGCCACATGAAGTTTTCCGTTTCTCAGGGTCGACAGATTGACTGTCATCTGTATGGAGGTACGTGTCCCCTGCAACATGCCTGATGGCATTTGGTGCTGAGGGAGGACCAGGTTTAAAGCAGTGAACTGAAAGCCTCTGGACTTAGAGATCCAACTTGTTGCCCTTTGACAAACACAGCACTGAATTCATCACTGAGAAGCTTGTCTGTGTCAAAACCAAGACCAACATAGCCGTGATTGGATGTTCCCACGGACTCGCTAACAATAAAAAGCTCCCTTGACTTGGCCCCCTGTGCTAAAACTCCTCCTCTTTCCCTGTGCGGGAGGGGCTTGGATGCAGGTGGAGGGCGAAATCCAAGCCAACCCCATCGCTAACCATGCTGGACGGCTACGGGGACCACGCTGCCCACACCATTAGGGAACCTCATCTCTGGCCAAGGCCTGTTTGTCGTGCAGGTCATGTTGGATATTGCTTGACACTGTAACTGGTGGAAATTCCTTTGAGCAAATCCCCTTGAGGAATCCTGGCTCTTGCTGCTCTGAGCTTTAAGTGTTATTGACATCAGAAGTACTGAAGGATGGTCTAGACTCATAGGAAAAAGAAACCATTTTAATTTTTTGCCAGTACCTAGAAAAATACTGCCCTGAGTAGATTCCTCTAAGATCTTCCCAAGCCTCTGAGCCTTCAGGCAGTGGGGAGAAAGCCATCCTGATTGCCACACCACCCCAACCCCAAGACACTTCGCCCTGCCTCCTTCCTGCCTGTCACAGAGCCAGGGAGGCCAAGCAGGAGGGCTGCTGGCTGGCTGCCCACCCTCCACCACCTGCAAGGGGCCAGGTCATGTGAATCCCATGCTGTGGGCCCTCCTGGGGATGTTTGAAGGGAATTCACCTTTCTGAGCTTGTATAGTATGCTCTGGGTACCGTTCCTTCTACAGGTGGGCACATTCCCTGTCCACATACAACTTTGTACTTTGCTTTTCACCTTAAAGGCCTTTCATCCATTCAGTCAATATTTATAGAGCACCTCCTCCAGGGCACGAGCAGTACAGGCCCCAGATAGGCATTCGGGACACAAACGTGAGCAACACAAAGTTCTCTGTCCTCAGGACAGTAAACAGTGACCATAATGAATTAGTACATGAGAGAGCATCCTAGAAGGTGGTGAGCACTGTGGCATAGAGACCAGAATCAGAAGTACTGATATGGGAGGGGGGGCAGGTTGAGTATTAAGGTGTGTGCATGCTAAGTCGCTTCAGTCATGCCTGACTCTTTGCAACCCTATGGACCATAGCCCGCCAGGCTCCTCTGTCCATGGGATTCTCCAGGCAAGAATACTGGAGTGGGTTGCCATGCCCTCCTCCAGGGGATCTTCCTGACCCAGGTATGGAACCCTCACTTTTTTAACATCTCCTGCATTGGCAGGCAGGAGATGGATGGTTTAATAGTCAGAGTTCCCTAGAGAAATAGAACCAGTAGGATTGATGGATAGGTAGATGGATGGATAGATAGACAGGCAGATAGACAGATAGCTTTATTATAAGGAATTGGCTAATGCAATTATGGAGGCTGAGGAGTTCCCCTCTCTGCACTCTCCAGGCTAGAGGACCAGGAAGCTGGTGGTGTAGTTCTAATCCAAGTCAAAGGCCTGAGAAGCCGGGGAGCTGGTGGTGTGAGTCCTGGTCTGAGTATTAGGAGACCAGCGTCCCAGCTCAAGCTGTCGGGCAGAGTATAAGTTCTTCTTACCTTTCCTTTTTGTTCTCTTCAGGCCCTCAGTGGATTGGATGGGGCCCACCCACACTAGGAGAGCATTCGCTTAATCTGATCTACCAATTGAGGTGCTTACCTCATCCAGAAACACCCTCATAAACTCAGAATAGTGTTTAGTCAAATATCTGGGCATGCCAGGCCTGGTCAAGCTGACACATAAAATTAACAGATAGCTACAGTCATATCATGGCAGCCAGACAACCTAGTTCAGAAATTCCTTTGGTATACCCCCATGAAGCTCTGCACCCCAGCTTGGCACTGCATCTGGCAGAAGTGGGGGCTAACTGAGGGTCCTTCAAGGGAGTGGATGACTGTATTGATCCCAGGGTTTATCAACTTTCTGCTCTGACCCAGATCATCTGCTTCTTCAGAATGGTCAAGGGCTTTCCTCTCTAACAAACACACATGCTCACATTCTTGTGTGTCCTTCATCTCCTGGCCTGACCAAAGTGCTGCCTTCTCCCATTTCAGATACATAGTTGGCTTTTCAGGACCCCAAATGCCTTGGCAGTGCCCTGAACATCCCTCCAACAGAACCCATAGATAGGGTACCTCAGGTCTGCCTTTGGCCTCCCCTACAACACCCTCAGACTGTCTGCCCACTCCCATGTACCCTTCCTAACAATCCCAGACACGGTTCATGAGGCTTCAAGTTTTTGTTCAGGGAATAAGCCTTACAATTATTACAGGAGTATTTGATCCATCAGGGGCTTCCCTGGTGGCTCAGACAGTAAAGAATTTGCCTGCAATGCAGGAGACCTGGGTTCAATCCCTGAGTCAGGAAGATCCCTTGGAGAAGGGAATGGCTACCCACTCCAGTATTCTTGCCTGAAGAGTTCCATGGACAGAGGAGCCTGGTGGGCTACAGTCCATGGGGTCACAAAGAGTTAGACACAACTGAGCGATCAACACTTTTCACTTTCACTTGACCCATCAGCTCATTGACAGAGCTTGTACCTTTCTTTCAGAGAAGGCAATGGCATCCCACTCCAGTACTCTTGCCTGGAAAATCCCATGGATGGAGGAGCCTGGTAGGCTGCAGTCCATGGGGTCGCTAAGAGTCGGACACGACTGAGCGACTTCACTTTCACTTTTCACTTTCATGCATTGGAGAAGGAAATGGCAACCCACTCCAGTGTTCTTGCCTGGAGAGTCCCAGGGATGGGGAAGCCTGGTGGGCTGCTGTCTCTGGGGTCGCACAGAGTCAGACACGACTGAAGAGACTTAGCAGTAGCAGCAGTAGCTTTCTTTGTTCTGAGCATCAAGGAACAAATAAGCACCTGCAGACCAGATTGAGCTTTTTTCCCATATCTATTTATTCCAAAATAAAGACATAAAATTTTAAACAAAGTATTACAGCTGATTTTGATTTAACATGGCTTATTTGATTTTTTAAATTACAACAACTTAAAGAGGAGGCTTTCTAAATTCAATAAATAAAATAAATAACATTTCAGCTTCATGCTTTGCCTCTCATTCTGTCATTCTGGAAACTTTCCAGCAGAGCCTTCAGAAATGTCAGCGTATTGCCTGTTGTGGTTCGGTTGCATGGCTGTTCACAGGCAAAAGACTGTGGGAATAAAAGTTGACAAAGGCAGAGTGACTAAAACAGTCTGGAGCCCAGCAACCCCCAAAACTGCCCTGCCTAGAACCCAGTGAGCAGGAGAGGGTAGTCATTGGGAATGGAGGGTGTGCAGGCAGTAAGGGGGCTTGAGGTAAGGAGCAAATGAATGAGGCTCCAGGGCTAACATTTCGTGTAGGTAGCACAGGTGCTTGACTTTGTGGTAGGATTTCAGGTGCCTGCTTGCCACACACACACACACACACACACACACCCTTATCAAGGGGTCCTAAATCTTATTGGAGGATGTCTTCTTGAGATACTTTGAGGCTTAAAATTTTGTTATTTCATGTTTGGTTGTCCTTCCAAGGTTGTTTTATAGCACAATGACTAAGAACAGGATTTGGCTGTTTCATAGACCAGAGTTCAAATCTCAACGCTGCCATTTGTTAAACATGTAGCCTTGGGCAAATCAGTTAACCTCACTGAGCGTCAGTTTCCTCCTTCACAGCATAGGGTATAAGTCTGACAGTTGTCATTAAGGTAGGTATTCACTGAAACAGTATAAATGAAGCACTTAGAACTGCATGCTGTTGATGGCAGAAGCCTCTGCAATCCAGTAACTGAGTGAGGAGGGGCCCTCGTAGCAATAGTAATGCAATAGTTTACCCGCTGCCCTTTCCTCCAGGGTCTAGGGTATATATATACACAGGCATTCAGGGCACGTGACAAGCTTCCACCTGGATATGGATGTGTCTGCCTTTAAACACCTCCCAGTTCAGTGGAAAGAAAACCTGTAACTCACAGGTCACATCATCTACTCAGCTAACTGAATCTCAAGGATAATTTAGAATGGTATGGGCTATAGCCCTGATTCTCAAGATTTAGCTTCTAATTACAATGTGGCTAGATTCTTTCATTATTCAAGAGATGGAGAGAAGTAAAAGCCAACAGAGAGGTGAGTGTTTTTTAAAATGAGATGGAACGATGAGCCATCTGGGCAGTTTCATTCAGTTCAGTTGCTCAGCCGTGTCTGACTCTGGGATTCCGTGGCATCCAGGCAGAGCTCACATTAATTCTCTTGTTCTGAATAAGTTTCTTAGATGTATCTAATCAACTCTGAACTACCAGTTCCAACCTTATCACCCTTTCCCATTCAGGTGGAGTTGGCATTGACATTCTCACAGGAATAACTAACCAGAGCACATCACAGATAAAAACACACTTACTCCGCACTTGTTGCTCTTGAGGGTTACGACTATTTTCTTCAGCTGGTTGACAATCAGGTGGAATCTCGTGTTCACTGTGGAGCTGCTCATCTGTGACAAACCCTCTTGGAAGCATGCTGTGGAGCAGTCGCCCTGGTAAATAACAGGGAGTTAGGAAAAGAAACACCCAGAGGCAGCTTTGAGTAGGAATCACAAAGAGAATGCTTTTAGACGTGATTTTAATTTAACCAATGTAATCTATGTAATTAAACCAATGTAATCTTGGGCTTCCCAGGTGGCTCAGTGGTAAAGAATCCGCCTGCCAATCCAAGAGATGCGAGTTCAATCCCTGGGTTGGGAAGATCCCCTGGACAGGGAAATGGCAACCCACTCCAGTATTCTTGCCTGGAGAATCCCGTGGACAAGGGAGCCTTGCATCCACGGGATCACAAGTGTTGGACATGACATAGCAACGAAACCATCACCACCATTGTTTCCGCAGTAGCTAAAACTGTGGATTACAAACCCAGGGGATGGGCTAGGCCATGAATGTGTGGTTCCTCCCCAGAAGGTTTCCTCCCCGGAAACCCCTTTTACTTCCCCTCCACCCGCAATCTCAGATGCCCTGTCCTTCCGGAGGGCAGCCTTCAAACCTTGCAATAGCCACTATAAATCAGCTAAAGGGAAGGACAGGGAGGGAAGGAGAGAAGCAGGGAGGGACAGACAGAGGGAGAGGACAGAGCATATGGATAGCTGAGGCCAGAGGAAGGACAAAGGGCTGTCGTCTTATCTACATTGTTTTGCAATCCTGGAGTTACCAGCAAATGCATTAGAAAATAATGCGCTATGAGCTACATCATTTATTCCATTCTCAGTCCCAGTTTGTGTACATGGCCACTAATCTCAAAACACATTCAAGATTCTTTTTATTGAAAAGTGTTCAGACTTCTCAAGGAGACTAAACGCAAAGAAATGTATACAGTATAGAATTTCAAGATTTTGAAAGGTTTTCAAAATTGTTACTAATCTGTAATGATTGTAATGAAGTCACACTTTCTTACTTCAAATACATCAAATAGAACAATTTTGACTTAAAAGCTTAAGAAAAAATAAGATCAAGATAATTCACTTTTACTATACTTACAGAGGAAATGGGCAGACACAAACAATCAGTCGCCTGCAAAAGAGAAATTTCAGATGTGAAGATCCCAGATGTGAATATTAAAATCAGTCTGAAAAGTTCTTAAGAGCATCTACTTACATTGGTGCTGCAGCTGCATTTTGAAGACGTGTCTTTCTAGAAAGTAGAGAAATAAGAACTCGTGAAGAGTGGTGTGTTTTTCATCCTCGTATATTTCACTTAAATTTTCAATCGCTGCCTTTCCCACTGGTGCCCCGCCTCTGCATCTTACCTGCAGGTTGTCGATGAGGTACACAGCATTCCTGATCCCTGTCAAGGTGAAACACCCCTGGCTGGCTGAAGAGCAGAGGAACAGGGCAGAGGCAAGGACCACAGCCAGGAGCATCTTGACACAGAGCTGGAGCTTAGTCCTCAAATGACTTCAAATGCCTTCAGATCACGTTGTATTTAAAGCCACAAACATGGGAAAACCCTGACATCAAACTGATACCAATGCCCACTTTTTCTCTGTAAGTTTGGGTCACTTGACATTGAAAAAAAAAAATTGTGTATGTATACATATATCTCAAACTGAGTCACTTGGCGAAGACTATGCTACCTTGTCCCAGGAAGTATCATTCCTCAGAAATGATGCTTTTCAAAAAGTTTGGTACCACGATGCTGTAGGAAAAGCTAAAGATCTTAAAACGATAATTTTTTTTAAGGTTCTGGTTGTGAGAGTGAAAATACTTTCCATGAAGCCCAGGTCTGTATTTCCCCCTTTTTCCTTTATTGGAAATGCTGATATAAGAGCCAGTCATCAGTATTCTAACGAAGGGAGGGGGGGTGGGGAAGATGAGAAACAGCACAGGAGAGTTGCCATGTCATCAGGGTTTTGCAAGCTCAGTCACATCATTGCATCATTGCTACTTCAGTCTAACTATATTCTGCTCCCCGATCTTAACCTTGTCTTCCATGCTTGGGGCCAGATTCTCTACCTCACACAAATGAAATGCATCTTTGAACAAGGGACTGAAGGAAGAAATCTTCAACTAAGGCATAGGAATGCGGCAGCAACGCCTGTTAAAACTGGCCCGGAGGATTCCTTGGCATCTTTAAGGAACTTCCATAGCACTGTGCAACATCCAGTTAAAAACTCTGTGCTCAAAATAAGATAATAGTTAACATTTATTGAGTACTTAGTACATACTCAGAGAAGGCAATGGCACCCCACTCCAGTACTCATGCCTGGAAAATCCCATGGACGGAGGAGCCTGGAAGGCTTCAGTCCATGGGGTCACTGAGGGTCGGACACGACTGAGTGACTTCACTTTCACTTTTCATTTTCATGCATTGGAGAAGGAAATGGCAACCCACTCCAGTGTTCTTGCCTGGAGAATCCCAGGGACAGGGGAGCCTCGTGGGCTGCCGTCTATGGGGTCACACAGAGTCGGACACGACTGAAGTGACTTAGCAGCAGCAGTAGTACATACTAGCCACAATTCTAAGCACTTTATGGAAATTAAGCCATGTAATGCATACAACCATCAAATGAGGTTCGTGCTAATTTGTCATCTCCTTTTTAAATCTTTTAAAACACTGACTGCAGCTTACCTTCTTGATTTTTTGGCAAAGCTGTTCTTATCGCTATGAGCCAAAAAGCAGTCTTAACTGTATCCTTAAGAAGTACGTAGTATAATTATCCTCATTATTTTATTTTATAGATGGGACAACTAGGCACAGAGAGGCAATGTGCCCAAAACCAAATTTGCCCAAAAGTACACAGCCAGAAAGCAACAAATTTTGTCTTTAAACCCAGAAGTCTGAGTTCCAGGTCCAGACCTTCATATTTTGACTCTCCTGCTGCCCTGTGTGTGCGTGTGTGTGTGTGTTTGTCCGCCTTTTCCATCAGGATATGTGCCGCTTGGGGATCTAGCTCACCCCTGTATCCTCAGTACTAGGAAAGTGCCTGGGGAACAATGAGTCATTACGAAATGTTTTGGGGTCAAATCACTAATATGAAAAGTTTTCGAAATAGTGAGGAAGGTGAACACAAACTGAGATTTTATAAGGTTTTTAGATCTAGTTTCCAGGGTACATATTTGGAGGTGTGTGCACTTAAGAAAACGCATCTTCTACACAACAGAGACTGAAAAGGCACTTTGCTGGGCATTTGTGCCATAGTGGCCAACGGGCACAAGTCCATACGTTTCTCACCACTCTTCCTCCTGCTGTAAGAGCGTGTGACGTTTTTGCTTTTCTCAGTGCACGTTGTTTCTTAGGGGTGATGATGGATCATTGGTGTGTGGCTGCACTAGAGAAAAGGAGTATCTTGGTGGCAAACAATATAAAAAGAAATTGGCTTTCTGTTTAATTCCTCAAATCCCCCCACCTCTCTGACTTCCAAGCCTATGCTCTGCAGGCATGAAGAAGAAGGTTCAAAGGCCCCCTAGCCCCCTAGCCTATGTATGGAGAAGGAAATGGCACCCCACTCCAGTACTCTTGCCTGGCAAATCCCATGGACGGAGGAGCCTGGTAGGCTGCAGCCCATGGGGTAGCGAAGAGTCGGACACGACCGAGTGTCTTCCCTTTCACTTTTCACTTTCATGCATTGGAGAAGGAAATGGCAACCCAATCCAGTGTTCTTGCCTGGAGAATCCCAGGGACGGGGGTGCCTGGTGGGCTGCCGTCTATGGGGTCACACAGAGTCAGACACGACTGAAGTGACTTAGCAGCAGCCTATGGTAAACACTTTTATTACCAAGCCTGGTGTCTATTCCCTTTCCCTGAAGGTAGGACCCTGATTAGTTCAGAGTGGCAAGTGCCCAGCCAAACATTCACTTTTTAAGGCTCTCTTGCTGCTGCCGGCCACCATGTGACATGTTCTGTTCAATGTGATGTCTGTATAATTCTTTTGCTTTCTTGGTAGAAGGAGAAAAGAGTAGCTGAAACCTCCCCTTATCAGTTTGGGCATGGATGTGATGGCAGGAGCTTCAGCAGCAATCTTATAACCATGAAGGAAAGAATAAGAGAATTGCAACAATAGCAACACTAATACTTTACATAAACAGAAAATAATCATAAAAACGAAACTGTGAAACAAGAGAAAGTAATGATAAGAATAGAAGAGTGGTCCTAAATTCATGCTAGGTTTCACTGCCTACTGAAGACCCTGAACCTTGAAACTCAGTAAAAATGGGAAGCTCTTAATATAAATGGAAACTAGCACATGCTGGAGAGATGTTAAAGATATGTGAGAGTCAGATTGAACCGTTTTCCCTAACATCATTGGAAGTTTTAAGAGACTTGAAAGGCCAGTCATCTCACTGCTTGAATCAACATTATTTAATGCTGTGTGTATTAACCATGGGAAGCATTTGCCATAGCATCAGGTATACCTCTCACACTAAGGAAGTCTCCACTTATTGCACAGATGGGGGTGAACCCAGAAAGAAAAATGGACTCGTCCAAAGTCAGTTACTGAGGGGATTATATAGTGTCATGATTAAGACCAGGAACCCTGAAAACAGACTGCCTGGATTCAGATCTTACTTCTACCATTTGTTAAACACATGGCCTTGGGTGGGTGTCTTGACCTCTCCAAGCTTCCATCTCTTGACCATAAAACAGAATGAACTGGGGATGGGGTTGTCATATATAAAGCCTATCTCAGAGGATTCTTATAAAGATTAAGAGAAATATTTATGCAGCAGATAATGTAGACTAAGTAGCTTTAGGTTGAATTTGACAGGACAATGCAGTCTAGTTTAGGACTCAACAACTATTTGGCCAGATTCAGTGTAAGCTCTGCAAGCTAAGAATAGTTTTGAATCCTTTCGAAGGTTTGTTAAAACGGTACAGATGAAACTATTTGCAGGGCAGGAATAGAGATGCAGATGTAGGGATTGGATGTGTGGGCAAAAGGTTGGGCAGGGAATAAATTGGAAGATTGGGAATGATGTATGTCCACTGCCATGTGTAGAACAGATAGCTGTGGGAAGCTGTTGTATAGAGCAGGGAACTCAACTCAGTGCTCTGTAATGACCTAGAGGGGTGGGGTGGTGGTTGCGGGATGGGAAGCTGGGAGGGAGGGCCAAGAGGGAAGGGGTATATTAATATGTACACATATAGCTGACTCACTTCGTGGTACAGCAGAAAGTAACACAAAATTGTAAAGCAACTATACCCCAGTAAAAATTATAATTAATAGATAAAAGAAAGGAAGAATTCATGACAGAGAATGTATGTAGCCTGTGATGTCTAAATATTGACCCTCTGATCCTTTACAGAAAAAAAGTTGCCTACCCCTGGCCTAGTTGACATACGGCATTCCTTATTTTCAGAAGACACCGCTGGCTGTCTCCCGCTGCTGAGAAGGGTACAGTTAGAAGCTGGTGGCCCTGTGTCTCTTCTTCCATTATCCTGCTTATTCAGGTCAGCCCTCCATACAGACAGAAAGGGACTGGGGGCCTTGGAATCTTTGCAGCCAGATTCCCTGAAACGAAGAAGGTCCAAGCGTAGGACTTCCTACTGCTGTCTATGGAGTGAACTTGGTGGTCCCATGAGCAAAGCGTCTTCTCTTGGTATAGCCATGACCCACTAAGGAGTCTCAGGTAGGGCCTGGTTTACTGGGAAGAGCTTTACATAATGAAGTCAAAAGAAGTGGGTGAACTTACCTTCTTTTCTCCCCCTGGGCCTAATCCTGGCCTGACCAGCGAGTGAGCCTTGGGTCACCCACCCTCCCCCTGCCCTCTAAGAGCTGGTGCCGGGGAAAGGGGATCCGTGGACACTGGTGCTTCTTGGGCAGGTCATCTTGTCTTTCCAAGCATCAGTACCGCCCATGCTCACCTGCATAGGAGCCTGGGTAGATTACCTAGGCCTACCTCATGGAAGGACAGGAGTGTTCCATCTGGAATACTTCTTCAGGAACGAGCCATGTTTACATCTGGAGATTTGGTCTGATCTGATACAGACTCTGCTCATGCTCTGCTACTCTCACCTACCACCTACCTCACCTACCACCCTCCAGTCACATTGGTTCTTTCTGTATCCAGTCTCCAGGCCATTGCCTTGCTAAGCTCTGCCCAGAATATTCTTCTTCAGCTCTTCCATGGATGGCCCATTCTCATCCTTCAGGTTTCAGCTCAAAAGCCCCCTCCTCCAAGAAGCCCTCCCTGACTACAGTAACCCTTGCAATGTGTACGATTCTGTCTTAGGGTCTGTTCCTCCTGGTGGACTGTAAGTAAGTAAGTAAGTAAGTAAGTAAGTTCCACGAGAGCCGATATGATGACTGAGTCTTGCTCATCTTTGTATTTCCAGGGTGCAGCCTATGTTAAGTGCTCAGGAATTACTGGTTAAATGAATGAATGATGAATATATTCCATCTTGTTAAAACTTAGCATTTATATTATTTATGAAATGACCAATGCATATTCTCCATGGATCAGTAACAAGAAAGAGTGAATATAACATTTTAAAAACCTGAGCCAGGAAAGACTTGAAGAGTGATTTTATCAATGAACAAAACAAACCCTCCTGTTCAGTAGTCTCTTGAGAAATTTGAAGTACTGTTAAATCTTCTCCCTTTCAATTCTCATTGAACTACACGAGGAAGGCATGTCGGGTGTGGAAACTTCAGCTCTGTAGAGGATGAAACAGACAGAGAGAGAGAGGTGACTGTTCTTTACAATTCTTTCCCATATCCCCACCCACTCAGTTATAAAGAAGAAAAGAATTAATAATATTTAAATGGTAGCTTTGCGATTCAAAACACCAGTAAACAGCAGATGTTTATCTACGCAAAGTCTACAACTTTTGTAGTTTAGCTTCTAGGATTTCTTTCAGTATGAAAATGTAAGTATGCAAATGATCTCTTACAGAGGAAATGCACCAAGCTCAGAAATTCATTACTCACCTACTTTATCAAGAAGGTTGGAGAGTAAGATGTTCACCAAGATGTAGCCTAGATAATATATTTTACAATAAATGACAAAAGACTATACTCAAACATTTATTTTGTTCTAAAGATAAAGTTTGACATTTTTATTCTGTGATTAAAAACCCATGTGTCATGGATTATTTCTCTGGGAATAAAACAAAATGGTTATTTGTTCTAGGAAGCCATAGTGCAAACTGGTACACTGCCCCCCCACCCCACAAAGGCACTCAGTTTCTAAGTAAAACCCATTCCACCTTTTTCTGTAAACAACCAAGAGATAACTGGTTATGACACTCCTCAAGCACTAATTTCTTAATCAGATAGTTATTTCTAGATTGGTATTTCCTGGTCAAGTGTGATGGGGCAAATCCCACTGGATGCGCTGTGGTGCCTCTGGAGGCTTCTCCCCCAAGGAGGTGATTTCTAGCTGGGTGCCCAGCACCCCTTTCCTCCCACCCATCCCTCCTAAGGAAATTCTGGGTCCCCTGGACACAGAAGCTACTGCTCCCAGACTGGCTCCCATGTGGTTTCCAGAGCTCCAAGACCAGCATCCTGTCCCCCTTCCCCTCCCTGCTTCTCCTCCTCCTCACTGATGGTGACTAACAATCCAGGCTACCTTCTGTTTTTATTTATTTGGCTGCGCCAGGTCTTAGTTGTGGCATGCAGGATCTTTGCTTGCAGCATGTGGGGTCTCTTAGCTGTGGCGTGCAGGGGTTGAATTCAGGGCCCCTGCATTAGGAGCTTGGAGTCTTAGCCACTGAACCACCAGGGAAGTCTCCCAAGCTATCTTTATCAATGAAGTTTTTACATCCTCCCATCCACCTAGCCCATCAGTACCTGAAACCTGCCCCTATGTTAATTAGAGACTGTGGGACCCCTTTGCTCTGCCAGTTTATTAGTGTCCATCTAATTAAGAAAGGATAAGAGCTCCTGTTCTGGATCCTACTGCGGAAGGCACTAGAATCTGTTGAATTTGCTTAATGTGTACAGGGTAACATGCTAAGCACTTTATGTATGTTATCTGACAGGCCTCTAGACAATCCTTATTAGCCCCGTTTTATAGATGTGGAATTTGAAGTTCAGAGAGGCTGAGCGTCACCTTAGCCACACAGCTGTCAACTTGAGCTGCATTTATCTGCTTAGCTGTATTTCTGGACTCCTTGATTTGTCCTAGTGACTGGTCTACTTATACTGGTGCTATTGTACCATGATCTTGAGTTTCTGTGGCTCTTCTATACCTAAATATACGGCTGAGTGTATCTGCCTGCATCTTATTACTTGTCACTTTCAAAAGTGCCTTTGTTGCTGTTGTTCAGTTGCTTGGTCATGTCGAACTCTTTGCGACCCCATAAACTTCAGCATCCCAGGCTTCCCCGTCCTTCACTATCTCCCAGAGTTTGCTCAGACTCATGTCCATTGAGCTGATGTGCCATCCGGCCATCTCACCCACTGTCTTATCTCCTTCTCCTCCTGCCCTCAATCATTCCCAGCATCAGGGTCTTTTCCAGTGAGTCAGCTCTTCACATCAGGTGGCAAAAGAATTAGAGCTTCAGCATCGGTCCTTCCAATGAATATTCAGGACTGATTTCCTTTAAGATTGACTGGTTTGATCGCCTTGTTATCCAAAGGACTCTCAAGAGTCTTCTCCAGCACCACAGTTTGAAAGCATCAATTCTTTGGTGCTCAGCCTTCTTTATGGTCCAACTCCCACATCCATACATGACTGCTGGAAAAACCATAGCTTTACTATATATATGGACCTTTAAGAGAAAAGGGATCTCTGCTTTTTAATACACTGTCTAGGTTCGTCACAGCTTTTCTTCCAAGGAGCAAGCATCTTTTAATGTCATGGTTGCAGTCACCATCCTCAGTAATTTTAGAACCCAAGAAAATTAAGTCTGTCACTGTTTGCATTTTTTCCCCATTGATTTGCCATGAAGTGACTGGACCAGATGCCACGATCTCAGCTTTTTGAATGTTGAGTTCTAAGCCAACTTTTTCACTTTCCTCTTTCACCCTCATCAAGAGGCTCTTTAGTTCCTCTTCGCTTTCTGCCATACGGGTGGTGTCATCTGCATATCTGAGGTTATTGATATTTCTCCCGGCAATCTTGATTCCAGCTTGTGATTCATCCAGCCTAGCATTTCACATGATAAACTCTTATTATAAGTTAAATAAACAGGGTGACAATATGTAGCCTTGATGTACTCTTTTCCCAATTTTGAACCAGTCTGTTATTCCATGTCCTTTTCTAACTGTTGCTGCTTGATCTGTGTACAGATTTCTCAGGAGGCAGGTAAGTTAGTCTGGTATTCCCATCTCTTCAAGAATTTTCTACACTTTCTTGTGATCCATGCAGTCAAAGGCTTTATTCAGACATTTATAACTCTAGAAGGTTTTAGAATCCTTTTCATAAGTTTCCTCCAAAAAATCATGTTAGAATTTTATGAGATTGTGTTCAATATAAATTGAATTTGGGAAAAATTGCTGTCTTTAAAATATTGAATTTCTCCACCCAGGATGATGATATGTCTCTCTATATAGTCAAACCTTTTTTATTTCCCTCAATTCAATTTTACAGTTCTTTTTTCATACAGGTCTTTCTTGCAGAGTCTTATGAAGTTTATTCCTAGGTTTACCTATTTATGGGCTTCTCACGTGGCTTAGTGGTGGAGATAATTTATTGAAAACTTTTTATATCCTGGACATTGTTGTAGGCCTTAGGGATAAAGCAGTGAGCAAAACAAAGTGCATGATTTTGGGAAGCCTGCATTCTAGAAGGCAGAGAAAGACAACAAACAAATGAACAGCTTGGTAATAGTCAGGTGGTCTTAAGTACCTTGAACATCAAAAGCAGGTGAGGAAACAATGAGTGGTAGAGGGTGAGAGCTAGGTTTTTACATTTTTTAAATTGGAATATAATTGATTTACTGTGTTGTGTTAGTTTCTGCTATACAACAGCACGGATCAGTATGTATGCATACATCGCCTCCCTCTTGGGCCTCGCCCCTGCCTCCACCCATCCCAGCCCTGTCGGTCATCACAGAGCGCCAAGCTGAGCCCCCTGTGCTCTGCAGCTGCTCCCCGCTGGCTACGTGTTTTACACATGGGAGTGTACGTACGTCATTACTGTGCTCTCAATTCACCCCTTCCTCTCCTTCCCGCCCTGTGCCCACAAGTCCATTCTCTATGTCTGCATAGGGAGCTATGTTCTTTGAGGTGGAGAATGATTTCGTATCAAATCTCTGATACAGTGATTAGAGTAGAGGCCCAGAGAAAGTGGGTGAGTGAGTCAGGGAGATATCTAGGAGAACATTTTAAGGCAGAGAGAATAGGAAGTTTGAAGGTCCTGAGGATAGCGTGTGTCTACCATGCCGGAGGAACAGCATGGAGGCTGGTGTTTCTCTAGCAGAACGACTGAAGAAAAAAATGGAAATGGGCTCAGAGAGAGGACCAGAAGGCAAGTCACAAAGAGCTTGACTGGCAGCAAGGAGGACTTGAGACTTTACTAGAAATAAAGTTGGCACTATTGGAGAGCTTTGAGCAGAGGAATGACATGATTTGACCTATATTTTAGGCCATGAAGAATAACTGCTGCCTGGAGAATAGCTGGGACCAAGAGTGGAAGACTCGATTGCCCCTTAGAGTTGGGTCTGCAAGGCTGCTATTGACCAAAGTGATATTAATAGTGGTAGATATATCAGAACATGGATGTATTTTTAAAATAGAGCCAATGGATTATGCTGATCGCTGGCTAAATGATGAGAGAGAAGAAGAGTCATTAAGGACTGACATAAGGAAGACTGCAGAAGAAAGAGGTATAGAGTGAGAGGAGTTGAGGTGGGATGAATTTTGTTTCGGATGTGTTTAGTTTGAGATGCCTATTCAGCATCCAGGGGCCATGTTGAATAGGTAGCTGGGTATAAAAGGGTAAAGAAAGAGCTGAAGTGTTTACTATTTTAACAGCTGTTGGGTACAGGGTTATGTTTTCTAACTGGTTATTGTTAATATATATGTATAATAATCAGCTTTTTATATGTAACAGAAGACCATACCACCTTAGTGGCATGCAAAAATAATCATTAATTTCACCTACATTTACAGGGTTCCTGTGAGCTTGCCTGAACAGCTCTGCTGATCTTTGGGCTCACTTATACATCTGCAGGTTTGCAGTAGTAGGTTAATCTAGCTTGGGCCCAGCTTTCACATGCCTGAGACTATTGGGATAACCCCATGGGTTGTCGTCCTCATAGTAGTGGAAGATGTGTAGCAATAAGCCTGACGCTTAGTTTCTTCTAAGCCTCTGTTTGCATCACTTCTACCTACATGCCAGTGCCAAATCAAGTCATATGGCTGATCAGTGAGCAAAGCAGGACACCTTGTCCATAGTGAGAGGACAGGTTGCAGTTACTGACAAAGAGAGTAGATATGGAAAGTAGGGAGGACCTAGGCCAAATGATGCAATCCAACACAAGAGAAAAACGATTAACGTTTGTATCTTTATCTTGCACCCTGCTAAGTCACTTCAGTCGTATCCGACTCTGTGCGACCCCATAGACGGCAGCCCACCAGGCTCCCCTGTCCCTGGGATTCTCCAGGCAAGAACACTGGAGTGGGTTGCCATTTCCTTCTCCAATGCAGGAAAGTGAAAAGTGAAAGTGAAGTCGCTCAGTCGTGTCTGACTCTTAGCGACCCCATGGATTGCAGCCCACCAGGCTCCTCCGTCCATGGGATTTTCCAGGCAAGAGTACTGGAGTGGGGTGCCATCACCTTCTCCGTATCTTGCACCCACCAACTACCAAATCCTCCTCTTAGTTTGAATGTTTTTCAATGGATTCTCTTGTTTTTATTCCTTAATAGATGTTTTCATTTGAAAATAATAATCCTTTTGTCCAGGGATAGCAAATTTTTCTTAAATATCCAGTAAGTAAATATTTCAAACTTTGTAAGCCATCTGGTCTCTATCCCAGCTCTTCAACTCTGTTGCTATAGCAGGAAAATAGTTAGAGACATTACACATTTATATTAACAGTTGTGGCTTTGTCCTAATAAAAATTTATTTAAAAATAAATGAGTAATGAGCTCATTTGCTGACCTCTGCTGCTCTAATTAATTCCTTTAGAATACTGTGTCTGATTTCTTTTTGTCATTATTTTATAGCTAGGATTAAGGAAATGCCATTGTGATCATAGCAAGCCTTGTGGGCATTCACTTTACTGGTAATGCTTTCAGTGTTTTTTATTTAAATATCATGTTAGCTATTGATTTCTTCATAAAGAATTTGAATTTCTAGCTTATAAGTTTTTATTAGAAATGATCACTCGGGAATGCATTTGAGTCAGTGCTAATGAGATGCATGACCCTAGAGCCTATTTTACAGGGTAAGGTAAGTCAGAAAGAGAAAAGCAAATATCATATTTTAACACATAAATAAGAAATCTAGAAAGATGGTACAGATGAACCTATTTGTAGGGTAGCAATGGAGATACAGACATAGAGAAAAAACTTGTGGACATGGGGGTGGAAAGCAGAGGGTGGGACCAATGGACAGAGAAGCATGGAAGCATATACACTACCATATGTAAAATAGACAGCCAGTGGGAATTTGCTGTATGACTCAGGGAACTCAAACCAGGGCTCTGTGACAACCCAGAGGGGTGGGATAAGGTGGGGGGTGGGATAAGGTGGAAGCTGGGAGGGAGGTTCAAGAAGGAAGGGATATGTGTATACCTGTGGCTGATTCATGTTGATATCTGGCAGAAACCAACACAATATTGTAAAGCAATTATTTTTTCAATTAAAAATAAATAAATTTAAAGAAATGAAATCATAGAAAAAGAAAAAAAAGAAATGATCACTCAGTTTTATCCAGTGTGTTTTTTAAGTTCCTGTCCAGATCGCGAGTTTTATTTTTTATCTTTTATTCATGTGATAAATTATTTCAATAGATTACCAAATGTTGAATCATTCTTACAGTCCTTGAGTGAATTCTATTTGGTCATACTACATTACCATTTTAATACATTGCTGGCCAATTTGCTATTCCTTTTTTTGAATTTTTAATTTGTAATGCACACTGGGAGGTTTTCCTAGGCTCAAACGTCCAGCTAAATGTAGGTTCAACTAAACATTCAGACTCACAAGCCTATCCTAGGTCACACTTACTACCTGACTTCTCTGAAGGGTAGAAGATGGACATAATTTGCAGGAGGGCAGCGTTAGTCACTGTTCTCAGTGGGAGCTGTCATCCAGGAGTTGTTCCTTTAGCCCTCCGTATGAGATGGCTCAGATGTGAAGAAGCAAGATTCCCAAGGGGAGGGGATAGGATAAGAGTGGCTTAAAGGCTTTGTACCCCATAGAAGCCAATATCTCTTGGAAGAGATCCCTGGGGGAGTTTCCAAGTCCCCTGCATTCAGGGGACCCCAAGGCTGCGATGTCCCCAGGAGGAATTTATAGTTCATTGGTAGTCCTCCCCATCCACACACTTTGCCAGTTGCACTCAGTTGATATTTCACCTTCATCTAGCGTTCAGGGAAACAGAACTACAAAGTTAATGGAAAGGCCGAATTCTCTTTCCATAGGGGAAAATGGTTGTGTTAATACATTACCCACATTACCACATCCACCAGCAAATTCTTAATGTTTCATTTTTTTGTGCTTTCTTTTTCAGGTTTTGGTCAGGGTTATGCTATCCTCAGCTTCCCAGGGGGCGCAGTGGTAAAGAATCCACCTGCCAATGCAGGAGATCCAAGAAATGCATGTTCAATCCCTGGGTTGGAAAGATCCCCTGGAGAAGGAAATGGCAACCCTGTATTCCTGCCTGGGAAATTCCACAGCCAGAGGAGCCTGGTGGGCTACAGTCCACGACTAACACATACATACTATCTTCATAAAGTGCATTGGGAAGCTTTCCATCTTTCTCTGTACTTCAGAGAGTTTAACTAGTATGAGAATTTTCAGTGTTCCATCATGCCTCCATGGAAAGCAGGGGGTTTTTCTTGTTCATTTCCAAAAACCCAGTGACAACAGTGCCTGCCTGCATGCATGCTAAGTCGCTTCAGCTCTGTCCAGCTCTTTGAGACCCTATGGACTGTAGCCTGCCAGGCTCCTCTGTCCATGAAATTCTCCAGGCAAGAATACTGGAGTGGGTTGCTATGTCCTTCTCCAGGGGATCTTCCTGACCCAGGAATCAAACCCGTGTCTCCTGCATTTCCTGCATTGGCAGACAGGTTCTTTACCACTAACTTCACCTGGGAAGCCCAACAACATTGCCTGCTGCTGCTGCTGCTAAGTCGCTTCAGTCGTGTCCGACTCTGTGCAACCCCATAGACGGCAGCCCATCAGGCTCCAACGTCCCTGGGATTCTCCAGGCAAGAACTCTGGAGTGGGTTGTCATTTCCTTCTCCAAACAACATTGCCTAGGACACAGCAATTAGACTGTTTGCTGTCCTTTCCGTACTACTCAGAAAGGGGTCCACAGCGTTTTTCTAGGTTGCTGTCCTAACTTAATGGAAAACTTTCACAGTGTCCAGAGCCCTTCATGTCCTACAAATGAAGAAGGAGAATGTCTTCAAATTTCTTGCAGGAACCCACTTAGGTGGCACCAACCTTGACTTCCAATTTGAGGAGAACCTGGGAGAAGCTTCTGCTGGCAGCTGATGCCATTGCTGCCTTTGAAAGTCCTGCTGAGGTCATGTCATATCCTCCAGGATGATTGGCCAGCAGGCTGTGCTGAAGTTTGTTGCAGCCACGGGGAACCACTCCTATTGCTGGCTGCTTCTCTCCTGGAATCTTCACTAACCAGATCCAGACAGCCTTCTGCAAATTGCAGATTCTGATGGTTACTGATTCCAGGGCTGTCTGATTTAACCTGCCCAACGTTGCTGTAGATAAAGCAGACCCTGTGCCCTGTGGATGTTGCCATGCAGCACATGGGCAAGGGCGTTCACTCAATGGCTCTGCTGTATTGGATGCGGCTTAGGAAGGTCTGCACATGCATGGCCTCATCTCCCATCAGCACCCGCCAAAGGTCACACCTCCTCTACTTGTACCGAGACCTTGAAGAGATGGCACAGGAGGAGTAAGCTACAGTTGCAAAAGTTGTGACCACGGAGGAACTTCAGGGTGAGCCGACTGTTTCAGCTCCCGAATTTATGGCTCCTGAACCAGAAGCACAAGCTGTGCTGCAGCTTCAGGTGCCCTCTGCTGTATTTCGAGACTCCCTGCTGGGGAGGAGCCAGCCCACCTCCTAGGACCACACTGCAGCCAGTCGGTAGGGACATCTTAAGCTCTTCTTCCATAGATTCTCTAACAGAAAATGCAAATAAGGTCGACGGAAAGCAAACCATTTCTTTAAAAAAAAAATTGCTGAATGAATTGAATTGTCATAAGAACTTGTCCATAAAATCTGGTTCTGATGACTTTGGGAGGTTTACACTTTGGCATTTTCTATTTTTTAGCTTTTTAGTGCTCTATTAGGTTTTTCACAGCTTGATTTATCTTTTTTTAATTGTGCATTTTCCTAGAAGATGATCCGAGGTTTGTGCTAGCAAAGTAGTGATACTGTGCATTTTGCCTACATTTTTTCTCTGAGGAAATGTGTAAGTAATTTGTATAGTTGTTTATTTTCAGAGAATCAAATTATGCTTTTATTTATTAATACTGTGTATGATTTTTCTTATCATTCTAATTTAGCTTTTTTGCTTCTTTATAAATTATTATTGCCTTTACTAATTCCTTCTCCTTACATGATTTAGATTTATTTTATTGTTCCTCTTCGAGCTCCTTGAATCACATGTTTGTTTCGTTTCTTAAACAAATAATAGCTCTGATTGTTGAGTACACCCATATGGAAGACACATGCCACATGTTTTACTTCATTATCTCGCTGAATCCTCATAACACATGTAAGGCCTCCTAAGTCTTCACAAGGCCTCCTAAGTCTTAGTGGTTATGAGTGCGGACTTGAGCTACAGTTGCTGCCGTGTATAACTTGTGACATGACTTCTCTACGCTCCTATTTCTTCATCTGTGAAATGGGAAGATTACATAGCCTACATTATAGGCCTGTTACAGGAGAGAAATAAATGTGTACACACAAAGCCCATAAGACAATGCCTGGCACGTAATTTTCATTGTGGAAGTAGCTGATCTTATTATCTTCAAATAATAAGGAATTGAAGCTTTAGGAAGTTAACTTGCCAGGATCCCGTAACTGTTACTAGATAAGAAGCCACTCTTTTGAACACAGTCTGAACAGCCTTTGTAGATTTGGGGGTATAGGTTGCTCATTCTCATTAATTTCTTCAGTTCAGTTCAGTTCAGTTCAGTCACTCAGTCATGTCCGACTCTTTGTGACCCCATGAATCTCAGCACGCCAGGCCTCTCTGTCCATCACCAACTCCCGGAGTTCACTCAAACTCACGTCCATCAAGTCAAAGATGCCATCCAGCCATCTCATCCTCTGTCGTCCCCTTTTCCTCCTGCCCCTAATCCCTCCCAGCATCAGAGTCTTTTCCAATGAATCAACTCTTTGCATGTGGTGGCCAAAGTACTGGAGTTTCAGCTTTAGCATCATTCCTTCCAAAGAAATCCCAGGGCTGATCTCCTTTAGAATGGACCGGTTGGATGTCCTTGCAGTCCAAGGGACTCTCAAGAGTCTTCTCCAACACCACAATTCAAAAGCATCAATTCTTCGGCGCTCAGCCTTCTTCACAGTCCAACTCTCACATCCATACACGACCACTGGAAAAACCATAGCCTTAACTAGACGGACCTCTGCTGGCAAAATTATGTCTCTGCTTTTGAATATGCTATCTAGGTTAGACATAACTTTCCTTCCAAGGAGTAAGCGTCTTTTAATTTCATGACTGCAGTCACCATCTGCAGTGATTTTGGAGCCCCCAAAATAGTCTGACACTGTTTCCACTGTTTCCCCATCTATTTCCCATGAAGTGATGGGACCAGATGCCATGATCTTCGTTTTCTGAATGTTGAGCTTTAAGCCAACTTTTTCACTCTCCTCTTTCACTTTCATCAAGAGGCTCTTCAGCTCTCCACTTTCTGCCATAAGGGTGGTGTCATCTACATATCTGAGGTTATTGATATTTCTCCTGGCAATCTTGATTCCAGCTTGTGTTTCTTCCAGTCCAGTGTTTCTCATGACGTACTCTGCATAGAAGTTAAATAAGCAGGGTGACAGTATACAGCCTTGATGTACTCCTTTTCCTATTTGGAACCAGTCTGCTGGTCCATGTCCAGTTCTAACTGTTGCTTCCTGACCTGCATATAGGTTTCTCAAGAGGCACGTCAGGTGGTCTGGTATTCCCATTTCTTTCAGAATTTTCCACAGTTTATTGTGATCCACACAGTCAAAGACTTTGGCATAGTCAATAAAGCAGAAATAGATGCTTTTCTGGAACTCTCTTGCTTTTTCCATGATCCAGCGGATATTGGCAATTTGATCTCTGGTTCCTCTGCCTTTTCTAAAACCAGCTTGAACGTCTGGATCTTAATGGTCTATAATTTCAGTTTTGGTTTCTTCCTTGATGAAGTTTCTATTGGTTTTTCCTCTGTATGAAACCTTTTTATTTCTTCTTATCTATGTGATCTTCATCCTTGGAACTCATGAATTTCACCAGAATTTGTCTAGTTCTGGCTATTGTTTATTCCTGACCAGTACATACTCCATTTGACCTTTAGGTCATAATCTTTCTTCCAGTTAATATCTTTTCTATTCTTTTTTTGATCCCCGATCTTTGCTTTTCTCCTCCTATAATTCCTATTGTACATATTTTGAAATGCCTTAAACTTATTTTTCATGCCTTTGTTTTCCTCTTAACTTTCTCATCATTGCTTTTACTCCTGGTTTCTGGGGGAACTTTTGGATTGGTCCTTTAATTCTCAATTCAATTATCTGCAGAATCCAATCTGTTGTTTAGCTGCCTTTATTGAGGGCTTTTTTCCTTACCAGTGAGTATCTTAATTTAAAATTTTCAATGTGCATTTCAAATAGTATATAATAAGCTCATGAAGCTCATTATGCACCATTTTAATAAAAATGCTTAATTAAAAATTCCAGCCAAATGTTCATTTCCTTTAAAGTTCTTCTGCCCTGGATACAACCATCCAACTTCTCTTCCTCCAAAATCTGACACACATTGCCAAACCCTAAAACAGATTTTTGGTTCAGGCTCCCCCTTACTTAAGCATCTTTCCATCTTCTTTTTTGATCTCTGGTAAAGTTTTTAATCTTAGATAGTGTAACATTTACAACACAATTGTGAATATAGTGCAGAAAGTTTTCATATACCCTGTAACGGGTTTCCCTGGCTATTAACACCTTACATATGGACATGGTACATGCGTTATGATTGATGAACCAATACTGATACATTATTATTAACTGAAGTCCTCACCTTATTCAGATTTTCTTAGTTTTTCCTTTATGTCCTTGTTCTGATCCTACCCATGACATCACATTACATTTAGTCATTATGTCTCTTTAGGCTCTCTTTGGCTGTGACAGTTTCTCAGACTTTCCTTGTTTTCAATGACCTTGACAGTTTTTTTGTATCATTCTTTTTTTTTTTTTTCTTAATTGGGGTATAATTGGTTTACAATGTTGTATTAGTTTCAGATGTACATCAAAGTGAACCTGTTAAACATATAAATATATGCGCTCTTTTTAAGCTTGTTTTCCCATATAGGCCATTACAGAGTATTGCGTAGAGTTCCCTGTGCTGTATAGTAGGTCCTTACTAGTGATCTGTTTTATATCTGCTTATAGTCGTGTGTGTGTGTCAGAGAACTGATTGGGTATTTTGTAGAACGTCCATTAATTAAGATTAGCCTGATGTTTTTCTCATGATTACACTGAAGCTGCGTTTTTTGGGAGGAAGACCACAGAACTGTTATTTTTGTCGCATCACATGAAAGTACATGCATCAATATGACTTGTCCCTGTTGATGCTGACCTTGATCATCTGCTTGAGGTAGCATTTTTCAGGTTCTTATTATTGATTACTCTTTTCTCCTTTTCCCATACTGTACTCTTTGGAAGGAAGTCACCGTAAATAGTCTACACATAAGGAACGGGGAGCTATGTTCCATTTCCTTGAGGGCTGAGTATTTCCATAAGTTATTTGGAGTTCTCCTGCTTGGGAGATTATCTACTTTTGCTTTATGACTATGCCAAAGCCTTTGACTGTGTGGATCACAACAAACTGTGGAAAATTCTTCAAGAGATGAGAATACCAGATCACCTTACCTGCCTCCTGAGAAACCTGTATGCAAGTCAAGAAGCAACAGAACTGAACCTGGAACAACAGAGTGGTTCCAAATTGGGAAAGGGGTACGTCAAAGCTGTATATTGTCACCCTGCTTATTTAACTTGTATGCAGAGTACATCATGAGAAATGCTGGGCTGGATAAAGCACAAGCTGGAATCATGATTGCCGGGAGAAATATCAATAACCTCAGGAATGCAGATGACACCACCTGTATGGCAGAAAGCAAAGAAGAGCTGAAGAGCCTCTTGATGAAAGTGAAAGAGGAGAGTAGAAAAGCTGGCTTAAAATTCAACATTCAAAAAACAAAGATCACGACATCTGGTCCCATCACTTCATGGCAAATAGATGGGGAAATGATGGAAACAGTGAAAGACTATTTTATTGGGCTCCAAAATCACTCCAGATAGTGACTGCAGCCATGAAATTAAAAGATGCTTGCTTCTTGGAAGAAAATCTATGACCAACCTAGACAGCATATTAAAAAGCAGAGACATTATTTTGCCAACAAAGGTCCCTCTAGTCAAAGCTATGGTTTCCCCAGTAGTCTGTATGGATGTGAGACTTGGACCATAAAGAAGGCTGAGCATCGAAGAATTGATGCTTTTGACCTGTGGTGTTGGAGAAGACTCTTGAGAGTCCTCTGGACTGCAAGGAGATCAAACCAGTCCATCCTAAAGGAAATCAGTCCTGAATATTCATTGGAAGGACTGATGCTGAAGCTGAAGCTCCAATACTTTGGCCACTTGATGTGAAGAACTGATTCATTGGAAAAGACCCTGATGCTGGGAAAGAGTGAAGGCAGGAGGAGAAGGGGACGATAGAGGATGAGATGGTTGGATGGCATCACCTACTCGATGGACATGACTTTGAGCAAGCTCTGGGAGTTGGTGATGGACAGGGAAGCCTGGCGTGCTTCAGTCCATGGTGTCGGAGTCGGACACGACTGAGCAACTGAACTGAACTGCATGGGAGATTTGTCTCCTCATTTATTTATATTAGTACAAAGTCATGAAATTAATTTTACACTTTGGGTTACAATCCAATATGGCTTTATTTTGTTGCTCAGATTATTTCAGCTTTAGCCACTTGGGAGCTGTTTGTTTTTTTGGTCATACCACATGGCATGAAGGATCTTCCCTGACCAGGGAATCAAACCCATTGCTCCTGTACTGGAAACGTGAAGTCTTAACCACTGGACCACCAGGCAAGTCCTGGGAGCTGTTTAAATTGTCCTCTGTGTCCCTTTGGACCGCATCATTGTTGTTTTTTTGTTTTTTTGATTACTGTATTACTTTCGGTCACTATAAGATATTCCAAGCTTGTATTATCTATTTGCTTCCTCAATCCTAGAGTCAGCCATTTCTCCAAAGAGAGTTGATACCTTTTTGGGGGGATGGCATTAGAAAGCAAGATTGAAGCAAACTAGCTGTGTTCATTGCTGCTGTTTTTTTTTTCTTTTCCATTATGCAGTTATATTTTTATCTGTAAGAATTGTTATATATTGTTTCCTTCCCCTAAGAGCCTGGTCTTACTTTATCGATACAATGTAAGAATAAGAATTATTAAAAATACATACACAGGAAACAGGGAGGGAAAAGTTCTCTTATGAAGTGCTTTTCGTTCAGGGTTATTTGCTCTGATTGTTTCATTGAAACCACTGAGTATTTTTATATATCTGGTAATTTTTTGCTCTGCTGATGCGTATGTTGTATGCGTCAGTTGTTCAGAAAGACAATCAGGATGGGTAGCTGAGATGGGTCCCAACAGGCACTATGTAAGCCAATGTCATTTCTTTCTGTCCTTAACAAAAATAGAAGACAGCTTTAGATGTATACGTTTTCTTTACTGGCTTAGCAACTGAATGGTTTGTTCAGGACAAGAATGGTGCTGTAAGCTGAGCTGAGCTGCTTGGGTAAAATTTCATCTTAGATCAAGAGCAAAGTCTCCTTCATGTCTTGGAAGTTGGACATTACCTGACACAGAGCCTCCCTCTAGGTGACATCTTGGCCATCAGTGACCTCACAGAGTCTCCCTCCACCCAGAGGACAAGCCCTGTCCTCAGCAGCCTCAAGGATGCAGATTTTAAGCAAGGTTACTAGATTCTACTCCCCTTGGTCTCTATCACCTGCTCTGGGTACTTTACGTAAAAATACTCAAAAAAAAAAAAAAAAAAAAACCCCAAAATGAACTTTGTCCCTTCTCACTCCTTTTCAGTAACCTGCTCTACCTCTAGCTCCCTGGGAGGGTATGATGGCAATCCTTTCACTTACCCAGGTGAACATCTTCTCGTGGTGGGATGCCTGACCAGCTTTCCCTTATGCCAGTCCTACCTGGACCATTCCAACTGAAAACTGATAAAACGACAAGGTTGGCATATTAGTTATGACTGCCTGTTGTTCAGTCGCTCAGTCGTGTCTCACTCTTTGTGACACCAGGGACTGCAGCATGTCCATGGGGCATCCCTGTCCTTCACCACCTCCCGCAGCTTGCTCAAACTCACGTCCATTGAGTCCGTGATGCCATCCAACCATCTCATCCTCTATCGTCCCCTTCTCCTCCTGCCTTCACTCTTTCCCAGCATCAGGGTCTTTTCCAATGAATCAGTTCCTTGCATCTGGTGGCCAAAGTACTGGAGTTTCAGCTTTAGCATCAGTCCTTCCAATGAATATTCAGGACTGATTTCTTTTAGGATTGACTGGTTTGATCTCCTTGCAGTCCAACGGACTCTCAAGAGTCTTCTCCAATATCACAGGTCAAAAGCATCAATTCTTCGACACTCAGCCTTCTTTATGGTCCAAGTCTCACATCCATACATGACTACTGGAAAACCATACTGACTGCTGCATAACAAATTACTCCAAAACTTACCAGCTTAAAAATACACACGTTTATTATCTCATAGTTTCTGTCAGGAATCAGGAATGGCTTAGCGGGGTCCCCTACTTCAAGATCTCTCACAAGATTGCAGTCAAGCGTCAACAAAGGCTGTGTGGCCTCATCCAGAGACTCAGTTTTTGGGGGGAAAGACCTGCTTGCAAGCCCACATGGTTTGGGCAGGAAATCAATTCCTCAGGGGTGGCTGGACTGAGGACTTTGTTTCCTCTCTTGGTGAAGGCTGTCAGTTCCTTGTCACAAGGGTCTCCCTAATATAAGACCCATTGTCACCAAAGTGGCCTATAGAGAGCATCTGCTAACAGGAGTCCCAATCTGTTATAACCTAATCATAGAAATGATACCCTCACTAGGTCCAGCCCCTACTCAAGGGGAAAGGATTACATAAGAACAGGAATACCAGGAGATGGGGATCCTTCGGGCTATCTTAGAAGCTGGCCTACCACATGTAAGGCCTACTCCAGTCTCCAGCTAGGATACATAATTTTTTCTCTGGTATAGTTGGGTTGATTCTGTGGGATGTTAGGAAAGAACACACATAAGACAAGTGGGCATAAAACATTGTCTTCGTCCTGGACTCCATGAGCTTGCTTTTTTATGTGCTGAGTTTGAGATTATGGAAAGAGCTTCTGGTGAAAATGGTCATCCTGTTGTTCGCTTAATAGTAATTCTTTTAACATTTCCTATAAGCCAGCTGTAAAGTTAGATATTCTGTATATACTGTCTCTTAAAACATCACACCAATTATTTGAGGAAGGCATTGCCAAGTGGAATGTGGGCTTCAGAAAGTTGAAAAATAGGGAATGGTGGTAAGTTCCCAATGTCTGAGCATCCTGACACCCTAAGCAGCTCCCTCCTAGCCCCAGGGCTGGCTGACTCTTCTCAAAGGGGACAGGGCTCTGTGCAGTAACACTTCTAGACTGCAGTAGAGTCCACTTCCTGTGCACCCCTCCCGTCTGTTAACTCTATCTAATCGGCCTCATATGCAAACTATTGCCTCTGTTTCCGTTTCCACCTCTCTATCTGGCTCCCTTGATGATGGAATGCATCAAGATGACCGTCTCAGTTCCTGACTCAGTCTCCTTCTGGTCATGGCAAGCCCTGCTCCTCCTCCATGACTCATGACAGGTCTCAGAAGCTCAGCTCACCTTAGAGGGCTGGTTTCTCACTATCTACTCCATAACCCGCCAGATTACTTAGACCTCCAGGGTCACTCAGCTAGTGAGAGGCAGAGCCAGACTTCAACCCACACTCTGTATCATCTCATTTCGTCTCTCAGGTTGACCATTAAAGTAAACAGATAGTTCAGACTCAAGCACTATTTGTATGGTTCTCTCCATAGTCTGTGTGCACGCTGAGTCACTTCAGTCGTGTCCGACTCTTTGCAACCCCATGGACCGTAGCCTGCCAGGATCCCCTGTCCATGGGATTCTCCAGGCAAGAATACTGGAGTGGGTTACCGTGCCCTCCTCAGGGAGATCTTCTGGACCCAAAGCAAAGAAACAGTCACCTTCCTGTTCATGATGCTGCCTCAGAGGAGACAGGAGATCCCATGAAGGACCTTTAAAAGTTCTCAGTGACAGTGTGGGTCTCCAATAGCCAGTGATCATCAGTTCAGTCATCCCGATGGGCTTCCACTTTGGCTCAAAGATTGCAGAAATTGCTGAATAGAGTATCATCTTAGTTAAAAAGGGCTACACGATATTATGAAGTTTTGTTACTACCTAATGGTCCTTTTAGATAAGGTATGTTTTATTCATTCCAACTCATTCTTATTATCCTTCTAAGGAAGAAGTTGGGGTCTGAGATAGGGCCGGGATCAGAGTGTGGAGAGGGTCCTTTCTTAGGCTTGCTCCCCTGGGAACGTTTGATTCAGTTGAACACTCCCTTTTGCTGAAGGCTTGCTCCTCTTGTGGGCCCAGTGACAACACATGCTCCTAACTGTCTGCTGTTTCCTGCATGGCTTCTCAGTGTCCTTCACTGGCTCCTGCTGCCTGTCCAGCCTCTCTGTACTGGGTTGTCCCAGCACTCAGTTCTGGGCTCTCAGCTCTTTTCTGCATGACTTAAGTGCTCTCCCTCACTCCTAGCTTTATCCCATCCACATTGCTGGTTACTCTCAATTGTATCTCCAGCACTGACAGCTTCAGCGAGCTATACACTTGTGTTTCAAGTGTAATACATTTAAAGATGTCTAGATTGTGTTTCCCTCTGAATAATTACATCACCATTTCCCACAATTCCTTGGCCATAGCAATGTGACTGGAAAGAATTTTTATATCCTTCAACATATTAGAATTCTGCATATAGGGAGAAGATTTCATGTCCCCTACCCCATCTCTGCTATCTGGGCTGTGATGCTTGCTTCCAAGGGCAAGAGAAGAGTGGACCAGGATGAGTGAAACTTGGAAGCCCATTTCTTCTGGGACGAAGGGCTTGTTGGGGAAAGAAGATGGAGCAGAAGAGGCAGATAATGAAAATTTTTATTCAGCCTACTTTGGAGACTAAGAGAGGAGATTGTCACCCATCTGGTCCTTATGCCAAACTGGCTGATGGGAGGCAGGTGGTGGACAAGCATATCAGAGTAAAGTTAGTGCTGTGGCATAGCCAGGCAGAGACAGGGGTAGGTGGTAGCTCTCTACAGCTACCCTCAGTTCCCATGTGATGAGAATGGGACTCAGAAATGCCCACATGTTACCAAAGTGTCCACGGATTATGGCTGGATGGAGAGCTAGTAACCATGGTCCATCTAGTCAAAGCTATGGTTTTTCCAGTAGTCATGTATGGATGTGAGAGTCGGACCATAAAGAAAGTAGAATGCCTAAGAATTGATGCTTTCAAATTGTGGTGCTAGAGAAGACTCTTAAGAGTCCCTTGGACTACAAGGAGATCAAACCAGTCAATCCTAAAAGGAAATCAATCCTGAATATTCATTGGAAGAACTAATCCTGAAGCTGAAGCTCCAATACTTCGGCTATTTGATGCAAAGAGCTGACTCATTGGAAAAGTCCCTGATGCTGGGAAAGATTGGGGACAAGAGGAGAAGGAGGCAACAGAGGGTGAAATGGTTAGATAGCATCACTGACTCAATCGACATGAGTTTGAGCACACTCTGGGAGGCAGTGGAGGACAGAGGAGCTTGGCATGCTGCAGTTCATGGAGTCTCAGAGTTGGACATGACTTAGCGACTGAATACCATCCATCCATAGGGCTACAGTGTGCGTTTGGGTCAGGAGCTAGGCAGAGGTTATGGGAGGTACTCAGAGGGCCTTAAAGAGCCAGGTGACCAGAGGCTGAATCAGCCAGGGAGTCCCAGAGCCTTTACTGACCTCTCACCAGCCCCTGGCCACCAGTGTCAGCAGTGAGCGCCAGCAGGGCCAGCAGTGACCAGGGCCATACAAACAAGGTCCCCTGCTGTAGAGTCCAAAGGTGGCAGAAGACACCACAAGGTGCAAGACTCCTTCCAGGCACAGCTGAGTGTGCACCGTAGGCACCCACCACCCTGGGGGAGAGAGCAGTGTTGGGGCAGAAAGCTGAGAGATTGAATCTGTTTAAACGCTTCCCTCAGTGGAAGAAGACTAGACCCAGACTGACTCTAGTTCTGTTCCACCTGTCCCCATCCCTCAGTGAGAGAGGAATCCCGAGGAAGATCTAAGAGGCTACGGTTTCTTTGCACTTGTGAGTTATATTTAATGGAATGAAAAATGTCCTCAACTCTTAAGTCTGACTGTTAGACACCTAACCCATATCTTAGGCTAATGTTGCCTAAATTTAATTCTTGATCCCTGTCTAAAAATAACCTGGCCCACTCCCCAATGTCCCTAGCTCCATCATGACAGTAACATACCCCATGAGTTTAAGGATCACCATTGATTTCTCCCCGGCCCCTCACATCTAATCCATCAGTAAGTCCGGCCATCTCTTCATCCAGGCATATCCTAAACCCATTTTTTTTTTCTTTTCCACCATAATTATTATCTCTGCAAAGGTTATTTCAATATCTTTCCCTCTGTTCTCTTTCCTGAAGGTGCTTCCTGCCCATATGATACATTGTGTGTGATAGAAAAAGATACCCCTTTCTCCAAGTGAATGTAGCCCCAAGCTGGACACAAGGCTTAGTGAATGGTGCAAAAGCTGGATTTCAACCCCACCCACCTACTCTGCCTGCCTTCCTTGCATAGGATCCAGCCTAAATGAACAGTACCAGCCACCCTTCTCACTCCTAAACTTCTCCCCATCATCCATACCCACCAGGAGCCAGAGTAATCTTTAAAAAACATGAATCAGATATCACTGCTCTGGAATACCCTCCATGTCTTACCGAAGCCCTTAGCACAGAACTTCAGCTTCCCACCCCTGTCACCTCTTGACCTACAGTGTCCTGTGTGCTGGGACCCCCGCTTCCCTCTCCAGCTTCATCATACTCCCTCGGAGTCACTGTCTCTCTTCCCTCCAGCATGATGCCAGAGCGTTCTCTGTGCTCCTACTGTTCCCTCACCCTGGAATATGCAGCCCGGCTCCTGCTTGTCATCCAGGTTCAAACTCAAATCTCACCTCAGTAAGGACTTCTCTAAATGCCCCTATTTACCCCACCCTCCTCCCACATCCTCTATCACATTACCTGTTTTGTTTCCTTGAGAGGATTTACCAACCTCTAAAAATCATCTTTTTAATGTTTTCATTTGTGTCCCCTCTCTCTATCTCTAAAGAATAAAGGTTCCAAAAGCAGGAACCATTTTTGTCTGGTCTCCCTTCGTTTTCAGTCGTGAACAATGAAAGGCACATGTTTGTTGAATGAACGCTTGAAGAATGAATGGTGAAGATGCATGTGGTGCTGTTGTAGATGTTTCATAAAAAAACTGCACTGTTGATCTGCAAAGCCAAGTCTTTAGTGTTTCTCTGAGAGACAGTGATGTGGCCCTACACACATACAGAGGGAAGAATAAGCACAAGAAATCGGTGAGCGGTTTGCTGGACACTGAACCATGCTATAAATTTCTCAGTAATAAATGATGTGGCCAATTGATACCAGTGATATTGCTGAATCTTTTTTGAAAAAAATAAATGTATTAATTTATTGGCTGCGCTGGGTCTTCTGTTGCTGTGTGCAGGCTTTCTCTAGCTGCGGAGGATGGGGGTCACTCTACTCTGTGGCACACAGGCTTCTCACTGTGGTGGTTTCTCTTGTTGCAGAGCACAGGCTCTAGGATGCTGGCTCAGGAGTTGTGCTCCCCAGCTCTAGCGCACAAGAGTTTCAGGAGTTGTGGCTCACGGCCGTAGTTGCCCCTCTGCACGTGGGATTTTCCTGGAGCAGGGATCGAACCCCTGTCCCCTGCATTGGCAGGCGGATTCTTAACACTGGATCACCGGGGAAGTCCCGCCATTGGTGAATCTTAACAAAGCCACACTTAGGTAAAGTTTTATCAGTATTTTAAAAGTTCTAGGAATAATTATAATAATGTACTCTGCTTGGAATACAAAACCTTTGATGAAAACTATTGTTGTCTAGATTACCATATGAGTTAAGGGAAAGCTTTCTTACCTAAAGAAAAACTTATTTGAACAAATGATTCACATACTATATTCTATTTTGCTAATATGATGAGGGTAAGAATGAAATCTCTCCCCTCTTCCTTTTAAATGTCTATATAACATGGTAGAAGATGCCCTTAGTTCTGTGTTTATGATACTAAGAAATCTTGATGGATATTGTCTTTCATCACTGAATTTAAAACTAGAAAAGAGCAAGTTTTAAAGTGTCTGGGTGCTTTTACAACGTCATGCAAAACATATTCTCCTGGTGATCATCTTATTTTCTGACTCTGAAACTTTGTTTTTCATTATTTGTCTTCATCCTGTCTGTGGTTTAAAAAGTTTGATCACAAAGAATGATATAACATATACTAAATAATAATTCAAGTAGAGTAATCTTAACATCTATTCATCATCAAGTGTTCAAGTTTTCTAAAACATTATTCACTGTGTTACTAAATCCAGGAACTGACCACTTTCACACAGTTTACAGTTTACAGTCCTTGTAAATGAATATTACTCCTTGTGACTACTTACGTTGTAATCAGTTCATGGAACTACTACAGTTAGGGCATTTATCAAGAGTCAGCATCTTCTGTTACCTCATTTGCTCCTAATGTTCAATCCTCCACAGATGAGCTGTGGCCTGAGTCCTGACTTGACTCACAGTTTCTTCTGTTCAATGTAGGAAACACCGTAGTTGCATAACAGTCTAGGTTTCATGGTGTTTATTGAGATTACGGTATGATACTACTCATTAATACATACTCAGTTGAACAATATGAAAAGCAATTAACTTGTACTTGAGACCCACTCTCCTTTTCTTCTTCTTTCCTCTTTCTCCTCCTTACTGCCTGCTTTCCTTCCTTCTTCCATATGCATTAAGCCCGGTGTGAGGCAACTCCATATGAACACATTCATAAAATACCCTATTCTCTGCCTGGAGCACGGAAGATATTCCACTGGCAAAAGAAAAGAATCAAGTACACAGTTTTTGCTTTTGATCCTGACGTTACTGAATCTTTTATTTGGTCTTAACCTAGACAGAGGAGAAGGCAATGGCACCCCACTCCAGTACTCTTGCCTGGAAAATCCCATGGACGGAGGAGGCTGGTAGGCTGCAGTCCATGGGGTTGCTGGAGTCGGACATGAATGAGTGACTTCACTTTCAGTTTTCCCTTTCCTGCATTGGAGAAGGAAATGACAACCCACTCCGATGTTCTTGCCTGGAGATTCCCAGGGACGGGGGAGCCTGGTGGGCTGCCATCTATGGGGTCGCACAGAGTCGGACACGACTGAAGCGACTTAGCAGCAGCAGCAGCAACCTGGACAGAAATCAATTAGTCTAAACTCGCATATCCTATCACAGAATCTTTGGTAAATGGTCCTCCTTATTTTGCTTAAATAAATGAATTTTGCCATGATTTGGTATGGTATGAATAAGTTGGTTTAAAGCTCAACATTCAGAAAATGAAGATCATGGCATCCGGTCCCACCACTTCATGGGAAATAGATGGGGAAACAGTGGAAACAGTGTCAGACTTTATTTTTCTGGGCTCCAAAATCACTACAGATGGTGACTGCAGCCATGAAATTAAAAGACGCTTACTCCTTGGAAGGAAAGTTATGACTAACCTAGATAGCATATTCAAAAGCAGAGACATTCTTTGCCAACAAAGGTTTGTCTAGTCAAGGCTATGGTTTTTCCTGTGGTCATGTATGGATGTGAGAGTTGGACTGTGAAGAAGGCTGAGCGCCGAAGAATTGATGCTTTTGAACTGTGGTGTTGGAGAAGACTCTTGAGAGTCCCTTGGACTGCAAGGACATCCAACCAGTCCATTCTGAAGGAGATCAGCCCTGGGATTTCTTTGGAGGGAATGATGCTAAAGCTGAAACTCCAGTACTTTGGCCACCTCATGCGAAGAGTTGACTCATTGGAAAAGACTCTGATGCTGGGAGGGATTGGGGGCAGGAGGAGAAGGGGACGACAGAGGATGAGATGGCTGGATGGCATCACTGACTCGATGGACGTGAGTCTGAGTGAATCCCGGGAGTTGGTGATGGACAGGGAGGCCTGGCGTGCTGAGATTCATGGGGTCGCAAAGAGTTCGACACGACTGAGTGACTGATCTGATCTGAATAAAGACCTGAACTATCATTTAGAAAGTGTTGAATAATTCACAAGACAGAGCATATAAAGCACAGTGCAGTATAAAATGTGTTGGAATGGGAATCAATAGATCTGATTTCAAGTCCAAATTTTGTCCCCAATGAGCTATGTAACCTTTAGGCAATCACTCCCTCTGTGTGAACCTCACTTTCCCCATTTGAAAAATTAGAAGATGTGTTACTCAAGACTCTTTTAATCAAAAGTGACAGAAATCCAGATAAAGCTAATTCAGGCAAAAAAAGAGAAATTTCCAATC
This sequence comes from Bos javanicus, assembly GCF_032452875.1. Taxonomy (NCBI): domain Eukaryota; kingdom Metazoa; phylum Chordata; class Mammalia; order Artiodactyla; family Bovidae; genus Bos; species Bos javanicus. The sequence goes on from NC_083874.1 coordinate 46,877,769, forward strand.
AAACATCTTCAGGCATGGCTGAATCCAGGAACCAAACAGCATCATTGGAACACTGTCTTTCTCTCTGCTCTGCTTGTCTCTGTATTAGCCCCACCTCTCCTCCTGCAGATGGGCTTCCATTGTGGACTCAAGGGAAGGAGCCACTGTAACCTCAGGTTTGTGCCATCCCAGCTTATTCACTCTAGAGGAAAGGACACATTTCCCAAGACCTGTATACCAATATGAGGAAATCGGAGACTGGGTCTGCTTTGGTCCTGTAGCTATCCTTTGGCCCTGTTTCTGTTGCTGAGGGAGTAGCTATTATCATCTTCCGTGTATAGATACCATGTCTACCGCTGAACGGAGAAGGCAATGGCATCCCACTCCAGTGCTCTTGCCTGGAAAATCTCATGGATGGAGGAGCCTGGTAGGCGGCAGCAGAGAGTCGGACACGACTGAGCGACTTCAGTTTCACTTTTCACTTTCATGCATTGGAGAAGGAAATGGCAACCCACTCCAGTGTTCTTGCCTGGAGAATCCCAGGGATGGGGAAGCCTGGTGGGCTGCCGTCTATGGGGTCGCACAGAGTTGGACACGACTGAAGTGACTTAGCAGCAGCAGCAGCTACCGCTGAAATTGGCTTGGTGTGGGATCTTCTTGGCTGCCACCCTGATGTCTGTTTTCTGGCCCCAGAAAATAACTGGAAAGACGAGGGATAGCACTAGTGTGTGCTCTGCACTCAGCCTTTCCAGGCAATCTGTTTCTCCAAGTCTTTGCTAGATGAGGAGACCCTGAACCAGAAAGCCTTTAAAGTAAAACGTTTTCACCTTTAAAGTAAAACTATTGCTCATTTACTTTGCACATCTCTCCATCCCGCCCTCGTGGACGATAGTAAGTTTGATTGCTTACTAGGAGGGTTTCTATTGCCCAAAGATGTGAGTGAAGTGAAAGTCACTCAGTCATGTCCAGCTCTTTGTGACCCCATGGACTATAGCCTGCTAGGTTCCTCTATCCATGGAATTCTCCAGACAAGAATACTGGAGTGGGTAGCCATTCCCTTCTCCAGGGGATCTTCCCAGCCCCAGGATCAAACCCAGGTCTCCTGCATTGCAGGCAGATTCTTTACCATCTGAGCCACCAGCCCAAAGTGAAATGACTATACTGCGATGAAATCTGGCCTGAAACTCATACCTGCCTTCTCCCATCCAGTGTCCACTTCATACCACCGTGCTTCTTTGCTCATACTGATTTACCACTTGGTGCCTGGGGTCCCGGGCTTCTCTAGTTTGGAGGCAGATGACAAATAGTTCCTTCTAGGCCCAACTTGAAAATTGTATTAGCTTTTATGACTTGTATTCCTAGAAAACAGGCATTTTTGGAGTATCCTGGCTATCAAGCTCAATCAAATAGCACTGCTTTTGACTATAAAGATGCCCAGAATGACTGTGTTGAATTATGGGAGGTTTTGTAAGTCATTTACAAGTACACATAAATCAAGGCATGAAATGTGCACCGAGGGGCCCACAGGACAGCAATTAACATTTAGGAACCTCGATTTTCTCACCTATAAAGTGGGAGAGTTAGACTAAATGACTTCTAAGGTCCTCCAGAAATCTGTGCATATATGATCTAAAGCTGTTGGAGTTTCTTTCAATCTTTAGACCCATGTCTAAATTTTTTTTTTAAAGTTTAGAGCAGCTATCTGCTGGAGATGCTTGGGGTGTAGGGGTTGTGGGTGTCCAGCCTGCTGCTACTGCTGCTGCTGCAAAGTCGCTTCAGTCATGTCCAACTCTGTGTGACCCCATAGATGGCAGCCTACCAGGCTCCCCTGTCCCTGAGATTCTCCAGGCAAGAACACTGGAGTGGGTTGCCATTTCCTTCTCCAGTGAATGAAAGTGAAAAGTGAAAGTGAAGTTGCTCAGTCGTGTCCGACTCTTAGCGACCCCATGGACTGCAGCCCACCAGGCTCCTGCATCCATGGGATTTTCCAGGCAAGAGTACTGGAGTGGGGTGCCACTGCCTTCTCCGGGGTGTCCAGCCTACTAGACTCTATCTCCAGGGCACTAGCAGTCAAAGCCCTGACCCCCCAACACAGAGGTCTGGCTCGTTGATTCCTGAAGCTTCACCACTGGCACTTTATTCATTTGGTTTCTGGCTTTGATCTCTCCAAAAGGACATATAATAACTTTGGAAGAGGCAACTTGTTTAAGCTGTAATCAGAGGCTTTCCTGTGTGCTAGTTTGAAAGCAAGAAGAGTGAGTGTTCTGGGTACCAGAAGAGGGCATTCAAGGTGCTAGAAGCATGCTCTTAGGAAACCAGGGGCCAAAGCCACGTTCTAAACATTCGGCAGCTTTGTAGGGGCTCAGTCACATAAAGAACACTTGTCTTTACACTGTAATTGTGGTCAACACAGAGCATCTGTGTCACTCACACTTTGACCTCAGGAAAGCACTTTTGGTTAAGAAAAAAGTACCAAGAGTGAACCCCACTTCCTTTTCAGAGCCTTCTCTCAGCAATCTGCTCAACTCTGATGTGCTGAGTAGACAGGAAGAACCAAGTAAAAGCAACTGAAGTCACTGGCTGGCCCAAGGTTAGCACGACACTCTATTGATAGTCTGCATGTCAGTGCACTTTTTTCTTATGCTAATGAGCAAGGCAACAATAGACTGTCTAAGGCTTAAATGACATATTGTAAATGTCAGACTGCTGCGGGGCTTTTCTTGCATTTTTTGTTCCATTACAAAGGTGTCAAAAGCAGTGAGATCTTGAATCCATTAAGCCTGATTTTTAAAGTGATGTATAAGTACATGTAATTATGGTACTCTTTTTTAAAAAACACATTTTAAGCTGTTGCAATGAAAGGTATTATTTAACACTTAATTTCTAAGAAATGTAAAATGTATAATGATTATATGCTATCCTAAGGCTAGAATGAGAAGTTCTCTCTGTGATTCTGTAGTGGTATTTGTCCTGCTTTTCCTGCAGCAGGAGTGGGGGAGTGGTAGTGACAAGTTGTACCAGCCTATCCCTATATAGGCTTACTCTGTCCATCCATCCATTCACCCATCCATTTTCTATCTGTTGGAACGATTTTGTGAGATGACAAGATGTTCATTTACTCATCCCCTTTACAATTGCTCATTGAGTACTTGCTACGTGCCAGGCGCTATTCTGAATAGTGAGGATACAGCAGCGAATGAAACAGACAAAAATCCTGCCTGCCTGGAGCTTACATTCTAGTGGGAACAATAGATAAGAAAAATGTATCTGTGGTTGTTGTTATTGTTCAGTGGCTAAGTTGTGTCCAACTCTTTGCAACCCCATGGACTGCAGCATGCCAGGCTTCCCTGTCCTTCTATTAGAGGAACACACTGACTAAAACAGCCCACCCTGGCCAGGCACCCTAGTAACCATTTGTGTGAGTTATTTTATGACAGGTGGTCCTAGGAAGGAACACTGAACTAACAAGCCATCACCAACCAAAAGAGTTCAAGAAAGTTCAAAAGGACACACCGCATGTCTGACCACCTCCCAGAATCCTTCTCACTGGCATCCATCTTGGCTGAGCAATGCGTGCACTGCCAGAAAGGACTCTGAGTCAGCATGATTGGCTAAAGACAACCCAGAAACGAATCCCATCACCACAAAACCTGAGACCCCGAGCCACGTGGTAGAGCAGTTCTCCTGGTTCCTTTACCCTATGGCTCTCTTCCCGGGCACCCTTTCCTAATAAAGTCTCTTGTTTCATCAGCACATGTGTCTCCTCAGACAATTCATTTCCCAGTGTTAGACAAGAGCCCACTCTTGAGCCCTGGGAGGTGTCCCTCTTCCTGCAATACTTCACTGTCTCCTGGAGTTTGCTCCAATTCATGTCCATTGAGTCAGTGATGATATCTAACTATCTCATTCTCTGCCACACTCTATAGTATATGATATAGTCATTAGTAACAAGGAGAAAATGAAGCAAGTGAGATTTGAGTAAAGCCCTAGGCTTTCCCAGTAGCTCAAATGGTAAAGAATCTGCCTGCAACGCGGGAGTTCAGTTCAGTTCAGTTCAATTGCTCAGTCATGTCTGACTCTTTGCGACCCCATGAACCGCAGCACACCAGGCCTCCCTGTCCATCATCAATTCCCGGAGTTCACCCAAACCTATGTCCATTGAGTCGGTAATGCCATCCAACCATCTCATCCTCTGTGGTCCCCTTCTCTTCCTGCCCTCAATCTTTCCCAGCATCAGGGTCTTTTCCAATGAATCAGCTCTTTGCATCAGGTGCCCAAAGTATTGGAGTTTCAGCTTCAACATCAGTCCTTCCAATGAACACCCAGGATTGATCTCCTTTAGGATGGACTGGTTGGATCTCCTTGCAGTCCAAGGGACTCTCAAGAGTCTTCTCCAACACCACAGTTCAAAAGCATCAATTCTTCGGTGTTCAGTTTTTTTTATAGTCCAACTGTCACATCCATACAAGACCACTGGAAAAACCATAGCCTTGACTAGATGGACCTTTGTTGACAAAGTAATGTCTCTGCTTTTGGGAGACCTGGGTTCAATCCCTGGATCAGGAAGATCCCCCGGAGAAGGGCATGGCAACCCTCTCCAGTATTCTTGCCTGGAGAATCCCATGGACAGATGAGCCTGGCAGGCTACAGACCATGGGGTCACAAAGAGTTTGACATGACTGAGAAACTAACATTTTCATTTTCTGAAGGAGAAGAGGGAGTAAGCCTTGTAGGTATCTATGGAAAGAGCATTCCAGGTAGAGGGGAAAGTGAATGGTGAAGGCCTGAGACAAGAGTATTCTTACAAGATTTGAGGAACAGAGACTAGAGTGAAGGATGGAGGGAGGAGGCAGTAGAAGATGAAGTCAAGGGGATGGCGTAGCAGAGGATAGATTACAGGGAGGGTTCTTAGGTCCTTATAAGGACTATGTTTTACTCTGAGTGGAAGGACACCATTGATGGGTTTCAAGCAGAGGATTGACATGAGTTGACATCCTTACAGGAATCCTCTGGCCCTGCGCATTTAGAATACATTGTAGACCAAGAGTGGAGGCAGGGAGGCAAATGGGAGGCCCCCAAACACTCCAGGTGAGATGGTAGTGTCTTGGACCAGAGTTGTGATAGTCAGCGTGGGGAGAGGTATTTAGATTCTGGACATGTTTCGAAGATAGAGCTGAAATTTCCTGACATATTTTACATAAAATGTGAAAGAAAATAGAGAATTCCAAAGTTCTGGGCCTGTGAAACTAAAAACACAGTATTGCTATTTAATGAGATAGGAAAACAGCAAGAGAAACGTGTTTTTAAGAAGAGAATCTAGAAGTCACCTTGGACACAAGTTTGAGATGACTATTGTAAATCCAGCAGAAGTCAAAGGGAGAATTGGATATAAAAGTCTGGAGTTCAAGAGAGAGGGGAGGACTCGAGATCTAGATTTGGGAATCAATAACATATAGACTGAGCTTAAAACCAGGAGGAGTGATGTCACCAAGAGAATCAGCATAAATAGAGACAGAAGTGCTCCTAGAACTGAGCCGAGCCGGGGCACCCCTGCGGTCAAGAGGTTGAGGTAATGGGAGAGGGGGCAGCCAAGGAGAGGAGTTGTCAGAGCAATCGGGTTTGGAAAGCCAGAGACTGCATCCAGACTCTTTGCTGTGGAATAGGACATAATTAAACAGTGTATTCAAACATGTATGTTCATTGTAGCACTATTTACAATAGCTAAGACATGGAAGCAACCTAGATGTCCATCAACAGAGGAATAGAAAAAGAAGTTGTGGTACGTATACACAGTGGAATATTAGAAGGGAACACATCTGAGTCAGTTCTCGTGAAGTGGCTGAACATAGAGCTTGTTATAAGAATGAAGTAAGTCAGAAAGAGAAAAACAAATCCCTTGTATTAATGCATATATATATGGAATCTAGAAAAATGGTACTGATGAACTTTTTGCAGGGCAGAAATAGAGATGCAGACATCGAGAACAGACGTTGGACCCAGCAGGGAAAGGAGAGGGTGCCACGAATTGAGAGAGAAGAATTGAAACATACATACTGTGCTCAGATGCTCAGTCATGTCCGACTCTTTGCGACCCCATGAACTGTAGCCCACCAGGCTCCTCTGTCCATGGGATTCTTCAGGCAAGAACACTGGAGTGGGTTGCCATTTCCTTCTCCAACATATACATTACCATATGTAAAATAGATAGCTAATGGGACGTTCCTGTATAACACAGGAGTTCAACGCGATATATGGAGAGCCTGGAGGAGTGAGATGGGGTTGGGGGCAGGGGGATTCAAGGGGGAGGGGCCATATGTATACTTATGACCTGATTCACATTGTATAGAAGAAGCCAACACAACACTATAAAGCATTTATCCTCCAAGTAAAAATAAATGTTATAAAATAGTGTACTCAAAACAAAAATCATTGTATGTTACTGTCCTATATCTAGAAAAGTGTCTGTGACTTGGGTTGAGAGTAGAAGAAACCAAAGCTAAAAGAACAAGCTAATGTGATGATTTCTGGTCAGAGAAAACTGATGCCTTCCCATCATTATTCCTACTTTGCAAGAGGCTGTGCATCAAAGTTTAAAATTTGAAGCATTTGGTATAAAAACTATTTGGGGATTTTTTTTCCCTGACATAATTCAGAAGTAAAATCATTATAATTCTCAACATATTGCTATGGAATATTAGCCAAAAAAATCTAAATTAAATTTAGGCTTCTTGAAAATAGATTTTATACAGCTTCCAGAATATAGGGGAATCTGAGTTTGTGAAAAGGAACTTTTACTCAAATCCATTATCTTTTATGGATAATGTTCTAGCTCTATATTGAGAACGGCTAGGAAAAGTGCTAGGGACGGCATGAATATTGTAGGAGAACTGCTGTGGTTCATTAATTAATGTTTTTAGCGTAGTTCTCTAGGTAGTTAATTCAAGGAAATGTAACTAAATTCTATGTGAGTTAGTGACATAGTTGCACATCATGACTGTCACTTGTCAAAGGGAACCTATATATGGCATTCTACAAGCTTGATGTTAGTTATTTTTTTCTGGATTCCAGATGAAACCTCTGCTCCAAAGGGAATACATCAATATATTAAGAGTTTGACTTGGTTCCTGTCTGAAGCACCCATAGAAGTTTTCTGTTAAAAAGAAAGAGTCACTTTCAGGATATGACTCAACAGTAATTTGTTCTTAATGAAACACCCTTCATTCAATAGTAGATGGTGTAGAGATTTTCCTTTCAAAGGTTTGAAAAGTTCCCTAAAGGCAGGAAGTTGTAATTGATGTTGATAAAGGAAAGTGAGTAACCAAATTTTCTCTGAAGAGAAAACTTCTTTTATTAAACATAAGGGCAAAAATGCTCAGTAAGGATTTGGGGATCTAAAATACACTTTTTCACTATGATTCAGCCCAAACTGAATACACGCTCTGTGAATCATCATTAAAGGAAGAAAATAGCTCCAACTCACACATGTGATCTGCTTCCCCCTTCTGGAGGAAAATCATTGCCCCTAAACCCAAAGCTTTGTGCATTCTCAAAAGCTTCATGCATTCTCAAGACTCTTCCTCAAAGCCCAACTGAGAGCCCACACCATGCCATGTGCTGGATATGCATGGGGTCCGGAAAGAGGTGTCACTTGGATTTTTTTTTTCACTTTGATTCTTATTCAACATGTTTTGCATACCTCATCCTATGTTTATAAAGCTCAAATAAGACTACTCATTTGAAAGAGTCAAAGCTGTAACACTCTCTGTAAATGCTGAGCTTTGCAATTTTACTCAACACAGGGAGTTCACACAGGGAAATATAAAAGCCAGACATGCTGTGCTTGGTTTGAATTTCTACTGAGGTAATACTTTCATTAACACCACCATCTAGAAGACGTGGTGGTAGGTGTGTGATTGATCGGCGGTGACGTGAGCAGTAGCGGACATTATGGTTGTGACATTGGCCTGTGTTTGACTGTGTGGCTCAGTTTTTTTTTTAATTTTACCTAATCATTTATTTATGGCTGTGCTGGGTCTCTGTTGCTACGTGCAGGCTTTCTCCTGTTGTGGCGAGTGGGGATACTCTTTGTTGTGGTGTGTGGGTTTCTTATTCTTTGTTGCCAAGCACGGGCTCCAGGTGCAGTTGTGGGGCACACAGGTTTAGTTGCCCCACGTCATGTGGAATCTTCCTAGACCAGGCATGGAACCCGTGTCCCCAGCATTGGCAGGCAGATTCTTAACCACTGGACCACCAGCGAGGTCCCCCTGGGTTTGTTCTTGCTCTGTTCTCTGTGCTAGACTGCTTGCCATTGCTGTTGATTGGCAAACTCTGCTGATGTCTCTGAGCCTGTGTTTAGTGTCTCCTTGATACCTTGTAACAAAGAGCTATCCTATTTCTGTTTGCTTACTTATTGGTGTGTTTGCTGCCAGTCTACTGCTATCCTGTGATATTTAAAATATTATTTCCCTTAAATATTATAGTATCTTTTCCATTTCCTCTGACAGTTGTAATGTAATCAACTGGCAATTCAGTGTATCCTTTATGATAATGAATAATAATTATTAAAAACAAAACCTACTTTGGAGCATTTACTTTATAAAGCCAGTACATCAAATTAAACTATTGTGTATTTAATTTCCAATCTTAAGACATGGCATTTTTCAACGATTTTAAATTGCCATAGGAAAACATAATAAAGAGGAAATTTTAACACATTGAAAGCACTTGCTGTTCTTTACAAGGAAAATATTTTAGTATTAAATTTTTCCTCTAATTAAACAGCTAAGAAATTTTCATTCTTGCTAATGACTACTTTTTGAAATGCCTTTAAAGATGGCTGATCACCCGAACAGCTATAAAACATGACCTACTAACCTACTTTTATCACATGATTTGAAATGACTGATCTTGTTTCTCTCTATAATCCCAGATTTGTGTGGACAGTCAAATTAATAATACACACTTTGCCTTTCATAGCTGACTACAGAAAATTATCTATAAATTAACTATTTCTATGAAATGTTTAGTTAAACATAGCAATAAATCAGTGTCCTTTTAAAATCAAGTATATTTGCAGAATCATTTACAAATTTATGTTACAGCTTTTAAAACTAGCTAATCCATGTTACAGCTTTTAAAATCAGTTGGAACACATAATTCAATGTTACAGAAAATTATCTTTAAAAATTACAAATTTATGTTACAGCTTTTCAAATCAGTGGGAACACACAGTTCAATGTCACATTTCATTTTAAAGACTTTGTACTATAAAAACTTGACTTAGAAAAGCATTAGTGAAAAGGAAAAGGTCAAAATCATTTTTCTTCTCTGTTTTAAGAAATGATAAGTTCAGATCCACAAGATGGTACAAAACAAGGCTACCTTACATGAGACAGAACACAGTGTTTATGGAATCTTGAGCTCCACACAATCCCCTTGATTTTATTCACTTTTCAAAACAGGATAGTGGCTTTGAATCAGTATTGTCAGGGATGACTAGCCCTGACCCACTTAGAAATGCTCATTTCATAATTCCCTCTCTTTTCAGGGGCTTCATACTGTGTCTGAAAACACTGAAAACAGCAGCAAGTTCTTCCACATTCAGAGACGCACTAGCTGGCATTTCTGATTTTAAAATGAAAACCCTTAATTTTTACTTTACTAATTTTACATTTACTAATTTCCTTTGGGGAAAGCTTAATTTAAAGGAATATGGAGCAAAAGCAAAAAGTCTTAACTTATTTAGAATATAGATTATATATCTTTTAAAATATTAAACACCAACCTCTTTTTTAATTAATTATTTTAATTGGAGGCTAATTAATTTACAATATTGCAGTGGTTTTTGCCATACATTGACATGAATCAGCCATGGGTGTACATGTGTTCCCCATCCTGAACCCCCCTCCCACCTCCCTTCCCATCTCATCCCTCAGGGTCATCCCAGTGCTCCGGCCCTGAGCACCCTGTCTCATGCATCAAACCTGGACTGGAACACCAAATTCTTAAAAGAAAGGCAGAATAGATCTTCAGAGCATAATTATATTGGTAAGGCGATGGCACCCTACTCCAGTACTCTTGCCTGGAAAATCCCAAGGACGGAGGAGCCTGGTAGGCTGCAGTCCATGGGGTCGCTAAGAGTCGGACACGACTGAGCGACTTCACTTTCACTTTTCACTTCCATGCACTGGAGAAGGAAATGGCAATCCACTCCAGTGTTCTTGCCTGGAGAATCCCAGGGACGGTGGAGCCTGGTGGGCTGCTGTCTATGGGGTTGCACAGAGTCGGACACGACTGAAGCGACTTAGCAGTAGCAGCAGCATTCAGTTGGGACAAACAATAACTGCTTTTATGACATGATTGTCTATGTAGAAAATCCAGTGGAATGTACTAGATGCCAATGGAGGCTTCTAGAACTAAAAGTGATTTGAGCAAGTTTGCTCCCTTGTGGCTCAGACAGTAAAGAATCGGCCTGCATTACAGGAGACCTGGGTACGATCCCTGGGTTGGGAAGATCCCCTGGAGAAGGGAATGTCTACCCACTCCAGCATTCTAGCCTGGAGAATTCCATGGACAGAGGAACCTGGTTAGCTACAGTCCATGGGGTCACAATGAGTCTGCCATGACTGAGCAACAAAACACAGCACAGCAAGATACAAGATCAATGTACAAAAGTCAATTATATTTCTATATATTTGCACCAAATGATTAGGAATTAAAACATATAAAGCAATATTGTTTACAAAAGCCTTGTAAAAACTATAAATACCTAGGGTGTGTGTCGCTCACCCAGTCATGTCTAATTCTTTGTGACCCCATGGACTGTAGATGCTAGGCTCCTCTGCCTGTGGAATTTTCCATGAAAGAATATTGGAGTAGGTTGCCATTTACTCCTCCAGGGGATATTCCTGACCCGGGGATCTTCCTGACCCAGGGATCAAACTCACGTCTCTTGCATCTCCTGCACTGGCAGTTGGAGTCTTTACCACTGTATCACCTGGGAAGCCGAAAGATTAGAAGGCTAAGGATTTGTGCATGCTCAGTTGCCAAGTCGTATCCAACTCTTTGCCACGCCATGGACTGTAGACCCCTAGACTCCTCTAAAATACCTAGGGTATCTCTGGGGGGGAAAGAAAAGTGTGCAACACCTGTATAAAAACTCAAACATTGCTGAGAGAAATTAAAGAGGACCTAAATACATGAAAGCTATATTATGTTCATCAGTTTGAAGACTTGATATTTTTAAGCTATCAATTCTCCCTACACTGATTTCTAGATTCAAGGCAATCTCTAGCAAGATCCCATCAAGACTTTTTTTTTTTTTTAGATATTGACAAACTGAGTCTAAAATGCAAATAGAAATACAAAGAATATCGAATAGTCATAATAAAGCCTGGATGGGAGGGGAGTTTGGGGGAGAATGGATACATGTATACGTACGGCTGAGTCCTTTCACTGCTTACCTGAGACTATCACAGCGTTGTTAACTGACTATACCCCAATACAAAATAAAATGTTAAACAAACAAACCAATAAAACAAAAGAGCCAATAGGGCCTTGAAAAAGAACAAGTTGGAGGGCTAAAATTACCTGATTTTAATAATTATTACAAAGTTACAGAAACAAGGCAGTGTGATGTTGGCATAAAGATGGGAAAATATATCAATTAAACAAAATAGAGACTCTTAGACCATGTATACATGAACAACTGTTCTTCTGCAAAGACGCAGAGGCAATTCAGTGGAGAAAAGCAACAATCTTTTCAAAAGCTAGACATGAAGTAATTGGATATACATACAAAAAAAAAAGTGAACTTCGATTCATACACAAAAGTTAACTCAAGGGGGCTTCCCTGGAAGCTCAGACAGTAAAGCGTCTGCCTACAGTGCAGGAGACCCGGGTTCGATCCCTGGGTCGGGAAGATCCCCTGGAGAAGGAAATGGCAACCCATTCCAGGATTCTTGCCTGGAAAATCCCATGGACTGAGGTGCCTGGTAGGCCACAGTCCATGGGGTCGCAAAGAGTCGGACACAAAGAGCATGAAGTAATTGGATATACATACAAAAAAAAAAGTGAACTTCGATTCATACACAAAAGTTAACTCAAATGAATCATAAACCTACATGTAAAATCTAAAATTATAAACCATATAGGAGAAAATCTTTGTGAACTTGGCTTAGGCAAAAATTTCTTAGATGGACATCATGATCCACAAAAGGTCAAATTGATAAACCAGACTTCATCAAAATGAAAACTTCTGCTCTTCAAAAGGAGAGTAGAAAGACAACTTACATATAGACTGGGAAAAAAAAAAGGTTGTAAGTCTTATGTCTGATAGGGGATTTGTATGCAGAATGTATAAAGAATTCTCAAAATTCAGTGAGAAAACAGACAACCGAATTAAAATTAGGCAATATTTTAACAGACACATAACCAAAAAGGTTGTACAGATGGCAAATAAACACATGAAGAAATGTTCAACAGCATTATTTACTAGGGAAATGTACATTTAAACTGTATTGTGATACCTCTAGATATCTATTAGATTAAAAAGTGGGGGTGAGGATGTGGAGGAAATGGAGCTGTAACACACTTCTGGTGGGAATATAAAATAGCCTTGTTGGAAAAGACTGGCAATCTTCTTTAGAAGTTAGTTCAGTTCAGTCTCCCAGTTGTGTCTGACTCTTTGTGACCTCATGGACTGTAGCATGCCAGGCTTCCCTGTCCATCACCAACTCCTGGAGCTTGCTCAAACTCATGTCCAACGAGTTGGTGATGCCATCCAATGATCTCATCCTCTGTCTTCCCCTTTTCTTCCCGCCTTCAATCTTTTCCAGCATCAGGGTCTTTTCCAATGAGTTGGCTCTTTGAATTGGGTGGCCGCAGTATTGGAGCTTCAGCTTCAGCATCAGTCCTTCCAATGAATATTCAGGACTGATTTCCTTTAGGATTGACTGGTTTGATATCCTTGCAGTCCAAGGGACTCTCAAGAGTCTTCTCCAGCACCACAGTTCAAAAGCATCAATTCTTCGATGCTCAGCTTTCTTTATTGCCCAACTCTCACATCCATATACGACTACTGAAAAAACCATAGCTTTGACTAGACAGACCTTTGTTGGCAAAGTAATGTCTCTGCTTTTTAATATGCTGTCTAGGTTGACCATAGCTTTTCTTCCAAGGAGCAAGCGTCTTTTAATTTCATGGCTGCAGCCACCATCTGCAGTGATTTTGGAGCCCAGGAAAATAAAGTTTGTCACTGTTTCCATTGTTTCCCCATTTATTTGCCATAAAATGATGGGACCGGATGCCATGATCTTAGTTTTTTGAATGTTGAGTTTTAAGCCAGCTTTTTCACTCTCCTCTTTCACTTTCCTCAAGAGGCTCTTCAGTTCCTCTTGGCTTTCTTCCAGAAGGGTGATGTCATCTATTATACAGTGCAGCTCTTCCATACTAGGTGTTCACCCAAGAGAAATGAACATGTCCAAAGATGTGTACAGTAATGTTCATAGCAGCTTTATTTGTAATAGCCAAATGTCCATCTTCAGGTGAATGTATATATAAACTGTGTTATATCTGTAAAATGGAATACTACTCAGCAGTAAAAACAAATGAGCTATGATACTCATTTCCCTGGTGGTTTCCCTGGTGGTTAAGATGGTAAAGAATCCACCTGCAGTACAGAAGACCTGGGTTCAATCCCTGGTCAGGGAAGATCCCCTAGAGAAAGGAATGGTTACCCACTCAAGTATTCTTGCCTGGAGAATTGCACGGACAGGGGAGCCTGGTGGACTACAGTCCATAGGGTAACAAAGAGTCAGACAAGACCGAGCAACTAACACTATGATACTCAAAATAATTATGCTGAGTGCAAATAACCAGATAAAAAGAGTACATACTCTATGATTCAATTTATGTAAAATTCTAGAAAATGTGAACTAATCTGTAGTGTCAGAAAGCAGATGGGGAAAGTGTTGGAGGAGGGATTATAGACAGGCATAAGGAAACTTTTGGAAGAAATGTGTATGTTCAGACTTATCGAATTGTATGTTTTAAGTATCTGCAGTTTATTTTGTCAATTATACCTTAAGAGAGTTGTTTGCAAAAAAAAAAAAAAAGGTATGAGGGGGATTTGTGTTGATAGAGAAGTTTATAGAGAAATATGTCCGTGGTGTAGTAGGCAAAAGAAGTTCCAGAACATTATATATAATTTGATCCCAGAGTTTTTTTTCAAACTTAGCAAATGAGAGTAATAAAATTCTTGCTTCTCATTGGATACTTCTGTGTATGTACGGAAGGTCTAGTAATTTACACAAGAACAGTGTTATCCTCAGGGAGTGAGATGTGGCACAGGACGGGGAGTTGATATACACATATTTGACACTGAAGTGTTAACACTCTCAGTATTTTAAGTTTCATGTATCTGTGTATTAATAAAGGGTGCACTTTCCAGGGAAGTTACGTTCTAGACCCTGGAACTGTGAATTCACTCCCATTCGGATGGGCTGGTCGTTAAGATTTCAACGCGCAGGTGTCACATCAATTTAGCTGAAGGCCAGCAGGCAGAAAACCCTCCCAGTCACCACTTAAGGAGATGCCCCTGAGCGGGTGGGAGCCGGCACGCACAGGTCCCCTGAGACAGTTGGAGCTATGCGCATGCGTGGCCGCCCGGGGGCGGGGCCGGGGGAGGGCCTGGGGGACGCCCGCGAGCTCTGGGGTCTTCGTCCCGGGCCCAGCGTATCCGGTTCCAGGGCAGCTGCCCAGAGCTCGGACTGGGGGGAATTGGGCTGCCGCCGCAGCCCGGCCGGCGAAAGCCCGGGCGCGCGGAAAGACACGCGGTTGTGTGTCTCCAGGTATCCTTTCCTTCTGGGGAGAGCGGAGGTCTGCGGGGGGCTGCGCCTCCACTAGCTTTGAGGAAGCCGCGGGCAGGAGCGCGGGTCCTGCCCGGGGAGGGTTGTTTGAGGACCCGGCTAGCGCGCTTTCTCCCGGAACGGGGAGGCGCGACCTGGCGTCCTCAGCCCGGGCACTGGGCTCCCCGAAACGGGGAGCGGGAGGGGGCACCCCCGGCTAGAGACTCCTCCCGACCCCAGGCCAGGCTGCCGTGGCCAACCCCCACCCCCGCATTTGCTTTTCCTCGAGGTGGGGTCTTCTGTCTGAGGTTTTACAGCCTCGGGTTGTTCGTTTCTTCCTATGGTGGTTTTTCTGCAGGGCCCAGCCCAGGACCCAGGTTTCCCGAATTTAGTCATTTTGTTCATCTTTGGAGGGTAAGCTCTGAACGGATTATGTTCGTCTTAACCTCTCTCTTAAGCGCGTATTAGTTGATGTTTTCATTACCTGTATGATTACTGATGACGCGGTCTCTTTTGCACGACGACTTGAAGTGTTTTCCCTTAACAGGAGGAGCCTGTTAAGAGTTTATGTTTACAAAGGCATGTCCTGGAGAAAAGTAGACACAAGCCTTCCCTGTAATTTGGAAGAATCTCTGCCCTTTTAGGTGTTATTGGTTTTGTCTTTAGTTACCTGTGCCCAGAAATTTCCCCCAAAATATGAAGTGGAAAAACTGATTATTTGCTCAGAAAAATGTTGCAAAGTGCCTTCTTGAAACCTTTGTATTAATTGTTAAGATCCCTTGGTGTAACCAACACTGAGAAGAGACTCTCCCCATTTCAGAAGCCTTCCCTGTAAGAGAGCCTGGCTTGCAGTCCTCATTCCCTTTTCCCTTCGGAGATGGAGGAGAGGTGGAGAGGGTTAAGAGAGGGGAACAGCTGAGACTCTCCCCCACCCCAGTTTCAAGGATTTAAACACATTGCCCAGTTCAAGTTTTTAAGAGTCACAACAGTAGAAAGTTGGCAATCACTGCTTTAAGAAAGATTTGTTTGACATAAATACATCCCAGTTATTTATGTCCTGTTGGAACTTTGATGATACTGTAGTTTGACTTTCATATTTTAAAAAATTGTAGATTTTAGATTTAGAATGGAACCCAGAGGTCATGTGGGTTGCAAAGAACATAAATATTTTTGAAAACATTCTTAAAAAATTATATTTTGTCCTCTGGGCTATGTTCAGTGGGAAGACTTTGCCCTTTGGCACAATTGACTCTTCTATTAGTATTCTGTCAAGCAGTCAAGTTTCAAAACTATATTTTGAAATAAATCTTCCGCTCCCCTGTCCAGGCTACACCTCTCTGGCCATTGCACTGATGACTACTAGGATTTCAGACTCCTAACAGAGGTCCCCTGCATATGGGGGGAGCAATCTAATTTCTCAGTGTGCCACTTTAGAAGAGTTGCTTAAGGACATTTGCTCATTGTTTTTGTTCATTTTCATCTTGTTGCTTCCAACAAATATGTCTCATTTTTTTAGATAGTTTTAAATCTTTATTCTTTATCTGTAGTATTTACACAATATTTCTACTGTTGTGACTCATAAAAACTTGACGTCTTTAGAAGTGCCTTCTGTGTATTCATTTCATCAATCTGGAAGAACCTGGTGATGGTGCAGAAGATAGCTGCTTTCATTTCTGCTTCCAGGCGGGCTTTTAATGTTCAGTAACCTGTCTTTGATTATCTTTCCCTCAAGAATACTGTGGGAGAGTTCTTAGATACTTTTAGAGGCTCTGATTCACAGGGTCACCCATCTGCCAAATTAAGTAACATATTTAAAAAAGGGAAATTGGGTTAGGGTGGTTAGTGAAGCCACCAAGTGGACTTTGAATCATCATTACGTTTTTTCCCCAAGTGCTGATAAACCTGTTTTGTGCTTGTGATCACTGTCAAGTTTGCTCATTTCTACATGTTTCAATTGTGGCTTACCACCTGATGGGGTCCTAAATTCTGGTTTTGTCTTCCACCAGTCCTCACTATTTGGTGACTCTTAAAACAACAGTCAACTCCCTTTAGCCACCAGGAAAGTAATTCATCTGAGTTTAAAAACTCCAGTGAGCCGATCTGAGTTAGGTACCTTCACAACGCCTACTTCTGGGTCTTAGGTAGAGACTCCCTATTTATATATCCTTTCCAGATCTCTTCAGTGTTTTCTAGCATAAAGCATGACCTGCATACATGGAATTAGCCATATTGATAGCTCAGTAGAAAAGTTTCTGTGGTAAATAAAACTATGTGTCATTTGGTTGGGAAAGTATAAGTCACTTGACTTACCTCTCTCTTCTTTTGTGGTATTCCTCTGAAAGTGTCCCTGGTGGCTCCCATCTGCTTACTTCTGGAGTAGAATATAAAGGAGAGAGAGCTGACCTTGCCATTATCTGGAAGATAGGGTTTGTATGATAGTAGAGCAACACTTGGCAGTCTGGAAATCAAATTGTGGATATTGGGCTCTAATTCATTCTCCCTGTCTGTCTTCCAGAGCTCTATTTTAGGAGTAGGATTCAGAGAGAAGAGAGCTGGCTGATGGTGGGCATTAGAGATTGAAGATAAGGTTTTAGTGGATTATTAATAAGTTGTCTCCTCCACCTGCTGTGTGTAACTGAGTTAGGCTTACAAAAAGGAGCAGAGTGAATTTATTTAATTTTACTTTATGACACTTATTCATGATGCCCAGACAATGAGTTTTATTCTGGTATTGTTGTAGTTGTTCAATCGTGTCTGACTCTTTACAACCCCGTGGACTGCAGCACCCCAGGCTTCTCTGTCCTTCACTGTCTGCCAGAGTTTGCTCAAGCTCATGTCCATTGAGTCAGTGATGCTATCCAGCCATCTCATCCTCTGCCATCCCTTTCTCCTCCTGTCTTTAATCTTTGCCAGCATCAGGGTCTTTTCCAGGGAGTTGACTCTTCCTATCAGATGACCAAAGGGTTGGAGCTTCAACTTCAGCATCAGTCCTTCCAATGAATATTCAAGGTTGATTTCCTTTAGGATTGACTGGTTTGATCTCCTTGCAGTCCAAGGGACTCTCAAGAGTCTTCTCCAGCACCACAGTTTGAAGGCATCAATTCTTTAGGGCTCAGCCTTTTTTATTGTCCAGCTCTCACATCCATACATGACTACTGGAAAAACCATAGCTTTGACTATATGGACCTTTGTAGGCAAAGTAATGTCTCTGCTTTTTAATACGCTGTTAAGTTTGTCATTGCTTTTCTTTCAAGGAGCAAGCTTCTTTTAATTTCCTGGCTGCAGTCGCCGTCCACAGTGATCTTGGAGCCCAAGAAAATAAAGTTCTGTCACTGTTTCCATTGCTTCCCCATCTATTTGCCATGCCTGGTGTAGACCTGTTTTTATTTTCTTCTGTATCCATAGACTGCTCCTAACTCTGATAAGTCACAGAAATTGATCAAACTTCAAAGAGAATACTAATAAATCATGAACAAATCAATTATGTCTGTCAATACAGGTGAAAAATTTAAAAACCACAGAAGCTTATGGTAACAGCAGACAATGGCACCCCACTCCAGTACTCTTGCCTGGAAAATCCCATGGATGGAGGAGCCTGGTAGGCTGTAGTCCATGGGGTCGCTAAGAGTCGGACATGACTGAGCGACTTCCCTTTCACTTTTCACTTTCATGCATTGGAGAAGGAAATGGCAACCCACTCCAGTGTTCTTGCCTGGAGAATCCCAGGGACGGGGGAGCCTGATGGGCTTCCATTTATGGGGTCGCACAGAGTCGGACACGACTGAAGCGACTTGGCAGCAGCAGCAGCAGTCAGACTACATTCATATGGGAATGATAAATAATAAAAGTTCTGTCTGCTTACTTAATTATTATAACTGTAGAGGTGTTCAATTCAGTTCATTCGCTCAGTCGTGTCCAACTCTTTGCGACCCCATGGACTGCAGCACACCAGGCTTCCCTGTCCATCACCGACTCCTGGAGCTTTCTCAAACTCATGTCCTTCAAGTCAGTGATGCCATCCAACCATCTTATCCTCTGTTGTCCCCTTCTCCTCCTGCCTTCAATCTTTCCCAGTATCAGGGTCTTTTCTAATGAGTCAGTTCTTCACATCAGGTGGCCATAATATTGGAGCTTCAGCATCAGTCCTTCCAATGAATATTCAGGACTGATTTTCTTTAGGATGGACT
Organism: Bos javanicus; assembly: GCF_032452875.1. NCBI lineage: Eukaryota > Metazoa > Chordata > Mammalia > Artiodactyla > Bovidae > Bos > Bos javanicus. Next base: position 46,896,781 of record NC_083874.1, read on the forward strand.
GGTTGGATCTCCTTGCAGTCTAGGGGTCTCTCAAGAGTCTTCTCCAACACCACAATTCAAAAACATCAGTTCTTTGGAGCTCAGCTTTCTTTATAGTCCAATTCTCACATCCATACAAGACTACTGGAAAAACCATAGCCTTGATTAGATGGACCTTTGTTGGCAAAGTAGTGTCTCTGCTTTTTAATATGCTGTCTAGGTTGGTTATAACTTTCCTTCCAAGGAGTAAGCGTCTTCTAATTTCATGGCTGCAGTCACTGTCTTCAGTGATTTTGGAGCCCCAGAAAATAAAGTCTGTCACTGTGTCCTTTGTTTCCCCATCTATCTGCCATGAAGTGATGGAACCAGATGCCATGATCTTAGTTTTCTGATTGTTGAATTTCAAGCCAAGATTTTCTCCAGGATGGTGGAGTAGAGGGATGTGTGCTCATCTTCTCCTGTGAGAACTCCAAAATTACAACTTGCTACTGGACAACTGTCAACAGGAGAATGTTGGATCCCACCAAAAAAAAGATACCCCACATGCAAGGGCAAAGGAGAATCCCCAGCAAGATGGTAGGAGAGGCAAAATCGTGTTTAGAATCAAACCTCATACCTGCCAGAGACTCTTGGGGGGCTCAAACAAACCTTGTGCGCACCAGGACCCAAAGACCCTGCAGAGACTGAGCCAGAACTGTGTTTGAGTGTCTCCTGTGGAGGTATGGGTCAGCAGTGGACTGCTGCAGGGGCTCTGGGTGCAGTAGACCTGGGTATGGCATGTGACCTCTTGGAAGAGGTCACCATTAACCCCACCATAGAGCCCCCAGAACTTACACAAGACTGAGGAAACAGACTCTTGGAGGGCACAAACAAAACCTTGTGTGTACCAGGACCCAGGAAAGAGCAGCAGGGACCCCACGAGAGACTGACTCAGCCTTGCCCGTGAGTGTCCAGGAGTCTCGGTGGAGGCGTGGGTCGGCAGTGGCCTGCTGCAGGGTTGGGGGCACTGAGTGCAGCAGTGCCTGCATGGGACCTTTTGAAGGAAGTTGCCATTATCTTCATTACCTTCTCCATAGTTTGGCCTTAGGTCAAACCACAGGGAGGGAACACAGCCCTCCCCATCAACAGAAAATTGAATTAAAGATTTACTGAGCATGGCCCTGCCCATCAGATCAAGACCCAGTTTCCCCCTCAGTCAGTCTCTCCCATCAGGACGCTTCCATAAGCCTCTTATCCTTCTTCTTCAGAGGGCAGACAGAATGAAAACCACAATCACAAAAAACTAACCAATCTGATCACATGGACCACAACCTTGTCTAACTCAAACTATGAGCCATGCCGTGTAGGGCCACCCAAGACAGACGGGTCATGGTGGAGAGTTCTGACAAAACGTGGTCCGCTGGAGAAGGGAATGGCAAACCACTTCAGTATTCTTACCTTGAGAACCCCATGAACAGTATGAAAAGTAGTGGTGGCATGTGCTTCTAAAAACTGGAACTGAAAGATTTACATAGCCTATTAACAAATGTAATCAGGGCTACCCTAATTGTTCTGTAGTAACTCCCTATATGTTTTTATTAAAATGTGAATTTTTAGAGCCCTCATTTGACTGTTTGATCCACAGTCTTCTATTTGAGTAGAGCTTCATGTGTAATTCCTGGTGAGTGTTGCTCTATTTCTATTGATGAGGCTAGTGGTATTTTGTTCTTGTTTTTGCTTTAATGGGCAGCTTTTCTTCTGAGTGGAAAATAGTTTGGGAATCAGTAATTTTCTGATAATAACTTTCAGCATATACAATGATATATAAATGCCCTAAGTATAAAAATTGCTGAATTTTTACTTATATATTCTGATGAATGTGTTTTTGTGGTGTTTTGCCAAGCTAGGAAGTGAAATCAAATGGATATTGGTGAGTACCCTATGGCAGCAGTTACTTCATTTCATTCATTCACCGTGAACTGTAACTTGGGAGCCTTCTTTAGGTAAGAAAGTTGGTAGTTTGAAAAAGAAATGATCGGTTTTGAAAAACGATTGTATATGCTTAGGCTGGAATTTATATATCTAGGTTTTCAAGCTAATAAAGATCCCTTTGTCTTGCACTTGATCATATGTTCCAGATGTTCATTGCTAAAAAATTATTTCATATAAAATGTATGGTTTGTGGATGGGTTTTCTATTCTGAAAGTTGATGTACATGAGGAAAAAGAAAACTAAGATGTTATTTTTTGATAGAATTATTGGTACATACTATCGTTTAGTTATTTTTGGTGACTCTGTCAGTGAATTGGGAACTTAATTTTTTTTAACAGATACACAGGTTTAACATTTAATCCCTGTTACATGCGGTTTTAATATATAGCACAGTTCCTTTATTTAGAATCACAAGGTGGTTTTCTAACTGGACATTTGGATGAAGTCTTTGTTTTATTTTTGGCTTCACTGCTTTTTTAATGAGGGATTATGTTAGCAATAACTTTTTGGTAATTCCTTAGTAAAATTTTAGCTTTCCATTCTGTAGGCTTCCTAATAAAACAGTTACAAGCAAAATGTCAGTAAATGTGCTCAGCTTCAGAGGTGAGTATCTGACGTCCATTCCTGTGCTTTCCTTGGACCGTTGTATTTCGTTTTAGGGAATTAACCCTTTAAAATAGTACATGCTTTGAATTATTGATGTCAGCAGCTGCGCATATTCTACATGGTATTGCTCAGTTACGTACGTAAACTGGTTTAGTCAGATTAAGATGTGCACTGGCTCTTCTGCCTAGTGCTCGAGATACAGTTTTTTCCTACCCCTCCTTCCCTTTCCCAAACCCTAAAGATGGCCTTTCATTTTGCTCAGTGATTTTATGGGTCATTCCTATTTCTGGGATCCATCTCTATGTTGTGGTTAAGAAATGTTTCCCATCAGACAGTGACTCGTGAGACAGGGATATTTACATATTAAATAAATATTTCATTAGATTTGAAGGTATGTTTCAGTTATGATACCAAATCTTCCACATACACATACCTAGCATCCAGGGATGAGAAGAGGGTTAAAGAGTCAACCAAAGTTAAATAAAATTCAGAACTACCCTTATTACTATTTTAAATTGTATACTTAAAATACTTTGAATTCTTATGTAAAATATATGTACAAGATAACCCTATATACTTGGCTATATCTATACCTGAATTTTGTCTGCACTTAGTTTTGTCTCCAGCTAATAGGAGTCATCCTTTCTTTCTGTTGGGAAAGAATGCTCATTCCTTTGCTATGTTTACATCAGCTAGTGAGATCCCACTATGCTGCTGTGGCTTCAGTCCCTGCCATATCCCGCTTCTCTAGATCTCCCATGTCCTGGGTGTCATCTGAAAACTGTCACAGGCCATTTGGCTTTTCGTTGGAACTGTGCTCCAGCTTAAGCAACATAATGAAATTTGTTCAGGAAAATGCATTAGATGATTTAACAACAAAGGCGACATTTATTGAGCACTTACTATGGGCTGGCACTTGAGTTACTTTAATCCTCTCAACAACCTTATGAGACGTAATGCATTTCTCCCTGCTTTTCAGGGGAGGAAGCTGAGGCTTATATTAATTTGCTCAGACAGAATCACATGGTTGGTAAATAACAGAGTTGGGACTTACCCAGATCCATGCTTTTAGTTATGTTTTCTAGCTCCCAACGATCCCCACAACCCCACCCTGCTTGGAGTTCTCAGCACAATTACACTGTGTTAGTGAGAATACAGTAATTGACTAGGAATAAACCTGGCACATGCTCTGCTTCCTTGGACCTTTCTTCCTGGAAACTTACCCCGACTACCCCCTCCCACATACAAACTCAAGAACATGCCATTCCCTTAAACTTCCACCAGCTGGTCCCAGTTTCAGTGATGGCATTCATCACTGTATTTTGCTGTTTCACCATAGCTCTTTGAGAACAAGTTCCCTCCTATTTGGGGCTTCTCTGGTGGCTCAGATGGTAAAGAATCTGCTGGCAGTGTGGGAAACGTGGGTTAGGAAGATTATCTGAAGAGGGGAATGGCTATCCAATCTAGTATTCTTGCCTGGGGAATCCCATGGAAAAGAAGAGCCTGGTGGGCTACAGTCCATGGTGTCGCCGCAAGTCGAACATGACTGAGCGACTAACGCTTTGACTTTTCCCTCCTGTTTATCTCTGTATGTCTAGTGCTAAGTAGTGCCTATCAGTGCATGAAAGTGAAAGATTCCTGTGAAAATTGTCTTAAACTGTTTCTCATTTTCTGATGTTGTTATTCCATACAATTAAAGCAAAGTATAGGATGGGAATGTGGGGAAAATGATCACTTACCATTGTTTACTGTTTACAGAATGAAGAGGAACCGTTTATCTTTCATGAATAAAGTTCTCCAGTCTTCACCTGCAGTGAAACAGCCAAAACTTGGGTGCCATTCTTCTCTCAGCCAGACTCACATGCGTGCTGCTCTTCTGGATTGGGGGAATTTGCCTCACCACGTAGTGTTACGCATTTTTCAGTATCTTCCTTTAATAGATCGAGCCCGGGCATCTTCTGTCTGTAGGAGATGGAATGAAGTTTTCCACATACCTGACCTTTGGAGAAAGTTTGAATTTGAGCTGAACCAGTCAGCTACTTCATATTTTAACTCCACTCATCCTGATCTCATTCAGCAGATCATTAAAAAGCATGCTGCCCATCTCCAGTATGTCAGCTTTAAGGTAAGAAAAATAAGCAGTACATAAAAGCGATGACTTAAATTTTGTTTAGTATTTGTGTTAGATCATTATACTGAAACAGTCAATGAATATTTCAGAATTCTTATCCCAATCTATTTCCTGTTTCTTTGTTGTTACTTGCATAGATTTAGTTGTAGTACTTGAGCTACAATTGAATAAACTTCAGCTTCCTTCATGTAGATGCCATTAATAATTTTAATAAAATTCAGGTAATCTTACAAGATTCGAAAGTATAAAGTGCTTAGAAAGTTCATTTGTCATCATCTCTGCTTTTCCTTTTTTGTCGAATATAGTGTATATTAGAGAAAAAATACTCATTTATAGTTTGAAGGGATAAGTACAGTTTTGTAGTTGAGTATTGAATTCTGTTAAATAATTATATTGCCAGTAACCTTCTAATGTTACATTCATGAAATTAAGATTTTTAATTGTCTCTGTAGGTTGATAGTAGTACTGAGTCAGCAGAAGCTGCCTGTGGTATACTTTCGCAGCTGGTAAATTGTTCTATCCAGACTTTGGGCTTGATTTCAACGGCCAAGCCAAGTTTTCTGAATATGTCCAAGGTAAAGATGATTTTTTTTGTGAGATTGACTACAATTCTTAAATATTATTGAACTAGACACACACAGGGCTTCCCAGGTGGTGCTAGTGGTAAAGAACTTCCCTGCCAGTGCAGGAGATGCAAGTTTGATCCCTGGGTTGGGAAGATTCCCTGGAAAAAGAAATGGCAACCCACTCCAGTATTCTTGCCTGAAAAATTCCATGGACAGAAGAGCCTGGAGGGCTACAGTCCCTGGAGCTGCAGAATCAGACACGACGAAGCAACTGAGCATGCATTCAGTCAAACATAATTCTTTTTCTAAAAATAGATCACAACCTTACTTGCATTCAAATAATTACTTAAAGCAGGTTTTTGTTGACTAGCACTTAGATACACATTAGATATTTTTGATGAGATATCTAATGCATGGTTTCATTCTTTAGATCTGTTTTGTAATTTTAATAATTGTGTCACAGCAGATGGCATTAATATAAAATCTAGGTGTTGTATTTAGAATTTCCAAGTGCCAGTTTACATAGTTACATTGAGTGTAGAGTGTGTAGGGCCAATAGTTGGTATCTTTCCTGAATTCAGTTGTTGCTCCATTGGAGGTGGAACAGTGTAATCTTTAACTAAATGTACTATACTGGTTAGGATAATGTTGGCATCCTTGCAGTAGAAATTCCAAAGTAACAGTGGCTTGAAAACATGGCTGAGGTTTATTTCTCTTACACTAAAGAAATCCATAGGCGCCGCAGTCCGGAGCTGTGGACTGCTGTCCACTAGGACTGTGGAACCCACATTCCGCCTAGGCGCTTCCTTTCTCTCCACGGTGTTGTCTTCATTTTCATTTCCCAAGATGGCTTTCTGTGCTCCAGCCATCATGTCCTTGTTCTAGACTGCTGGAGGGAATAAATGGGGGGGAAGAGTGTGCCCTCTCCCTTTCAAGGTGTACAAGAATAGCCATAAGTACCACACAGGGCTTCTTACTGGGCAGCTTAGCTCTGTGGCCACAGCACATCTCTGGGAAGCAAGGAAAGTCTTTTAGCTGGGTGGCAATATGCCCAGCTAAAAATTAGAACCAGATTACCAAAGAAGAAAGGATGATGGTTCTTATGAAGCCACCAGCAGTCTCTGCCACAGAAATTAATGACTGCCATCTCTTCATTCGGCTTTGACTTGAATGCCGTGTCCTCAGAGAGGCCCTCCTTGACCCATTTTGCTGAAACAACATCCCCTCCTCTAGTTACTCTCTGCAGTGTTTTATTTTCTTTACATCTTTCATCAGAACTTGAAATCACCTTATTTATTTAATGTTTACTCTTCTCCTCCTGAAACAGAAGACATCAGCTCCTTGAGGGTGGGGATTCTCTTTTGCTTACTTACCATAATAAACCCAGAATTAGAATGGTGCCTCATATGTAATAAGCACTGAACTCTGGTCATCAGTGAAACTGACTAATGGAAGCCTTCCTGTAGAAGTGGATGGAGGAATAGCAGCATCTCCGTTCTCATTAACTGGGTCATGGCTCTCTTTTAGAATGCATTTCTGCTAGCCTGTTAATCTTTTTAAGAGGTATGCTGAAAGAAAATGGGTCACTTGGGGATTCAACTAATCAGATGAAAACTTACTACTTCTAAATAGTTATTTTTGTTTATGAGATAGGGAAACAGATTAGCCTGAAATTCTTAGATTCTGGGCTGTCTCTCTGCTGCACATCAGCTTCCAGGGCCAGCTTCTGGGTTAGCTGAGGCAGTTACCAGAGGCTTCATTCTAAGCCGCGCCTCCACACAAAATGAGCTCTGTGGCTTCTGGCAAAGTTGTGGATGTCTCTGTGCCTCAGTTCTTTGATTTGCAGACTGAGGGAAAGTGATGTATGGATACAGAATGTTGATCTGCCTGAGAAGTACTGACCTAGAGACTTCCATGGCAGTTCAGTGGTTAAGACTTTCCTTCCAGTGCAGGGGATGTGATTCAATCCCTGATTGAGGGGCTAAGATCCCATATGCCTTGTGGCCAAAAAACCGAAAACATAAAAACAGAAGCAGTATTGTAATAAATTCAATAAAGACTTTGAAAATGGTCCTCTTTTTAAAAAAAAGCAATAGTACATTGTTACTGTAATGAAATATGTACTCTAATGCTTAAGTGTGTCCTTCAGGACTGAAAGAGTCCTATGGAAGTTGATTAAAAGTGAAATAAACCTTACGTTTCTTAAGGAAAAAGAGTGAACTGTTTCTTTTCCTCTCATAATTTTTGGCACCATAAAGTTTAGTAGAACTATTCAAAACCCTGAAGGACGATGCCATCAAAGTGTTGCATTCAATATGTCAGCAAATCTGGAAGACCTAGCAGTGGCCACAGGACTGGAAAAGATCAATCCTCATCCCAATTCCCAAGAAGGGTAGTACTAAAGAATGTGCTGAACATCAGATAATTGCACTCATCTCCCGTGCTAGTAAGGTCATGCTAAAATCCTGCAAGCTAGGCTTCAGCATTTTGAGAACCAAGAACTTCCAGATGTCCAAGCTGGTTTTAGAAAAGGAAGAGGAACCAGAGGTCAAATTGCCAACATTCAGTGGATCATAGAGAAAGCCAGGGAATTCCAGGAAAACATCTACCTCTGTTTCATGGACTGCTCCAAAGCCTTTGACTGTGTGGATCATAATAAATTGTGGAAAGCTCTTAAAAGAGATAGGAGTACCAGACCATCTGGTTAGAGGTGGACATGACTGAGCGACTGAACTGAGTTGATGTGAACATCTGACTCATTGAAGTCCCTGATGCTGGGAAAGATTAAGGGTAGAAGGAGAAGAGGAAAGAGAATGAGATGGCTGAATGGCATCACTGATGCAGTGGACACAAACTTGGGCAAACTCTGGGAGATGGTGAAGGACAGGGAGGCCTGGTGTGCTGCAGTCCATGGGGTCACAAAGAGTCGTGCACGACTGGACAACAACAGCAAAGTTTAGTAAAGAGGTTCGGCTGTCCACCATTTGAGAATGTGTGTAACTCAGTTTACACTTGTATAAACCATTGATTTCTTCTAAAGGAATTATGATGTATAACCAATTTGGTCATTCTGTTAGGGACAGTAGAGCCTTTGATAGAATCCAAGTTGATTATGAAAAGGAAAAAATGTGCATAGATTTGTTTTCTAGACTTTCTGTGTCAAAAAATGACCTGAAAAGTTCTGAAACGCCACCCATTATGAAGTCAAACTGTAACTAAACTTTTTTTTGTCAGTCTTCAAGACAGAAAGTTTTCAAAATGTATCTTTGTTTAGATAATTTGCTAGAAAAAAAAGTCTCTGAAGAATATGACATCATTGATTCATCAACAGTAAATATTGACTTTTACTATGTACCAGATACTATTTTAGGTGCTAGAAATACACGAATGAATAAAACAGATAAGAATTTATTTATCCTAGACTAGGGTGTTGACTCAGTCCAGATAGTAAATTTCAGGCTTTGTGGGGCCTATCGCTCTGCTCACTTCTCGCACTGTAGTGTGAAAGAAGAGCAGTACATAAATGAGTCCCACAGTGCTCTTCTATGGTCAGACTTTAATTAGGGACACTGAAAGAGCTTCACTTAAGTTTTACATATCACAAAGTACTCCTCTTTAAAAATTTTCTTTGAATTATTTGAAAATATAAAAACCATGCAGTGGCTTAGATGATAAAGAATCTACCTGCAATGCGGGAGACCTGGGTGTGATCCCTGGGTCCAGAAGATCCCCTGGAGAAGGGAATGGCGACCCACTCCAGTATTCTCGCCTGGAGAATTCCATGATCAGAGGAACCTTGTGGGCTATAGTCCATGGGATCGCAAAGAGTCAGACATGAATGAGTGACTAACACTTGTCATACTTAACTCATGAGCCGTACGATAAAGTGGACTGGACTTGGCCCGTGGACCATAACTTGCCAACCTCTATTCTAGGAAATACATAAGATTATATCCTTTTAATGTTGAAAAGTAAATCCTTAAGATTGAAAATAATTGGAAGATGTGTTTATGAAATCTTTGAGACTTCTTCCTCTCTCACTATTCCATTTAGCAATGATAAAAGTAATAAAACTGTACTTTACTATTTCTCCTGGCTAATGGCACTATGAAAAGCAGTAATATGTTGATCACTTTTATTATGCTATTATAAGCATATGTTGATATATTAATAAATAGTTTTGATGAAATTATTGCAGCTGTAGATTTTAAAATAATGTTTTTATAATTTTTTCTTATTGCCATGCTAGTCTCATTTTGTGTCAGCACTTACAGTTCTTTTTGTTAACTCAAAATCATTGTCATCAATCAAAATTGAAGACACGCCAGTGGATGATCCTTCTTTGAGCATTCTTGTGGCCAATAATAGTGGTACTCTAAGACGCCTAAAAATGAGTAGCTGTCCTCATGTTTCATCTAATGGTAGGTTTTATTTTTAAGCTCATATGATGTTTTATTATAGTAATAGTAGTAATACAATTTCCTGTTGAACACTACATGCTTATGAGATATAATTCATCAATCTTTCTTTCAAAAGAACTCAGTGTATTGATATAAGCTAAATATAGTTTAAATTGCTTCTCCTAAGAGTATCTTACTTATATATATATGTTTTTTATTGTATGTATAATTATATATATGGGGCTTTTCGGTTGGTGCAGTGGTAAAGAATCTGCCTGCCAATGCAGGAGACGGAAGAGATACAAGTTCAATCCCTGAATGGGGAAGATCCTCTGGAGAAGGAAATGGCAATCCACTCCAGAATTCTTGTCTGGAAATTTCCATGGACCGAGGTGCCTGGAGGTCTACAGACCATGGGGTTTCAAAAGAGTCAGACAGGACTAAGTACACATATTCACATAATTATTTATATTATATATATATATATATATATGCACACATACACACATACAAATACAGATTTGCATGCAAATTATATATATATATCAGCATCCATCTCAGAAATCATTAGATGTCTATTCTAGGAAATAATGAATAACTGATACAAATTTAAATTCACAAAATGTTGTGTTAGTATCCATACTCTTTTGTGTTTAAAGATTTTTCCCCATTTCCTGCAGGAATCCTTTGTGTAGCTGACCATTGTCAAGGTCTTAGAGAACTGGCATTGAATTATTACATGCTAAGTGACGAACTTCTCCTGGCGCTTTCAAACGAGACTCATGTTAACCTTGAGCATCTTCGAATAGATGTTGTGAGTGAAAATGCTGGACAAATTGAATTTCATTCTATTAAAGGACAAAGTTGGGATGCACTTATTAAACACTCCCCTGGAGTGAATGTTGTTATGTACTTCTTTTTATATGAAGAGGAAATGGAGACGTTCTTCAAAGAAGAAACCCCTGTTACTCATCTTTATTTTGGTCGGTCAGTAAGCAAAAAGATTCTAGGACGGCTAGGTCTTAACTGTCCCCGACTAACAGAGTTAGTTGTATGTGCTAATGGTATTCAGGTCATTGATACTGAACTTATTTGTATTGCTGAACACTGTAAAAACTTGACAGCCTTGGGCCTCAGTGAATGTGAAGTTAGCTGCAGTGCATTCATTGAGTTTGTAAGACTGTGTGGGAGAAAGCTAACCCACCTCTCTATCATGGAGGAAGTTTTGATACCTGATGATGTTTATAGCCTAGATGAAATTCACACTGAAGTCTCCAAATACCTGGGAAGAATATGGTTTCCTGATGTCATGCCTCTCTGGTAATTGACTACTGAACCAAAGATTCTTAACTTTTTTTTTTTTAATCTATAAGATTAGCTTCTTTCTGTCTATGCAAATGTAAATTTTAAGATGCGTTGCTGAAATGTGTTAGGTGAAATCTTGTATTGTTTACAAACTACCTTAATGGATTATAGCAGAAGCATTTGAGAAACTATGAGAGATTTGAAAAGACAGAAATCATAAACAGAGCACAGACACTATATGGTGGGTTAGATAGTTGATAGCTGCTGCTGCTGCTAAGTTGCTTTAGTCGCGGCCTACTCTGTGCGACCCCATTGACGGTAGCTCACCAGGCTCCCCCGTCCCTGGGATTCTCCAGGCAAGAACACTGGAGTGGGTTGCCATTTCCTTCTCCAATGCATGAAAGTGAAAAGTGAAAGTGAAGTCGCTCAGTTGTGTCCGACTCTTCGTGACCCCATGGACTGCAGCCTACCAGGCTCCTCCATCCTTGGGATTTTCCAGGCTAGAGTACTGGAGTGGGGTGCCTTCTCCAGATAATCAGTTTGTAGATAAGTTCCTCAGCCTTCCTTGAAGGCATATTTTGACTTGCTAAATAAATTTGTAATATTGAATTTTGGATCCCTTAAATTATGTCACTTACAATTTTATATTGTTAATTGTTTCTGTTTCATCTTGGTATTAATATACTTTACAAAATATTTAGTATTAGAAACTAAGAGTACACTCAAAGTAGAGATACAGAGGCTGGCTTAATTGAACTCTGTTTTTTAGCAGTATATAAGATCATGTTATGATTCAGTAAATAACTTGTAATTTCTAGTGCATTTCGAATTCTACTTTGTTGTATTAACTTGGGAGAAAATGGGCATTAGATTAACATTAAATAATGCTAATTCATTTTATAAAGATACTGTGTAATTGGTTAAACACACTACTGAGATAAAAAGTAAATTTTTTAGAGGGTGTTTGTGAGGGAATCAGCATTTACTGGATATATTTACTATGTATCTGAAACTATGCCAGATCCTTTGCAGAAGTGGTTGTTTAATTACTAACACAGCCAAAACACTTTAATTATTGTTTATACTTTATAATTATACTTTAATGGCTACGATTTATTGCCTTTAAGATGAATATGTATCCTTAAAATGACCCATAAGACCCCACAGGTTCTGGCTTCTGGCTTCTCCCTGCTTCTTTGACCTTGTCTCCTCCCACAGGTGCCCTTTGCCCCTTCTGTTCTCATCCTCTTTCAGTTCCTTAAAATTGCCATGCACCCTCTAGTCAGAGCGCATTTGTACATATTCTAGGCAGATTTTAAAGTCATATGTTATTGTTAATATGCCCTGAGTGTGATAAATGTTGTCACAAAAATGTAGTGATTCCTCCCTGTCCAGCTATGGCCTCTTAAATTGACCACTTACCTTGTTCTTTCATTAAATTACTTTCTTTCAGAAAACTCAAAACATTTTCTAAATAAAGATGGATTTTACAGTCATTTAAGCTAATATCTGACACCAAAATTTTAAGTATATGTTATAATCACCTTCAATAAAGAAAATTAAGTTACTCAGTGCTGTTACCTCCCTGTCGTTTGAACCTGTGCGGTACTTTAGAGTGAACATTTTAACACTCAAACCTAAAGGAAAAGGAAATTAAGAAAACAAAACAACCTTCTGATACAGTGCACCAGAGGGCGCTATATTCTAGTGATTCTGAGCAAAGAAGTCCTTTAGTCTAAAGTTTGCATTTATGTTCAACAGATATGAGAGTGCCTGTGGGAGGCGAGGCAGAAAGCAGCATTTTTGCTGTTCTTTGGAGAAGCCGTCTGTTCTGGGTAATGAGTGTGGTTTCTAAAACAGTCACTTCAGAAGGTTGATTATTTAGAAGACTAAATGTATATGTCATTGTTCAAACATTTTAGAGCTCCTTTTAAAATTGCCTTTGAAATCTGTATGCTGTTTCCTTTTTTGTGATCTCAATGGGAGCACAGGCTTTGTCTTTTGAAGAAAAATGTAATCTTTGGGAGTGACCTAAAGTTACTTGGCACTAGGGAGATGAATAAGGTAGGTGATCAAACCAGACACTGCCGGTGTTGCAGTTTTCTTCTTTTTAACCAAAACTTAAAGTCTTAATTTGCTAGCCTTGTATAAGATGTTATGACACAGTAGAGAATAGTATCTAACTGGATATGAGAAAGTACTGATGGTGTTTTATAGACTAAACTATCTGAGAGCCGTCAGTGAGTCTTCTTCCTGAATACCCACCCGAGTCCCGTTGCCTCTATAACATCTTATTCGTAATGATAAATACCCGTGAAGTCACCTCCCAACCGTAAAACTACAGCATTGATAGTAACTTAAATTTTTCTATGTGGTCCTTCCCTATCCAGTCCTGAGATAACTAGTGTTTATTATTTGCTCGATTTCCTTTTTATATGTTTTTATCACATATACATGTGTTCCTAAAAATTCTGTTTTGGCTTTAGTTGTTTTGACTTTATAAAACAGTATCATGCTATATGCCCTTTTGAGCTTTTTTAATGATTCATCTATTTTGTTATGTTTAGCTGAGGTTCATTTATTACAACTGCTGTATAATATTCCATTCTGTACCGAAACCACAGTTTGTCCATCTGACTATTGACAGGCATTTGAGTTGTTCCGGGTTTTGCTATGACAAATAGTAATATTATGAGCATTCTTGTACACAGGTGCTAGTATACCAAAGCAGCCCCTTCTCTTTAGTAAAAAAGTTAAGTTGACTACATTTCCAATAGCATAGCTACACTAGGAGTGGAGTCATTCTACTGGAGTTTTCTACATTCCAAAGAGTTTAAGCAAAAATTCATGAAAGTTTCCAGAAGGAGGAGTTCACCTCACTCATTTCTTAGTGACCGACTAAGATCTACAGAGCCGTATTATTTCTCGTCCTTTGACTAGTCGTATGGTCTTATTTCCCTTTTATACTCGTTGTCAGCATAACCAGGAAAGAGTCATAAGGATATACAATGATGTGTAAAAATAAGTAGCTGTTACGGGCATATGGCTCGATGAGGCTGATGGACTCAGTTGCATGAGATACTTCAGGTCGGGGTAGATCTCTTTCTCTTTTTAGTATTCTTTGTAATGTAGACTTTCTGAAATCAGTGTCCCACAGTACCTTGGACTGCTATCATTGATTACCTGGAAGATTGACAACTTAGATAGAGTGTGGGAATGTATGGCTGTAAAGACTGGCAAATTCTGTCTTATCCGTGTAAACCCTTCACCCTCCAACCACTTTGGGTATTTCAGCAATTGGGTATACCAATACCAAAACCTAAGGGTATTCCTGAAATTCTTTACTGCCTCAACTCAAAAGAAGCCTTGAGTTTATTCACTTGGTATTTATGAACTTTTATGTGTCTAGCATTGTACAACACTCTAATCTTGTGCCCTAAAAACACTTAAGGTTTTTTTTTAATATTTTCAAGCAGAAAGCTAGTTTTAGAAATGTCAGCATTGCTGTTGGCACCAGTTTGAATTTGTATGTTTGTTTCTCCTATTTATTTAGAACTGAGAAATCTTTTAGAAAAAACACATCCCTGATCCCATAGGTTACAGATCAGACCTGAGAAATGAACTGACCTTCAAAACATCAAAGTGGCAATGAGTTGAAATCAAAATGCTTTTTTCTCTCTTTCATTCATCGTGTTTCTATTTGAGCACAAATTTGTTGAAAAGCAGGATAGGTGCCTAGGTTTTAAGAAGATGGCTGTCTTTTTAGAAGATCGGCTTGTCCTCCATCTATAGGTAGACAGTAGGATCACTCAAGTCACAGTTTTCAATATGTATGTGGGATTGTATTCCAGGGTAAACTTTTTGCAAGGGCAGCAGAGTGCCCAGTTTTTCTCCCTTCTTGATAGAACCTTTATATTTAATTGGCTTGATGTATAACATTTTAATGCAGAAACCTGAAAGAAAAGAAGTAAAATTATTCATTATCTAGGTTTTAGTAGCCTTGAATCAGAAGTTTTCATTAAAGAGCAGAAATGAAAAAAAAGAAAGGATGATTGATTGAACTCAATGAGCGAACAGAAGAAAATGACACAATCATATCAGAAATGAAGACTAAAATTACAAGATGCTGAAGGAAGAATAGACTCAAATCACTTTAAAAAGGCATTGACGAATAGCTGAGAAACACCAGCTAGCTGAAAACATTGACCCAGAACAATGTCAACTTCAAGACAGATTCTGATAAAACAGACTTTTAAAAACAAAGCAAAGTAGAAATAATAACAGGCACAAGAATACAAAGCTTTCTAAATACCAGAAGAAAAAAAGACCTGTCAGAGAAATAGAAATAATACCATAATTATAAAATAATAACAGTGCCGGGACCAAATATATGAGTTGTATCTATAAATGTTAATTCATGTATTAAAAAGATTTTCATATTGGCTTGAAAAGCAAAATGAAAGTCTGTGCTGTATACAATTAGACAGTCACTGAAAAGGTATAAAAATTCAAGGCTGGGAAAGATTTACCTTGCAAATGGAAGGAAAGGGAAAGCAAGGGTTATGATCTTGTTACCTTCAGGCCAAAAAGCATTGAAGCCAGACAAAGAATGACAGTTATAATGCTAAATCCAACGAAGATAAAATAGTTAAAACTATCCAGGCACTCAATGACACAGAAATCATTATATAACACAAAAATCCTGTAAAGGAGAGATTACAGGAGACACAAGGAGAAATAGAAACCCAGCAGTAGTAGAAGACTCCAACACATTTGGTGTCAGTGCTAACCGGTCGGGTGGACAAAAAGCATAGGCAGGGCTATAGGCGCATCCTATCCAGCACAGTAGCTGCCATCCACTGACTAGTCAACACTTGAAATGTAGGTAATTTGAATTAGATGCACTTTAAGTATAAGATACACATTGGATTTTGAAGACAGTACCCCCTCCAAAGTTAAACATTGCTAATTTCATATTAATTGCATTTTGAAATGATAATAATTTGGAGATCTTAAAATATTAAAATTGTTATAGTTTCTTTTTACTTAATGTGGATGCCGGAAAATTAAGATTACATATGTGGCTTTTATTATACTATTGGTGGACAGTACTGCTGTAGAAAATCTAAGTGAAATCCATAAGCTACATCTTATATACATAAGTTAACAGAATATGTCCAAGGGTGCTGCTGCTGCTGCCAAGTCGCTTCAGTCGTGTCCGACTCTGCGACCCCAGAGACGGCAGCCACCAGGCTCCCCGTCCCTGGGATTCTCCAGGCAAGAACTCTGGAGTGGGGTGCCATTGCCTTCTCCAACGCATGGAAGCGAAAAGTGAAAGGGAAATCGCTCAGTCGTATCCAACCCTCTGCGACCCCATGGACTGCAGGCTACCAGGCTCCTCCTTCCGTGGGATTTTCCAGGCAAGAGTACTGGAGTGGGGTGCCATTGCCTTCTCCAGTATAGCAGTGCAAGAAGACCTAAATAAATGGAAGATATAACATGCTCATTGATTGGAAGATCCATTACTTCTAAGACATAAATTCTTCTCAGTTTGATCTGTATAGTCAATGCAAACCCAATCCAAGACCCAGCAAGATTTTTGGTGGAGATTGACAAACTGCTTCTGTAATTTATTTGGAAATTCAGATAACCCAGGACTTGCCAAGGCAATCTGAAAAAAAAGAGCAAAGTTGGAAGATTTATACTATTAGAGATCAAGGTGTATTTTATAGCTAAGATAATTAAGACAGTGCAGTACTGCTGGAAGATTAACCAACTGACCAACGAAACACCATAGAAAGACCATAAACAGACCCACATATATGCAGACCTTGATTTATGACAAGATACTTTTGTGCAGTGAGGAGAAAACGGTATTGGCAGGTTAATGGTATGGAGTCAGTTATCTATATGGGAGAAGAATATGATTCTTATTCCTTACACAAAAGCCAATTCCAGATGGATTATAAATCTAAATGTGAAAGGTCAAGCAATAAAGCTTGTGGACAAAAGCCTAGGGTGAATATCTTTAGGGCTTCAGGGTGGGCAAATGTGTCTTAAACAGGTAATAAAAATGTGCTAACAGTAAAAGAGGATATTACTAAATTGGACTGCATTAAAAATAATTTGGTTTATTAAAAAACAACATTTGAAAAGTTAAAAAAGGAGCCCAGAAGATGGGAGAAGATAGTCATAATACATATTTGGCAAAGAATTTGTGTCCAAAATACACAAAAAGCTCCCACATATCTCTAAAACACTGGGCATTTTGCAAAATATGTGAAGAGGCACTTCACAAAAGACAGTATTGATGTTATCAATAAATATGAAAAATATCAATAAATATGAAATGCAGATTAAAGTTAAAGGAGATACCATTACACACTCATGAGAATGACTGAAATGAGAAAAGCAGATAACACTAAGTATTGTGTATGGAGCAACTGGAATTTTCACACACTCCTCATGGGAGTGTGAATGAATAGCACCACTTTGGGAAACCAGGTGGCAGTATCTGCTAAGGCTGCAGATACATCTACCAAGTGACCCAGCAACTCCACTCCTCTAGCGTCTGCCAGTTGCTGAGTATATTGATTCCAGCTATGCATTCTGGACTGGGGAAGTTACTACAAGGGGGTCATGTGGATGCACTTGGTCCACTTGTAAGATGGACCCTAGCGAAAAACTGTCTTGATCACCTGACTGCATAAGCCCTAATCAGGGACCGCAGTGGCCTTTTGTGTCTTTAGGAATTAGTGTCAGCTTTAAGTGTCTTTCATCTCCAGTGTGCAGTCATCCTGCTAAAAGGCTAGAGCAAGTCCCTTTGAGAACAGCTATAAAGTAAGGCTTATAGTATAAATTTTTGGCTTTTGTGACAGCCCTTCCTTAGAAAGGCTCAGCCTCCCTTTCATTCAAGAGAGCCCCTGGACTGTAAACTGACTCAAGTCTGGGAATCAGTTGATAGCGTTGGGAGAAGATTTTCAGACCCAGAATTGATCGAGGTCAGAATTTTTTGTTCATCAGACCTAGAGTGTTTCCTTTTATACAAATCAAATAAAGCTTTAGTACACTGCCCATGTATTTGGTTCTAGGTCACCGTGATTAAGCAGACAGTGCCATAGATCCTTGATTCTGATGCATCTGATGACTGTTTGACCTCTGCTCCCCATTGGGTAGCCATGCCAACCTTGACTGCTCAGTGGAGTCCTTTCAATGGCAGTGGTTTCTCTTATTTCAAGCCTAGAGAAGATAGCCTCCAGATCGCTCCTTAAAGACTTGGGCTCCTTAGCAAAGTGTTTCTCATGGCCTTGGTGAGAGGAGTGTCAGTAAACCCACCCCCAGCAGGCATGCAAATTTATGTTCATGAAAAGACATGTACTAGAAAGTTCATAGTAGCATTTTCCTAATTGCCGGAAACTGGATACTGCCCAAATGTCCATTTAGAGCATGATTAAATAAATAAACACACATGCATGCAATGGATACTATAGGTAAATAATGATGAATGAACCTCACAAACATGAATGAATCTTACAAACATCATGGTAATAAAAGAAGGCCCCCACTCAAAAGAGTGC
The DNA here is from genome assembly GCF_032452875.1 of Bos javanicus. Classification (NCBI taxonomy): domain Eukaryota; kingdom Metazoa; phylum Chordata; class Mammalia; order Artiodactyla; family Bovidae; genus Bos; species Bos javanicus. Next base: position 46,915,316 of record NC_083874.1, read on the forward strand.
ATGCTGTTTAATTCTATTTAAATCATTTTCAAAAACTAGGCAAAAAAAAAAAAAAAACAAAAAACCTAAAAGGTAGTACAAGGGGTCTCTGGACTGCTGCTGTTGTACTTTTTCTTGAAATAGTGTAATCAGCAGGTTGCCCTGGTGTGCTTACTTTGTGAAAATTCATTGAGCCAGCCATTTTTGCTTTGTGCACTTTGCTGTATGTATGTTCTATTGCAATAGATTTAAAACACCAAATAAGAAGCCTAGGACCTGAAGTACCAGGAGACCTGACTTTACCTAGAACATAGAGCTTTTGAAAATGTTGTTTTTGTTCAGTTGCTAAGTTGTGTCCCACTCTTTGTGACCCTTTGGACTGTAGCACACCAGGCCCTTCTGTCCTCCACTATCTCCCAGAGTTTGCTTAAATTCATGTCCATTAAATTGGTGATGCTATCTAACCATCTCATCCTCTGTCACCCTCTTCTCCTTTTGCCTTCAATCTTTCCCAGCATCAGGATCTTTTCCATTGAGTCGGCTCTTCGCTTCTGGTGGCAAAAGTATTGGAGCTTCAGCTTCAGCATCAGTCCTTCCAATAAATATTCCGAGTTGATTACCTTCAGGATTTGATCTCCTTTCAATCCAGGAGACTCTAAAGAGTTCTCCAGCACCACAGTTCAAAAGCATCAATTCTTCAGCGCTCAGCCTTCTTTATGGTCCAACTATCACATCTCTACATGACTACTGGAAAAGCCATAGCTTTGACTATATGGACCTTTGTTGGCAAAGTGGTATCTCTGCTTTTTAATACACTGTCTAGGTTTGTCTCAGTTTTCCTTCAAGGAACAAGTGTTTTTTTAACTTTATGGCTGCAGTCACCATCCACAGTGATTTTGGAGCCCAAGAAAATTAAAATCTGTCACTGTTTACAGCTTTTCCCCATCTCTTTGCCATGAAGTGATGGCACTGGATGCCATGATCTTAGTTTTTTGAATGTTGAGTTTTAAGCCAGTTTTTTCACTCTCCTCTTTCACTTTCATCAAGAGGCTCTTCAGTTCCTCTTCACTTTCTGCCATAAGGGTGGTGTCATCTGCATACCTGAGGTTGTTGATATTTCTCCCAGCAATCTTGATTTCAGCTTGTGATTCATCCAGCCTGGCATTTCACATAATATACTCTGCATATAAGTTAAATTAGCAGGGTGACAATACATAGCCTTGTCATACTTCTTTCTCAATTTTGAACCAGTCAGTTGTTCCATATCCAGTTCTAACTGTTTCTTCCTGACCCACATACAGCTTTCTCAGGAGGCAGGTAAGGTGGTCTATTATTCCCATCTCTTTAAAAATTTTCCACAGTTCATTGTGAGCCACACAGTCAAAGACTTTAGCCTAGTCAATAAAGCAGATGTTTTTCTGAAACTCACTTTCTTGCTCCATGATACAACAAATGTTTGCAATTTGATCCCTGGTTCCTCTGCCTCTTCGAAACCCAGCTTGTACACCTGAAAGTTCTTGGTTCATGTATTGCTGAAGCCTAGCTTGAAGGATTTTAAGCATAACCTTGCTAGCATGTGAAATGAGTGCAACTGTACAGCAGTGTAAACGATCTTTGGCATTGTCCTTCTTTGGGACTGGAACGAATGCTGATCTTTTCCAGTCCTGTGGCCACTGTTGAGTTTTCCAAATTTGCTGACATGTTGAGTGCAGCACTTTAACAGCATCATCTTTTAGGATTTTAAATAGCTCAGCTGGAAGTCTGTCACCTCCACTAGCTTTGTTTTTAGTAATGCTTCGTAAAGCCCACTTGACTTCATACTCCAAGATGTCTGCCTCTAGGTGAGTGACCATATCATCGTGATTATCTGGGTCATCAAGACCTTTCTTGTATAGTTCTTCTGTGTATTCTTGCCACCTCTTCTTAATCTCTTCTGGTTTTGCTTACTGTTTCTGTCTTTTATCACGCCCCATTCTTGCATGAAATGTTCCCTTGATATCTCCTTTTTTTTTGAAGAGATCTTTAGTCTTACCCATTTTATTTTTCCTCTATTTCTCTATTTTCCTCTATTTCCTGGCATTATTCATTTAAGAAGGCCTTCTTATCCTTTCTATTCTCTGAACTGTGAACTCAGTTGAGATTATCTTTGCCTTTCTCCTTTGCTTTTCACTTCTCTTCTCAGCTATTTGTAAGGCCTCCTTAGACAACCACTTTGCCTTCTTGCACTTCTGTTTGTTTGGGATTGTTTTTGTCACTGCCTCCTATATAGTGTTATAAACCTCAGTCCATAGTTCTTCAGGCATTCTGTCTCCAGATCTAATCCCTTGAATCTATTTGTCACTTCCACTGTATAATCATCAGGGATTTGCTTTAGATCATATCTGAATGGCCTACTGGTTTTCCCTACTTGCTTCAATTTAAGCCTGAATTTTGCAATAAGGAGTTCATGATCTGAGCCACAGTCAGCTCCAGGTCTCGTTTTTGCTGATGGTATAGCACTTCTTCATCTTTGGCTGCAAAGAACATAATCAGATTTTCGTATTGACTACCTAGTAATGTCCATGTGTAGAGCTGTCTCTTGAGTTGTTGGAAAAGGGAATTTGCTATGACCAGTGCATTCTCTTGACAATATTCTGTTAGCCTTTGCCCTGCTTCATTTTGTACTTCAAGGCCAAACTTGCCTGTTATTCCAGGTATCTCTTGACTTCCTACTTTTGCATTCCAGTGCTCTGTGATGAAAAGGACATCTTTTTTTTGGTGTTAGTTCTAGAAGGTCTTGTCAGTCTTCATAGAACTGATGAACTTCACCTTCTTCAGCATCAGTGGTTGGGGCATAGACTTGGATTAGTGTGATGTTGAATGGTTTGTCTTGGAAATCAACTGAGACCATTCTGTTGTTTTTGAGATTACACCCAAGTACTGCATTTCAGACTCTTTCTGACTATGAGGGCTACTCCATTTCTTCTAAGTGGTTCTTGCCCACAGTAATAGGTATAATGGTCATCTGAATTAAATTTGACCATTCCCGTCACTGATTCCTAAAATGTTTATGTTCAATCTTGCCATCTCCTGCTTGACCACATCCAATTTACCTTGATTCACGGACCTAATGTTCCAGGTTCCTATGCAATATTGTTCTTTACAGCTTTGGACTTTACTTTGACCACTAGACACATGTACAGCTGAACATTTGAAAACAGTTCACATAAACTCTTGCAGAAATGCCAACATTTTCCAGTTGTGGAACTGGTAAATGAAAGCATCCATTCATTATAGCTAATATTGCTGAAAGTGATTTTGCTTGGAGAATATTAAGCAAAGCCATGTGGACCTCAGGAGGAAAGTGCCCCAGTCAGGTATAGAGCTAGGTGGGGAGTGTATGTATAAAAAAGATGACTGTAGGGAAAGTGGTGAAACATCTTGGAAAATGTGTGGGCTGTTTTAGTACAGTACCCTTGTCCTTTAGTTCCTAGGTTTTGTTCCTTTGAAAGAAGAATGCAACTTCTCTGTATAGAATACACATGAAATAAGCATCAGAGATCTCCACTATATGCCCCAGGTACATACACCACTTCTTACCTCCTCCAGAGATCCGAACACCATTATTGATGGCATTTTTGTTTTTATAAGGTTTCTCCTGGCCCATGATCTTTCCGGTGAAAGGTGCGTAAACAGTAGAGCCATCTGAGCACACGACATCTACACCCTGGTGAAGCTTCTGATTTCTAGGATGTAAATAAGAATGAACAGACTGAAGAACTGCCCTGGGAATTTTATTGCCCAGGAACAGGGGTTAACCCACTGTTCCCAGTCCAGGGTATCAAAAATGTTGGGATGTCCCAGGTTTCCTCACTCTGTTTAGTCAGTTTTCACCTCCCTCTCCGCAGGTATTCATAATCATGTTGTAAAGGTTAAAGCATGTAAGATAGTATTTGGTACACAAGAAGTGTTTAAAAAAAATGTTAGCCATTATTAATATATGGCATCTGGGGGAGATGAGGCAATCAATGTAAGTAAATGTTATAGATACCTGAATCTTTACATCTGTAAGACCACTTAGAAAAGAGTTGACTTTTTATGGGAACCTATTTTATAAGAAGAATCATAGTCTTTTTTTTCTCTCAGTGATCCATACACATCATTTATTGTGTATGACATTTTAATATGGTGACTGATAGCTCCTGCATTTATTAAACTCTGTGGAGCACAAATGGAAAACGATCCCAGGTTGTAAGGTTTCCTGAGGTTGTCTCTAACAGTCCTCACTCTTCCTGCTCTTACCAGGCTCTTCTCCTTCTAATAGGCCTCCTGAAAATCAGATTCACCAGGATTGTTAGCATTATGTGTATAGCAACATAGAGCAGGTTCCACGTGAGGAGCCAGTAAGTTATTGAATGAGTCAAGTGCACAAACTGTAGGGTTTATGGACTGATTGAGCCTGAGTTTTGGCAATTCAGGGGCCATTTCCCCCTGTGTCCCATTTCTCAGCCCTATTCCATGTATGTGAGGTTGCTTTGTGAATAGTATCTGTGTGAGTGAGAGTTCTGTGATTAGAGTGGTGATTGGTAATGCAGTTGGTGCGTGTGCTATACACACTCAGTCGTGTCTGACTCATTGTGACCCCATTGACTGTAGCCCACCAGGCTCCCCTGTCCATGGGATTTTCCAGGCAAGAGTACTGGAATGTACTGAAATGGCAAGTGGGTTGCCATTTCCCTCTCCAAATGCAGTTGAACATGTTGCTATTTCATCAGAAAGTGGCACTCCCTAAGTAGTACTGGGAATTGTTGAACATTCATAGTATGTCCCTCACCGTCTGGAAGAGATTACCTGCTTAGGGCCAGCCTTTGGAATTTACCTCCCAAAGCCTGGGTCAGTAACACCACAGTCTGCTGGCAACAAGAGCTAAAAGCCTGAATCCTAGTTCCCCAGCCTTCAACCACCTTCACTGTGTTTGGCAGGTCCCTCAGCCCTTTGGTGCCCCAGTTCAAGTTCCTCTTCTATAAAATGGGATGGTAAAGTTTGGTTTTCACTTTGGAAAAGCCAGGTGAGATGAGTCAACATATGAAAACATTGAGAGAGAAAACAGGGCTCTCCTCTCTGTGGTCCTTATTCAGTGCTCTGTTCTCAATTCAGAGCCCACATCTGAAGCCCTGTTCTTGGAAGTTGCTCCAGACATGGTAATGCAACTGGTTTTGCCTCTGAATTTTCCTGCCGTCAGAAGGGAAAGGATGGTGAGCACTTGTGGAAACTTACAGCGAGGACACTGAGCAAAGAGGTTGAGCTGAAAGAGTGTGTGTGTGAAACCCCATTACCTCTGAGCCGTGTACTGGCCACAGCCATGGCCATCACATGTCCTGATCTCATTGGAAGACTTGCCAGCACATATAATAGCCCATGGTCCAGCCAGTGCTGAAAAGGAAAAACATGAGAAGCAGGTTTCCTGACCACGTATTCCCAATATCCATTACCCTCATGTCTCCCAGCAGATTCAAAAATTCTTTTCATTATACTTTTTCTCTGATTTTTTCTGTAGTTTATGGGGTGGCCTGCCTTTAACTCCTGATTCAGCTGTAAAATGGCCCTTTTTTCCCTGGCCGTGGAAGTTTGTTTTCTGACGTGTAGAGTATTTGTAAGTTTATTTACAAGCACTCACCTTTATTGTTATTATTTGTTTTATATTATCCGCCGAACAATGTTGTAGATGGTGCTTTAAAATTTTTCTTTGCTTATGACTTGGCGTGGGGCCCTCTATGTTTAGGTTAAACAAAATAATTGAACAACATGGCTCAAAGAAATGATTCTAGAGTAACTTTGAAATGTTCTTTATTTTTAGTCTTGATCCAAGATGTTTGAATTGAAGGAAAAACGAACTATGAGTTAGCAAAGTGTATTTAACACTAAATGGATCTCTTTCATATCCACTGACATAGAAGAGGAGATTCTTAGAAATAAGAACATGTCAAACTAATTTAGCCTAGAGCAGAGTGTGAAGAGAAGGTGAGGAAGTGAGTAATAACAATTACTTGAAAAATTGAGAAGCCGTAAAACATGGAGGGAGGGGGCTGGCTGTCTTCATGTATTTTGTGCAAACTTTCCGTGCAACTTCTCTTTTTTTTTTTTTTTTTTTTATCACTCAATTTATAGTTCCTCAGTATATCTCTGTTTGCTCAGTCTTCATATGGAGTCGTGGAAAATTAAATGCTGAAAGTAACTCTGCTTCCAGTTGTAAACTATCCTTTACACTCCTTTCCAGCTAAGTCAATGACATTAAGAGAGTGACAGTATGCATGGATTCACAAGAACAGTTTTAATAGTCAATAATTAATCATTCTGTGACCTTAATAGTATTAGGTTCTGGGGGAAAAAACATAGTTTGTAATTTTTGCCTATAATTATTTCTTGTCTTAAGTCAATGATTTTCCATCTTATTTTAAGGAATGAGAATTGGTAGTAGGTATCTCATATTGATGAATGGAAGATTACCTAGAATTCTCTTTTATTTTATTTTATTTTTTTACCATGAGGTACTTCAGTTATTTTCAGTATTCATCCTACTTGCATAATATCTAAGACAGAACTATGTCATACCATATTCTTTTTTTTTTTTCTGAAAAATTTCACAATATAATGTTGATAGTTTACCTTGAAGAAATTAAGAAAAGAGAATAGTTTCTAATGTTTATCCATGTATTGACTGTTCGTAGTGCTCTTTACTCCTTCCTGTATTTCCCAGTTTTGTTTTGATATTATCATCATTCATAAAGGACTTTATCATTTTTTATAGCTCGTGCATGCTTCCTTAGCTTTCATTTCTCTGAAGGTGTTTTCACCCCCATTTCAAAAGATACTTTCAATGAATATCTATTACAGAATTGACAGCTTTAATTTTTCAGCACTTTATTTTATTTTTTTTATTTGATAAATTTAACGCCTTTTATTGCCATACCTCATTTTACTGTGCTTTGCTTTAGTGAGCTTTATAGATACATGGTTTTTTACAACTTCTCATTATTAGAGTAAGCACTTGATAAATATTCCTTTAAATTGTTTCCTGGATTTCTAATTATTTATATTCACAGAGAGTTGCATTAAGAAACTCATTGTTTTACTTCAAAGCAAACTAACAAAAGTGGAAGCAAAAGCAGGAATCTGCTAATTGGGTTGTTGATTATATTTAAAGGTATTTTGCTATTCATTCATTAATATATGTGTTATGAAAAGAAGCTACAGAATATGACCATTAAGCATATTCTTGAATATACCTCTAAAAGGTGTATTATGCCTTTGGACCAAGCTTCAAGTCACTTTGGCCCTAATATTTATCCTTCAGAATTGAGGCATATATTAGTTTATTAATGTATTCATTTGCTCTTTTGCTATGACAGGGGAGTGTTCCCCTTGTCCTGCTGCTGCTGCTGCTAAGTCGCTTCAGTCGTGTCCAACTCTGTGCGACCCCATAGACGGCAGCCCACCAGGCTCCCCATCCCTGGGATTCTCCAGGCAAGAACACTGGAGTGGGTTGCCATTTCCTTCTCTGATGCATGAAAGTGAAAAGTGAAAGTGAAGTCGCCCAGTCATGTCCGACTCTTCGAGACCCCGTGGACTGCAGCCCATCAGGCTTCTCCATCCATGGGATTTTCCAGGCAAGAGTACTGGAGTGGGTGCCTTCGCCTTCTCCGTCCCCTTATCCTAATCCATACCAATTTTTGTGTCAGGGGTTTTCTAAATCAGATTCTCATACAAACTTTATTTTCTAATTTTGTTCCAATTAATTCCAAACTAAGATTGTTTTTTCTTTTCTGCTTCTCTCATTAAAGAAATAGAACATTCAGGTGGAAATCATTGATAACCACTCTTGACCTTGTGTATTCTTCCTTTTCTGCTTTAAAAAAAAATTTTTTTTTATTGTGGTAAAAGTCACATAACATAAAACAGACTGTGTTAACCATATCTAACTGTGCATTTCAGTGGCACGAAGTACATTCATATTGTCGTGCAACTCTTCATCATCCAACTTCCAACTTGTTCACCTTCCTAAATGGAAACTCTGTCCCCAGTAAACAACAACTCCCCACTCCCCTCACTGCCCCCCACCCCCGACAGCATCCGCCAGTATGCCTTCTATGAAGTTGACTGTTCTAGTTACCTCGTATAAGCAGAATCAAATGATGCATGTCAGCACCTAGTGTTTATTGGAATGCGTTTCTAAAGTTAACAGTGTGTGTCCTACACACAGACAAAGCTGCTTTTCCCCTGTGCAGTACGGTAGGTTCTCATTCGATTTCTGTCTTATACATGGTAGTAGATATATGTCATTCTCAATCTCCCAATTCATCCCACCCTGCCATTACCCTCTTGGTGTCCGTATGTTCGTTCTCTGCGTTGGTGTCTCTGTTTCAGCTTTGCTTCCTATTCCACTGTTAATAACCAAATATACAAGTTTCTGTTGTGGTTGTAATGTTAATGACTTTCGAATCTATCCTTGGAATCAATTTTTAAAAGTCAGCCAGGATTCTAAGACAGTAATTTTGACTTACCAGGTGAAATCAGAGCAGCCAGAAGGAGGGTTCCTGTGGAAAACATTTGTCTTTGTCTCTCTAGAATGCTTCTTCCTCTGACCCTTAGGCTTGCCCCCACACACTCTGTGAAGAATATTCCAGTCTGAATTAGTATTATCTAGCTATTTAACCTTAGAATTCTGCATCTCTCATATCTTCAATTTGGTACAAGACCCAAAAATTTACGAGAATGGAAGGAGTCAGATTTTAATACTCTGTGGACAGCTATGTAGGACCTACGTAAAAGCTTTTCATCTGAAAAAGCTAACTTTATTGGAAATGCTGACTAAATATTAACAGAAGTGATAAGGCTGGGTGAAGAGTGGCTTTTCTCTGGGCTGTGACTGGTGGGAGGATATCCACATGAAAAAATGAATATTTAATATTGTCTGCTAGTAGATCTGTCTTTCATTCCCTGGATAGGGTATGTTTCAGAAAAGAAGATTAATAATGTATGACCTTCTATAGTATATTTTTTAGTATTTCCCTTGGGTTTTTTTGGAGGATCAGTTAATTTTATCTGTATAATGTTTGCAAATACTTTTATAATTTTGAGAAAATTATCTTTCTTTAAATATGTGACTTTAGATGTTTGTTTGTTTGTAATAATGAAAAATTAATATCCACAGTACCCATAAGTAGAGAAAAGGATGAATGATATACAATGGAGTATAATAGCAGTTGGAATATATATTGTCATTCCAGTTTTCCAGAAGAGAAAACAAAGGCACAGTTTGATTAGGTGAATTCACTCAAGATCACATGGGGAGGACGTAACAGATTTGGGATTCAAACCTATGGGGAAGAGGGGAAGTTTTGCTGTGTTCGAATCATCTAAAGAGATTCTCTCTTAGGCATTGGTCATTTATCCACAGCAGTGGTTCTCACCAGGAATAATTTTGTCCCCCAGGAAACACTTGGCAGTGTCTAGAAATGTTTTTGGTCGTTACTGCTACACAGACGCTGTTGGAACATAGTGGGCAGAGGCCAGGGCTACTGCTAAACATCATACCAGACATAGAATATACCCCAGGGCAAAGAATTATCTGGCCCTAAACGTTCATCATTCCAAAGCTGTGAATCCCTGATAGGAAGTATGCTGTGCTGTGCTAAGTCACTGCAGTCATGTCCGACTCTGCGCCCTATGGATGTAGCCCACCAAGCTCCTCTGTCTATGGGGTTCTCCAGGCAAGAATATTGGAGTGGGCTGACCCAGGGATGGAACCTGCGTCTCTTATGTCTCCTACATCGGCAGGTTGTTTACATTTAGTGCCACCAGGGAAGCCCAGTCTAAAGTATACCTAACAATTTCTTTGTAACTAGAATGGAGAACATGTTGAATTAAATTTGTCTAGGTGTTAACTGACAATTTTAAAAACATCATGATGGGAATCAGCATGTTAAATTACTTAAACCATATTCCTAAATTTACATCAAAAAATTACCAGCTTCCAATAATTATAATGTTAATTACTGAATACAATAATTAAACTCATTATGTTTAAGGAAATAATATGGGAATTAAAGCAAATGTTGTTTATAAGCCGGCTAACTGAAGATTTGTTCTGAACAGAGCTGGCAAGTGTCCATTCTGCAATGGGCTCTCAGGACCAGAAGGCACAGTCATTGTTCTTTTGTATAGCCAGTGATTATAAGGTACGGTCAGATGGTTGCTACACGGTAGAAACCTTTTGATTAGTAACACTGATCTGTTAATAGACAGCTTTATCTTCTCTAAGCTATACTTCATAAAGAAATACATGTGGAATTACAAATTCTTGTTGGGCTACAATTATGGGTATTTAACTTTCGCAAGATGTAGTCAGCTACCAGCACTGTAAGTTGCTTTCACATTTCTCTCCTACTCACCCCCAGCCCCCTGACACCACCCCCACCCCCACCAACTGTGCCCCGACCTGTACCTCATGCCTTGATCTTTTTATTTTTTTTCTTAACATTTCACTAAAGGTAGAGAAACCCGAGATGAGGAGAAATTCAAAACTCACTATAATTCAAATTTGAGGGCAGTGGTGATAAAACTATTCTTTTCCTATATTGATATGAACTAAGTTAGTTTCAGCACATTAGTCTCATCTCTTGTTAGAAAAGCTTGAGATAAAGTCATGTGTGTTGTCGCTCAGTCATGTCCGACACTTTGTGACCCTGTGGACTGTAGCCTGCCAGCCTCTCACCCAGTTGCAAGGCTCAGTTGTCTCCTGTCCTGTCTCTGGGTCTGCTTCTCTATAACTCTACCTTCTGCTTCTGATGAGGTAGGTGGTGAACATGTGCTGAAATAGCAAAGTGATAATGCTGGCCAAATGGCAGGAGGTTATGAACAAATTGATTCTGGTATGTTAATAGTTTGTGTTCATCTTGGTCTGTTGGGCTGCTATACAGACCACCAGAGATGGGATGGCTCATAAACAACAGAAATTTATCTCTTACGGTTCTAGAGTCTGAAAGTCCAAGATCATGGTGCTAGTATGGTCGGTTAGCATATAAAAACCTACTTATCATCCTTGATTGAGGTAAATTTCCCTTAATCCAGAGTCTGACCCTTAGTCTTTTTGTTGTCTAAGACTTTGACTCAGGGAGAATGATTCAAGTTCATCAGATTATAGGAAGCTAAACACAGAGATCGATAGATGATAGCTAGCTAGCTATCTTAATAGATGATTTTCAACAGAGATGACTCCTCTCTAATGGGAGGATGTGCTGTCTTGGTGTTAAAACCCTCGGCAAAGTGGCTTGATGAATGTGGAATGAGAACAGAAAAGATACAATTTTAAGTGGTTTTCCAACCAACCGTACCATCTAGTCAGAAATCTTTCCTTTTCCATGATAAAATGGACTAGAAAATGTATCCTCTTTGAGTGACACCAAATGGGTTTATAAACATCTTGCTCCTTGATTTCCTTCCTGGCTTCCCAGGCCCATGTTTTTCAACCAGGATTACTTGCAGGGGGGCCAGATAACACAAAAAGCCAGAGGATAAGCATGGTGACATAGGTTGTCAATATTTCTTTTGGATTTGGAAATGGGGCAAAAGGAAGAGGAATAAAACAACATACTTTTTTCTATTTACATCATTCCTTTTACATTTATTAAGTGTAATTCTGTGTGATACACAGAATAACTCCCTCCCTCAAATTTACATACTAAACCCTAGACCCCGTGAATTATGATGTTACATTGCAAGGAAGAAACAAGAGTGCAGATGAAATTGTAGTTGCTAATCACCTGACAACTATAGTTTTGTGTATATCTATATACATAGAAATATCATGCATGTTTTATGTGTGCTGACATAGCTTGATCTTTTTTTAAATTGAGACTTCACATATCATAAAATTTACCCTTTTAAAATGCATAATTCAGTGGTTTTTTAGTGTATTCACAAAATCATATACTCACGCCTCTATCTAATTCTAGAGCATTTTCATCACCCCCAAACAAAAAACCTGACACATGAGCAGTGACTCCTCATTTCCTACTTTCCCCAGCCCCTAGCAACTATTAGTCTACTTTTTCACTCTCTGAACCTGCTTGTTTTGGGTATTTTATATGAATGAAATCAGAGAATATGTGATTTTTTCATGTCTGGCTTCTTTCACTTAGCAGAATGTTTTCAAGGTTCATTCACATTTTACCATATGTGAGTACTTTATTTCTTTTTTATGACTGGATGATATTCCATTGAATGAACAGACCATGTTTTGTTTCTCCATTCATCAGTTGATGAGCAGTTGGATTATCTTCATTTTGGACTATTACAAATGACACTACTATGAACATTCATGTACAAGTTTTATCTGGACATATGTTTTCCGTTCTCTTGGGCATATACCTAAGAGTGGGATTGCTGGGTCATATGGTATCTCTGTATTTAGCTTTTTGAGGAACTATTAAATGGTTTTCCAAAGTGGCTACATCAGTTTACATTCCTACCAGCACTAAGAGTTGCAATTTCTCTGCATCCTTACCAACACCTGTTATTATCTGTCTTTTTAATTATAGCTATCCTAGTGGATATAAAGTAGTATATAGTTGTGGTTTTGACTTGAATTTCTCTCGTAACTAATGAAGCTGAACATCTTTTCACGTGCTTTTTGCCCTTTTGTCTATTTCCTTTGTCTTTTAAATGTCTATTTAAATCCTTTGCCCAGTTTTTAATTGGATTATTTATCTTTCTATTGTTGAGTTGTAAGAGTTCTTTATATACTCTGGACACAAAATCTTTGTTAGACAGATAATTTGCAAATACTCTTTTCCCATATGTGGGTTGTCTTTTCATTTTCTTGACAGTGTCCTTTGAATCATAGAAGTTTTTAGTTTTAACGAGGTTAAATATATCTTCCTCCTGCTTTGGCTACTCATGCTTTAGATGTCATATATAAGAAATGGTTATCCAAAGTCATGAAGATTTATGCCTATGTTTCATTCTAATAATGTTATAATTTTATCTCTTGCATTTAGGTTTTTGATCCATTTCAAGTTAACTTTTTTGTATGGGATGAAGTAGAGGGTTCAAATTTATATTTTTTTGTATGTAGGTGGCCAGTTCTTTCAACATTATTTATTAAAAAGACTGTTGTTTCCCCCATTTAATTTTCTTGGAACCCTTGCCCAAATGAATTTGGCTGTTCTGGACTCTCAGTTCTATTTCACTGATCTATATATATATCCTGACTCATTGGAAAAGACTCTGATGCTGGGAGGGATTGGGGGCAGGAGGAGAAGGGGACGACAGAGGATGAGATGGCTGGATGGCATCACTGACTCGATGGACGTGAGTCTGAGTGAACTCCGGGAGTTGGTGATGGACAGGGAGGCCTAGCGTGCTGCGATTCATGGGGTCGCAAAGAGTCGGACACAAGTGAGCAACTGATCTGATCTGATGGAAGTACCACACAGATTTGATTTTTAGCTTTATCATAAATATTGAAATCTGGAAGTATGAGTCTTCCAGCTTTTTCTGCTTTTTCAAAATTGTTTTGGTTATTCTGGATCCTTTGCATTTCAATGTTAATTGTAGAATCATCTTGTCAGTTTCTGAACAAAATTGAAAGGTAGATGAAATTTATAGAGATTGAGTTGAATCTGTAGATCAATTGGGGGAATATTGCCATTTTAACATTATAAAGTCTTACAACCTTTGAACATGGCGGGGGGGTGGCGGTGTCTTTCCATTTATTTAGGTTCTCTTTAATTTCTTTCAATAAGTTTTGCAGTTCCAGGGTATATATCTTGCACTTCTTTAGTAAAGTGTATTACTAAGTGTTTTATTCCTTTTGATGCCATTATAAATGAAATTGTTTTTTAATTTATTTTTTAATTGGAGAACAATGCAAATCAGCCATAATTATACATATATCACCTCCTTCTTGAGCCTTCCTCCCCTCACCCCATCCCACCCCTTTAAATCATCAGAGTGTCTGGCTGTGCTCCATGCATTATATTGCAACTTCTAACCACCTATGTATATCAGAGAAGGCAATGGCACCCCACTCCAGTCCTCTTGCCTGGAAAATCCCATGGATGGAGGAGCCTGGTAGGCTGCAGTCTATGGGGTCGCTAAGAGTCTGACACGACTGAGCGACTTCACTTTCACTTTTCACTCTCATGCATTGGAGAAGGAAATGGCAACCCACTCCAGTGTTCTTGCCTGGAGAATCCCAGGGATGGGGAGCCTGGTGGGCTGCCATCTCTGGGGTCACACAGAGTGGGACACGACTGAAGCGACTTGGCAGCAGCAGCAGCAGCAGTGTGTATATGTCAGTGCTTCTTTCTCCATTCGTCCCACACTGTCCTTCCCCCACTGTGTCCACAGTCTGTTGTCTTTATCTGCATCTCTATTCCTTCCCTGAAAATAAGTTCATCAATACCATTTCCATTCCTAATATATAGAAACACAACTGCTTTTTGTATATATGTCTTGTATCCTGTGAGCTTGCCAAATTAGTTTCTTAGCTGTTACAGATTTTTTTTATGAATTCCTTAGAATTGTCTATATACAAGTTCATTTAATCTGAAAACAGTCTTTTTTTATCTGTCTGTTTACTGCCTTCTTTTGTGGTCAATCAGTATTTTCTATTGTACTTTATAATTTCCTTGTCATTTCTTGGTGCAGTGGGAACTCTTAGTTGTGGCGTGTGGGTTCTAGTTCCCTGACCAGGGGGTTCTGGTTCCCTGCTTGGGGAACATAGAGTCCTAGCTGCTGAAACACCAGGGAAATCCCATCCTTGTCATTTCTTTTGCTGTATACTTTTGATTTATTTCCTTAATGCTTGCCCTGGTGATTATAAATTACCTCACAATGATCTAGTTCAGATTAATACCGAATTAACTACAGTAGTATACAGAAACTTTGTCCCTGTACGGCTCCACTCTTTCCCTCTTCCTTTGTGCTTTGTCATATAACTTATACCTTTATACATTGTATGCTCATCAGTATACAGATTTATATTTGCTGCTTTATTTACTTTTGTAGTTTTGTCAGTACACTCTGTTTTTTCCAGAGATTCAAGTTACTGTCTGGTGTCCTTTGATTTCAGCTTGAAGGAGTTCCATAATATTTCCCTCGAGCAGATCTGCTAGTAACAAATTCTCTCAGTTTTTACCTAGGAAAGTCTAAACTTATCCTTCACTTTTTTTATCCTTCATTTTTTAAAGGATCAATCAGTTCAGTCGCTCAGTCATGTCTAACTCTTTGTGACCCCATGGACTGCAGCACACCAGTCCTCCCTGTCCATCACCAATTCACGGAGCCTACTCAAACTCATGTCCATTGCGTCAATGATGCCATCCAACCATCTCATCCTCTGTCGTCCCCTTCTCCTCCTGCCTTCAATCTTTCCCAGCATCAGGGTCTTTTCCAATGAGTCAGTTCTTCGCATCAGGTGGCCAAAGTATTGGAGTTTCAGCTTCAGCATCAGTCCTTCCAATGAACATTCAGGACTGATTTCCTTTAGGATGGGTTGATTGGATCTCCTTGCAGTTCAAGTGACTCTCAAGAGTCTTCTCCAATACCACAGTTCAAAAGCATCAATTCTTTGGCACTCAGCTTTCTTTAGAAGACTGGATGTGAGAGTCCAACTCTCACATCCATACATGCCTACTGGAAAAACCATAGCTTTGACTAGACGGACCTTTGTTGGTAAAGTAATGTCTCTACTTTTTAATATGCTTTCTAGGTTGGTCATAGCTTTTCTTCCAAGGAACAAGCATCTTTTAATTCCATGGCTGCAGTCACCATCTGCAGTGATTTTGGAGCCCCCTGAAATAAAGTCTCTTACTCTTTCCATTGTTTTCCCATCTATTTGCCATGAAGTGATGGGACCAAATGCCATGATCTTAGTTTTCTGAATGTTGAATTTTAAGCCAACTTTTTCACTTGCTCTTTCACTTTAATCAAGAGGCTCTTTAAAGGATAATTTTGCCAAATACAGAATTCTTGGTTGACAAGTTTCTTTTAGTACTTTTGATATGTTTCTTCTGTATCATACCACTGCCTCTGGCCACCATGATTTCTGATGATAAATCAACTGTTAGCCTCTCTAAGAATTCCTTGTTTGTGAAGAATTCCTTCTCTCCTCTTGCTTTCAAGAATCTATTTTTGGCTTTGTTTTTTGAAAGTTTGATTATGATGTGTCCAATCTTTGCATTTTTGAGTTTATCTTATCTGGATTTTGTTTATCTTCTTGGGTGTGTGGGTTAATGTTTTTCATCCAATTTGATAAACTCTCAGTTCTTATTTCTTTAAATATTCTTTCTCCCCCTTTCTATCTCTCCCCTGTCCTCCTGGGACTTCCATTGTGCATACGCTGGTGTTCTTGGGGGTTCCCCACGGTTCTCTAAACCTCTAAGTTCATTTTTCTTCACTCCTTTTTCTTCCTGTTTCTTGGACTGGATCATCTCAATTGACCTATCTTCAAGTCTCTTTAATTCCTTCTTCTCCCTGCTCAAATCTTCTTCGAGCCCCTCTAGAGAATTTTTTAATTCCGTAATTGTGTTTTCCAACCCTAGAATTCTTATTTGGTTCTCTTACATGTAGTTTCTGTTCTTTATTGAAATTCTCTATTTGTTGAGACATTGTTCTCATACTTTACTTCTTTATACATGATTTCCCTTAGTTCTTTGATTATTTAAAGTAGCTGATTTATAGTCTTTGTCTGGTATGTGGAATGTCAGGTTTTCCTAAGTATCTATTGGTTGTTCTCTGTGCACAGTCCCTACATGAAGTTGTATGGCCATGACCCTGGGAAAATGCTTATACCTATGAGGAATGTAAAGGTCCTCCTTTTTTCTGTCTACTGTGTGCTAAGGGCAGAGGGTCAAAAATGAGAAGGCTGCGCCTCACAACTCTTAATTTACCATGTCTGCCTTCTCTGCTCACAGCCATTAATATTTTACCCAAGATTGCTCTCAAGAGCACTTGCAAACCAACTGATTCTCTGTCTCTTGCATACCTTTGTAGCTAAAAGACAGTGGTGGTCATCTATGCAAAACAAGATCATTCTAGCCTTTGAGATTTAAATTGGACTTGAACTTTTACCAGTGAAGCTGTTCTGTATCTCACTGGATACAAATATGCAAAAAACCTATTCTTTATTTAAATCTGCTCGTTCAAATGAGAGTCTCTTGATTTTAAAATCCTGCCAGAGAGTTTTGTGTCAGAACTGACCATTTGATTTTAAGTTTCCAGAATGTACTAAGCCCAGTCAATAGATGGTCCTCACTCTATCAAATACTTACAGACCCACAGTGGGCATATTTCCTCACCCAGTTTCACCATCTGCTAGTACTTTGACCACAGAAAGCAAACATCCCAGGGCCACCTAAGGAAACAAAGACCGAGATTACCCCAAGCAATGGTAAACAGATGCGACTGGCCCACTGAGCTTTGAACCCTGAAATTGCACCACACACAGACACAGAGTGTTGCCAGAGGTTACAACACACACATTCTTGGCGCCATTGTTCAGATTGACTCAGAACAGCTGAACATCTTAAACTGAGTAATAAATGAATTATGACAATGGAAGGAATGATGCTCTCCTGTTTGGGGACTGCGTTGTCTCTCTAGCTACTGATACCTTCTAAAAAAGGAACTGCCAACATAAATAGCTCTCAAAGTTACAGCACTGCTTCACTGTTCAACAACTCTAGCTCGTGTTTAGTGAGTGGTTTGTACAAGGCACTCAGCTAAGTGCTGTGAGAATGCAAAGATGATTAGAGAGGCAGGCAAGCCAGGAAAGACTTGAGAGCATGGAGGGGTCAGCCCTGGATGTGAGAATGAGGGGGAGTGCAGGTGTAGGTGGAGGGAAACGTGTAGGGGGAGTGTTGATGGTCCTGTCATTGGTCGAGCCCATGAAGCGTTTCAGACGGCCTTGTAAATCAAGACTAATCCCACTGTTTGCTTATTTCTAATAAAAAAAGATGGAATTTTAAAATTTTATTTTATTCTAAGGAGATCTGGAATTGCTGCAGGAATACTTGTGTTGGATGCTGTGAGAGAGGACAGGAGAGTTGGGTGTTTAGATATTTGTGCAAAGACTAGATACACTTGTGTTTTCAAATTTTACTTTTAAATTGTTTTATCAGAACATGTACCAGAGACATAAAACAATTTTTTCCTGTTATTGCTAAATAGGAACTATCAAAGAAAGGAACTTGGTTGGACCTGATAGACATAAAGGACAGAGAGTGTGACCTTCAGACTAGATGACTCTACCTAAACCTTTGCCAGACAGCAGGGTAAATAGAACTTTTCAGGGAAAGTAAAACAGTCCTAGCCTGGAAAGTATCCTTTGTAATTCCAAATTCAGAGAATTTATTTCTGCTGGAGATGTTGTTTTCTGTCTGCAATTAACAAAAGGATATCCACTTTTATTAGGATTCTCCAGAGAAACAGCACCAGTAAGGGGGGAGGTGTGTACACAAAATAACAATATATTTTTTTCTATATATATATAAAATAACCCTCTGTATTCTATGGGATTCCCTGCTGGCTCAGTCGGTCAAGAATCTGCCTGCAATGCAGGAGACTGCCTGCAATGCAGGAGACCAGAGTTTGATCCCTGGGTCGGGAAGGATCCCCAAGAATGTGAAATGGCAACCCACTGCAGTATTCTTGCCTAGGAAATCCCATGGACAGAGGACCCTGGCAGGCTACAGTCCATGGGGGTCACAAGAGTCAGACATGACTCAGCAGCTAAACCACCACTTCCATACTATATTCTAAAAGAGAGAGTGTATGTTATTTTAAGGAATTGACTTATGTAGTAATGGAGGCTGGCAACTCCAGAATCTCCAGGACAGGTGGGCAGGATGGAGACTCAGGAATGAATTGATGCTACAGGTTGGAGGTCAGGGGAGTCTGAGGGCAGGTACCTAAGGTACCTTCTTTAGATACCTCTATCTTTTTTCTCTCAAAGTCTTCCACCTGATTGACTCAGACCTTCCCACATTATAGAGTAAGTTACTTTACTCAAAGTCTGCTGTTTTAAGTGTCAATCTAAAATATACCTTCACAGAGACATGTATATAGTCTTTTGACAAAATATCTGAGTACCATGACCTGTCCAAGTTGATATATAAGATTAACTAGCACAACATTGTAGCGCCGTTGCTTCAGGAATTAAAAAATTAGCTCTGGTTTGACTTCCAAGAGTTGAACCAGGACAGAAGGAAAGCTTGGCATGCCGTGGGAGCTTTCAAGGGACTTCAGAAAATTTCATTCTGTTGGTTTAATTTATGGACACTTTATGTACTCAATTACAATCTCACTGAAAACTTTTCTTATAGTCTGTTCAATTTAAGACCATTGATGAGGAGTTAGAGAAGAAATAAGACATAATGAAAATGATGGAGCCAGAGGGGGGAAAATCCCTGATTCCCACGTCTCATTAGCATGTTTCGCATTTTGTGAGCACACGGCACATCCTTCTGTTTTGCCAGTGCCAAATCCTAGAGAAACAGAAGGGCTGTTAGAGCCAAGAGTGGGCGCGTGCGGAGCAAACAGACTCACGGGAGGCAGCGTGCATTGTTAGCCTGCAGTCCCCGCATTTCATAACAAATAGCAAGTAATACACTGCTCCACTTCATCATTTAAGAGCAAAAAAAAAAAAAAAGATTAGTTGAAAAAAGATTTTCTGCCCCATAGTTTTTGAAGCAGAAATCTGCTACATGAAACCAAAGTGAAGAAGTGAAGTGAAGTAGCTCAGTCATGTCCGACTCTTTGTGACCCCATGGACTGTAGCCTACCAGGCTCCTCCCTCCATGGGATTCTCCAGGCAAGAGTACTGGAGTGGGGTGCCATTTCCTTCTCCAGGGGATCTTCCCAACCCAGGGATCAAACCCACGTCTCCCACATTTCAGGCAGATGCTTTAACCTCTGAGCCACCAGGAGCAAAGAACCTAATTATAGTATAAACCTGAGGATGTGATGTGTGAAGGTGAGGGGGTGATCTGGAACATGGAAGGAGAATAAGTGGCAATAAAGAAACATTTTCAAGGGGGACAGGTTACGTTGGAGCCCATGTAGAAGAGCCTCAATCTTCTGAGACGAGAGGCATAGAAAATGTGAGGGTGGCAAGGAAATGTCCGCAAGAATGAGATTGAACGTGGTTTGGACTGGTCACTGATAAATGGGAAATGAAGAAAAAGATTGCCAAGCAGCTGGGACCCAGGAGCTCAGTCTCTGTGATGCCCCGGGAGTGTCTGACTGCCCAGGACTGGGAGCAGAGGGAGGCCCCAAGATAGCCAAAGCATAGAGTTGACAACCTTGATTGGAAAGGCCGACTGTGAGATCTAGCCTGGATAGAGAGGCAAGAGAGAAGCCAGCTAGGGATTGGGAGAGGTTTGGGAAACTAAAGTCACGATGCGATGAGCCATGCCAGGACTGCTCTGAACACCCTCTTTCTCTCTGTGGAACTTCCTCCTGCCTCAGCCACCACCCTGCATCCTTGTGTGTTTCCCTTTTCTGAACGCTTGTCTTCCTTTCCCTCTACTTCAGTGCCCCTCCCATCCTTTAAGGTTGGGAGTCCTGTCTCAAGTCCTGTCTGCTCCATGAAGTTCTTGCCGTTTCTAGATTTGTCAGTAGCCCTTCTTGAGACTCCCTCCAAACTTTTCTCTGGGGCATTTAATTTATTTCAGAATTACAGTCACATACTGTATACACTGTGTATATCTCATTTCCTTGTGAAGATGTGCAGCTTCTCAGGATATAAGAATTGAGTCACATGCTGCTTTTATTTTCCTAACATGGTTAAACACTGTTTGAACACAGATACTCTTAATGTTTCAAGTATTGTTAATTATCCAGAAAATAAATGGCATTACTACTGTCATACTTGGGGGCTTCCCTGGTGGCTCAGATGGTGAAGAATCTGCCTGCAATACAAGACACAGAGGTTTAATCCCTGGTTGGGATGATCCTCTAGAGAAGGAAATGGCAACCCACTCTTTCCCATGGACAGAGCCTGGCAGGCTGTGGTCCATAGGGTCTCAAAGAGTTGGACATGACTGGGTGACTGACTGAGTAACACACACACACATACACCATAATACTTGAGATGACTTGGTGGGTTTTGTCAGATTTTTTATATTTGAGAGTTAGTACTATGCTCTCCTGGTTACTCATAAGAAGTTCAAAGTATCTGTCAGTTGTTACTTCCAATATAATTTTTCTCTCTGAACAATTCTGATTCCAATAAAATATTCATGGGAGTTCTGATTCCAATAAAATATTCATTAATAAAATATTTATGGGATCCCAAGCATTTATTTGCACAGCCATTGAATGACAAAAATCAGAAGACCTAAGACTTTGTCTAGACATTTTATATTTCTTGGGTTAAGGATAGAGCAAGTTTGCACTTTCTTTTCATATGGCGATCAGGATCTTAGAACAAATATGAAATGGTAGGTATGATAGAGAACCATTGGTTGTTGTCCAAAAGATAACTTCTCCGTGTTGACCAAAATGGCTGCCAAAAGGTCAGCTCTGTCTCTAGCTAGCTGATGGCCCTGGACAAGACACTTCCTTTTTCTCCTGTTTTCCTAGTCAGGAGATGCACGCTTGGACTTTGGGCTTAAACAGTGTGGAGCTGTTGGAACCCCAGCAGCCAGCAAGTCTGCCTCGCTACAGTGTGGCCTTCCACTAGTGGGCGCCATGGAGCAGACTTCGGAGCCTCCACCTCTGCCCCCGACAGAAAGCCTGCATGTGATTCCCATCTGGACTGACGCACTTGGGTCTCACACAGAGCAGGATTATGAAAGTCGTTGGCGTAATTCGATTCCATCAGCTCTTCTAAAGGTCTTCCCTGGCCCTCTGGTTTTGAGTCATGCCCACTCTGGAAGCTTGCAGTTTTGCTACCACAGCCAGTTGCCATCGAAACAAGAGTTGATCCTTTGTGGAAAATGCTGATCTTTCGGTGCCTGGCTCTCTTTCTTAATAGGGCGGTTAATCTTCTTCTACATAGTGAAGGAAGCTTTCAGCTTCCATGGGCTCCTGCACTGGTTTCCTCAGGCGAAATTTTAAAGGTGACTTAAGTTGTAGAAATTCAGAGCAAAGGGAAAGTTTAGGAATCATTCCAGACAGAAGAATGTCAGTCCAGAGAGGGTAAGTGATTAGTCCAAAGCCACACAGCCTCTCAAGGAGTGATCCAGGGATGCTCCCCAGGGATAACTGTGAAGCAGTGAGTGAGTGACGTCGCTCAGTCGTGTCCGACTGTTTGCGACCCCGTGGACTGTAGCCTACCATGCTCCTCCGTCCTTGGGATTTTCCAGGCAAGAGTACTGGAGTGGGTTGCCATTTCCTTCGCCAGAGGATCTTCCCAACCCAGGGATTGAACCCAGGTCTTCCGTATTGTAGGCAGACGCTTTACCGTCTGAGCTACCAGGGAGGTCAGAGGTAGAACCAAAAAGGGACCCCTGACCAGGTTATCTTTCATTACCTTAACCGTCTTCTCAGGCTTCGTCAGTGATGTGGAAGGTATGTGAGTTGCAACTTGCTTTAGTCTGTTTTTGTATAAATATCCTTCATTTTACCTTTATTGGTAGCTCATTAGATGCCAGGTGCGTGACTAAGTTACCATAATATAGTGTGTGTGTGACTCTTTGCAACCCCACGGACTGTACCCTCCTTTGTCCATGGAGATTCTCCAGGCAAGAATACTGGGGTGGGTTGCCATGCCCTCCTCCAGGGAATCTTCCCAACCCAGGGATTGAACCCAATCTCCCATTTTGCAGGTGGATTCTTTACCATCTAAGCCACCAGGTAAGCCCATGAATACTGGAGCGGGTAGCCTATCCCTTCTCCAGGGGATCTTCCCCACCTAGGAATCAAACTGAGGTCTCCGCACTGCAGGTGGATTCTTTACCAGCTGAGCTACCAGGGATAGCTCAGCTCTAACTACTGTTATACACATAACACAATACGTTTCATTTAATCCCAGGCTTATAAGAATGGGCTGTGGAGCAGGCAACCTGGGCTTAAGACCCAGCTGTACTTCTCAAGGGCCATGTGGGTTGGGGCAAGTGACATACCCTTCCTGCACCATCCTTTTGTCTGCTGAGCCTGGGGATAACTATAGGACCTTTTTCTGTTTGGTGAGATAAAGCATACTAACCACTCAGCACAGGACCTGGCCCATAGAAAGTATCCCGCCCAGAAATGGAAGCTGTCATGTTATCAGTCTTAGGTATTAGTTGTCTTCATACTGCTGCTCAACATAAGAACCATCTAACTGTTCCATCTCTTTTATAATGTGAATGAACTACTGTGTGTGTATACCTATCAGTGAGTTAACAACTGTATTGTTTTTGCTTCATCATACCAGTCATGTTTTTGTGAGATGAATATGTAAAACCAAAATGATATAATTATCCTTAAAAAATCTATTATTCAAAAACAGCTTATTTTCTCACAATGCCTTTCTTTACCCTCAAATTTTAAAAAGAGAAAAACAAAAAGAAGAAAATATTTCAGATAAAGGTCATCATCACACTGTTTTCTGGTAGCTGTTTTTTGTTTGTTTGTTTATTCTTTTAAGGATTGGCACTCTATGCCTCTTACCAAATATCCTTTTTGGCTTTGAGATTATATACTTTCTAATCTATAGCAGATAACTAATCACAGTTAACTTTTTTTCTTCATAGAAGAGAACAGCAAAGACTGATTTCCCACATCAGTTTATGTGGCGGTGTTGTCCAGAACCATGAGTAATAATAGACCCACGTGTTTACAAGTTACATAAGACTTTGCCTCCTGACAACCATCAAAGTTAACACCTCACTGCCTGAGGATTCTGCTTGAATTTTCAGTAACAGGCTCAGCATTCAAAGCAATAGCTGTTTGCAGCTTGATGCATTTTAAACCTGAAATCTGGGTTTCTAGATATAAACAGTGTGAGCAGTTGGACAACAGCGTTACCATCAGGGTGAGATCACTTCCAGGAAAACACTGCAGTGTAGCAATGGGAATAACATCTGGTCTCCCAACAGTTGCGTTTGATTTAGACTTGGACATCCTACATGAAATAGAGGCTATGCTTATTAATGACTTCACTCACTTTTAATGTAGTCACTCACTTTAACTTGCAAAGCAAGACCTCCACAGCCTATTTATTCAACCTACTATGTTTAGGGTATCGATGCAAAGCTCCCTTGACTTAGTAATTGCTTGCTTGCCTGTCCCTCCCTCCTGTCCCCCTTCATACCATGCCAAAGGAACACAGATGGAGGGGATCCCACAGGGCAAATTCTGTCTTTTTTGTTCAATGGTGATAGGCTGGGGCTGGAGAAAATGTCCATTAAATAAGGTAAAATGTGAATATTTTTTATCCCTCTCTATTTCAATATCTGGATATCATTATAATTTTCCCTGTGTAACAATGAAATCTTCAAATTTTTTTCCACTAGGTACATGGCCAACCAAAATAAAGACTATCCCAGCCTTCTGTGGAGCTAGATGTGAAAGTAACTAAGTTCTGGCCAATGAGATATAAGTAGAAATAGTACTTGCAAATTGCAGAAAGTGGATTTAAAAGCAGGTTATGAAATCCTTCTTTTCCTTCCTGTGTTTCGAATGTGATCCTAATAGCTGGAGTTTTCAGCAGCCACTTTGGACTGAGGCAGCCTTCAAAATGGAAATATATATATAGTGGAACAGCAAAGTATAACAAGGCTGGGTTTCTGACACCATGAGGCGTCTTGATCCTAGGTGGAGAACCTCTATTGTGGAAAGTAGTACAAAAGCAGTAATATAAATAAAACTTTCAATGCAGCTCAATGACTGATAAAAAAGAAAGCTCTATATAATACTACTCAAGAGAATAAAAATGTATCCTGCAGTGTGAAGTGTGGGAC
Source organism: Bos javanicus (assembly GCF_032452875.1). Classification (NCBI taxonomy): domain Eukaryota; kingdom Metazoa; phylum Chordata; class Mammalia; order Artiodactyla; family Bovidae; genus Bos; species Bos javanicus. The sequence continues at coordinate 46,940,227 of NC_083874.1, forward strand.
ATATGTCCACTGTGTCAGTTTGTTCATGTTGTTCAGTTCAGTTCAGTCCATTCTGAAGGAGATCAGCCCTGGGTGTTCTTTGGAAGGAATGATGCTAAAGCTGAAACTCCAGTACTTTGGCCACCTCATGCGAAGAGTTGACTCATTGGAAAAGACTCTGATGCTGGGAGGGATTGGGGGCAGGAGGAGAAGGGGATGACAGAGGATGAGATGGCTGGATGGCATCACTGACTCGATGGACGTGAGTCTGAGTGAACTCCGGGAGTTGGTGATGGACAGGGAGGCCTGTGATTCATGGGGTCGCAAAGAGTCGGACATGACTGAGCAACTGTTACCCATCCTGTATTTCTACCAGCTTTTTAATCTCCTTGTTCTTCCAGTTACTGAAATTGGTGTGCAATAGTTTCCACTATGACTGCACAGTTCTGTTTCTCTTCATGTTTGAAGCTTGATTTGTGCACTAATATTTTGAGGCTCTTTTATTATAGGCTACAGTTTTAGAATACTTACATTGTCCTCTGAACTAAAAGTGTTTTTAAAAGTATTCTCTTGATGTCTGGTAATGCATTTTATTTTGCAGTCCATCTTTGGAAAAGCCAAATATATGTAGTGACTTCCATATTATCTTTTTTTAATCCTTTCAGTCTTTCTGTATGCCTCTGTTTTAGATACAGCTCTTGTAAATGGTATGTATGTGGGTTTGTAGTTTTAATCAAGTCTTGTAATCTTGGTCTTTTAATTAGAGCTTGTTCAACTGTTTTAACCATCCTGAAGAAGCAGGATAGACCCCTACCCAGACTTTGGTTTGAAAGTGGAGACCAATGACAACATACATTCACATCAAGAGGATGTGAAAGATTTATTGCTTAAATAATTGAGACTGCCTGGGAAAGCAGATGAGACCTCCCACGCAAGCCTGAAATGACTTGAGAACGAGGAAAGGAGACTAGAGTTAGGAGACTGTGTTGGTCCTGGCATGTCCCCAGACGAGAGGGCCTGTGTGGCTTGGAGCTCCCACTGGCACCTTAGGAGGGAGCACCCGTATTTTTATTCTCTGATGTAGAACAGAGGGCAAGAGGGAAGGCAGAGACTGAAGAGCTGTCAGCAAACATCCCCAAAGGGAGGCAGGCTTTTTCTACCTAAACCAATTCACTTCAGGTAAAAATGGATACATTTTGAATTAAATCTACCATCTTACTCCGTGTTTTCTATTTTCCTTGCCTATTCTATTTATTTCTCCCCATTCTGGCCTTCCTTTTGACTAATTATTTATGTATGGCATTTACCCCTCTATTAACTTGAAAGTCTTATATAATTTATAGTCATTCTTTTCATAGTTATTCATTGTAGAGATTATAATATATATCATCAAAATCCAGTCTTAACTGATATTTCTTTTTGGACATTATTGGTTTTATTTAATACTTTCACTCTGCTATTTGTATTTTAATGCTTATATCTTTTAAACATACAATGCATTATTATTATTTTGTGCCCTAGAAAGTAATTTTGATTTATTCACACATTTTCCATTTTTATTGTCTGTTTCCACATCTCCAGACTCCCATCTGGGATCATTTTCCTTATATCTGAAAGATACTTTTTAATATTTCTTTTAGTGCAAAGTAGCTGGAGAAGAACTTACCTCATTTTTTATTTGTCTGAATTTTATCGTGTCACAGTTTCTAAAGAACATTTTTTGTGGGTATAGAATTCTAGGTTAGTAGTTATGTTTTTCTGGAAAAGGCGATGGCACCCCACTCCAGTACTCTTGCCTGGAGAATCCCATGGATGGAGGAGCCTGCAGTCCATGGGGTCGCTGAGTTGGACATGGCTGAGTGACTTCACTTTTACTTTTCACTTCCATGCATTGGAGAAGGAAATACCAACCCACTCCAGTGTTCTTGCCTGGAAAATCCCATGGACAGAGCAGCCTGGAAGGCTGCAGTCCATGGGGTCGCTGAGAGTTGGACACAACTGAGCGACTTCACTTTGATTTTTCACTTCCATGCATTGGAGAAGGAAATAGCAACCCACTCCAGTGTTCTTGCCTGGAGAATCCCAGGGACGGGGGAGCCTGGTGGGCTGCCGTCTCTAGGGTCGCACAGAGTCAGACATGACTGAAGCGACTTAGCAGCAGTAGTAGCAGTTATGTTTTCCATCCTTTTGGAAGTATCATTCCAGAGTCTTCTGGCTCCCAGTCTTTCTCTTTAGAAGTCATTGTTAAGTTCAGTAGGGACTCCATTGAAGGTAACCTGTTTTTGTTTGTTTTTGTCTTTGGTTTTCAACAGGCTTATTATGATATATCTGGGTGTGGATTTTCTTTCATTCCAGTTTTGGGTTCCTAGAGCTTCTAGAATCTGTGGCTGGATATCTTTTATCAGTTTTAGAAAACTCCTAGCCATGGTTTCTTTGAATATTGTTTCTCCTCTGTCCTCTCTGTAACCCCCTTTGGAGACCACAGTTGTGCTTATGCAAGACTTGTATCTCATCGTCTATGTTCATTGTCTTTACTCTTCCTCCTATATTCTCTTCTATATTTTTATTTATTTATTTTTGTTTATGCTTCCTTCTGAAAGTTTTTCTTTTTCTAGTCAACACCTCTCAAATTTTAATGTCTTTGAAATTACCCAGGGATTGTTTTAAAATATAGATTCTGATTAACTAGATCTGTAGTGGGGGCTAAGATTCCACATATTCAAAAAGTTCCCAGATGTTAAAAGGACCATACTTAAAAACTAAGGAAGGATGAATAAAAGTATGGGTTTTAGTCATTAGGAATGTATCATCATGCTAGTAATGAGCAGAACCCAGAGTCAAATTCAAGTCTATCTCTTTCTAGAACCTGTGTTCTTTCCATCCAGCTACATAATTTCATTAAATCCACATTAAGAAACTAATTACTAAATGGAAAAAATAGGAACATACTAATATTAACTCATTAATTGTAATTAATGTATCATATAATAATAATTGGGTGTGGGTTATATGAGAACTATGTACTACCATTGCAGCTTTTCTGAAATCTGAAACTATTCCAAGATAAAAAGTCTACAGGCATACCTTGTTTTATTGTACTTCACTTTATTATGCTTCAGAGATATTACATTTTTTTTTTTTTTTTACAAATTGAAGGCTTGTGGCATTGTCAGATGATGGTTAGAATTTTTAACAATAAAGTATTTTAAAACTAAATATGTACATTGTTTTTTTAGACATAATTCTATTGCATTATTAATAGACAACAGAATAGTATAAATAGAACTTTTATATTCAATGAGGAACCAAAAAATTTGAGTTGCTCTCTTGCTTTATTATGGTGGTCTGAAACTGAGCCTGGAGTATCTCCAAGTTATGCCTGTATTTGAAAAAAAACACACACTCTTATGCCTGTATTTGAAAAAAAACACACACTCTTATGTCAGTGCTACTACTCTACAAATCATAGTTTAAGTAAAGCATTTTGCCAATTTTTGTCAATTTTCTCTTCAGTTATATCTAATCTACTGTTAAACCCACTCATTAAGTTATTGATTTAAGTTACTGTATGTTTCATTTCCAAAATGTACATTTGTTTCTTTTTTAAGAGAATTTTTAGTTATCTGACAAAATTCTCAAGCGTGTACATATAGCAGAGTTTCCTTAAAGTTTGTGTGGTAACTCTAATGTCTAACACCTTTTCAGGTCTGTTTGTTCTCTCTATTGTTTCTCTCTCATGTTGTCTTGTCTTTGAGTGGCTCTGGTTAATTTTAATCTTGTGTTGGACATGGTATTTGCAAAACCTTTTGTAGAAATAGAGTACTGAGATGAGGTTATAATTCCAGAGAGGAATTTTCTTTGCCTTTGCTAGATCCCTAAGCCTCCCATCAAGTCAGGATGAGCTCTGAAAAGCTCAGTCCAAGACTGTGATGCACTCCAGTCCCTGCACAAACTTACCTCCTTTTCTTTCCCTCTTGGGGTACAACTCTTCAGTGTCTCAACCCAAAGTAAGGGGAATCACTTCCATCTTATTCTAGTTGCCAGGCCCTAGATTTCCACTGCTTGATGCCCTAGTCTGTGAAAAGTCTTTTCAGACTCTAAGTGTAAGCAGTGGGTTGGATTAGTTCTACCGGAGGCCACTGAGAGGAATGTCCTTCCCTCATTTAAAATGATCTCTCTAATCCGGGGACTTCCCTGTGGTCCAGTGGTTGAGACTCCATGCTCCCAATGCAGAGTGCTTGAGTTTGATCCCTGGTCAGGGAACTGAGATCCCTCATGCCACATAATGTGGCCAATAAATAAATGAATGAAACAATCCCTCTAATTTTAGCAATACACTCCTCTCCCAATTCCTCATAATGTATAAGTCTCTTTATTTAGCCCAAATACCAATGACTAAACAGGAGATTCAAGAAGACCATGGGTTTCATTCTACATCCATCTTCCTCCTTATCCCACAAAGGTACAAATTCACACTGAAAAATAAGCTTGGAGATGATATGAGCCTTAAAGGCAGAAGTTTAATTTAGCTGTGTGGTTCTCAAATGTTAGTGGACATCAGAATTCTTTAAAAATATATGTATTTATTCATTTGGCTGTGTTAGGCCTTAGCTGCAGCACACAGGATCTTTCATTGTGAAAGGTTGTTGTTGAATCACGCGAATACACCAGGATTCTTGGCCCCCGGAGGAGAAGAATTCAATCCGGGGCCAGAGATGAGGCTTGATCGCTCAGAGCTTTTGTGTAATAAAGATTTACTAAAGTATAAAGGAGATAGAGAAAGCTTCTGACATAGGCATCAGAAGGGGGCAGAAAGAGTACCCCCTGCTAGTCTTTAGCTGGATGTTATATAGTCACTAGCAGTCTGTTAATGAAAGAAAGGAATGTCTTAAAATTTAGAATGGCACCAGGCCCCTCACCCATAAGATGCATTTTGGGATAATCTTGGCACCAAATGGTTTATCCTGGGCCATAAAATGATTAACTTGAATCTTGAAGAAGGGCAGACCACCATACAAATAGTTTCATTTACATAGATTAGGGGAACAATATCCATACTGGTTTGTCAAGTAGGTTCTGGGCCAAGAGGCGGAGCCGACTTGGAGACAGAGTTTGGGGTAAAGGCATAGTACATTAGCATAGCTTAAGACAAACATTTCCATAAGAAAAAGGCATTGGTTATCTCTAGACTCTAGAATAGCTAACTTCAGGCGAAACCGGGTGTCATTATGGCAACACAGTATTTTAAGAGAAACCTCCCTTTAAATTTGTATAGAGAAGGAAAAAATATTGCTAGTTTGTTTCCTCCTGCCGCTTAAGAGAGATAAAAATGTCTGACACTTGCAGGCTATTTCCTCTATTTGGAGACCCCTAGCCTTCCTGCCTGTTACCCTCTCAATTGCAGCACGTGAGGTTAGTTCTCTGACCAGGGATCAAACCTGTGCTGCCTGCATTGCAAGGCGGATTCTTAACCACTGGACTATCAAGGAAGTTCCTAGAATTCTCAATAAGATTATTGCTGTACATATGTCTATGTCCTACCCCCCAAGGGTTCTGAGCCACAGTGCTTCGCTTCCCACACACTCTGTGGAGTTTTTAATGCAGATGGTCCCTGCATGTGGAGAGCAGTGGGCAGAATTCGGAAATACTGAGGAGGGAATGCAGGCAGCAGAACGACAGTAATGTTTGTCTTTCCTGGGCTGTGCTCACTTACAGTCTCTGTCACAGGCCAGCAGCGGGTACCTGGATGGTTATGGACAGGCCTGTCGACCTCTCTGATGAGCTCAATGCAGAATCCAGAATGGTCCATTCCCAGCCAGGTTTCCAAAGAGACCGAAGGGCAGACATATCCATTTGACACAGCTCGGGTGTGCAGAGAAGCTGGGAGCTGAGCACAGGCCCTCTGCATGTGGCACCATGAGACGGCAAGTGGTGGCTGGCGCGTGGCTCCCTCCTCCATGAGTAGAGACAAGGCCTCCCCCGTCTTCCCTCTGCGCCACACTCTCCTCCTGTCACCCCTGTCGTCGCTCGCTCAGTCACATGTGCTCATCCATCTGTTCTGTGCCCTCTCACAGGAAGTGGTTTTGATCAGACTAAACATGGCGGCTCCCCAAACTCTTAATGGGTAAAGTCACCCCAGGACATTGTCTCAGTGGAGTGGTGGCTCTCCACCCTTCTCATTGTCCTTATTTTATGTTTCCTCTCTCTTCATCACATTTTTTATGTTGCTTTTTCTCTGGATTTCCCATCCATGCTGAGAACAAATGACATGCTAACGTGTTCACTTGGTGTACGTGGTTGCTTCGAAAGAAAGAGCCAGCATGTGTGAGGGGTGATGTAGGGTAGTGGAAAGTATCCATGGCAGTGTGGCCCTGTTTAGCAAACATGTTAAGGAAACTTATGTTGGGATAATCAAAGCATGATTTAGAGGTACACTTTGGCAGGTCCACATTCGAAACTGGTATTTTCCACTGGTTGACTGCATAGCAAAAGTAATATTCATGCACTTTTGTGTCTTGAACTTTATAGCAACAGGGAGGCAGGCTTTCTCAGACTATGGATAATTACCAAAGTGTCTTGTGACTTAGGGGTGTATCCATGACTCATAACAACATCAAATTTCATTTAGGACAAGAACACACCTTTTTCCCTATGGTAAGATGACCTTTGGTCATCCCTAAATCACCAAATATTTCATTTTTATTTTTTTTTCTTTGCGAATTCTGCAAATATGGTTAGAGATAGAGACCTTTCTAAGATAGAGACCCCTCTATGAAATCCAAAAACACTGAGTTAGTGCAATCAGAATTTCTAAGGAGAAGTGCCTGGCCACCAGAGCACATCCCCAGTGCTGCTCATCAGAGTCCTCAGGGTTCCAGAAGTAGGTATCTCTGCACGCCTCAGTGCCTTTGGAATTACCTGGAGTGGATGTCTCTTGTCTAAACTTGGCCCAAGTAAAAAGATTAAAAGCAATAGCGTGATGCAGTTTTCTGGTTGAAGGTCTGTTTTTTGTGGCTTTGAAACTGACGTCAGTTCAGTTTTCTTACACATACAATATGTCAGAACACATTTGGCTCTGACATATGACTTCTCTGGGATTTGAACCCTACTTGTCTGCCTAGGAAGTGTGTACTGCAAAGGAATTATGAAACGAGTCTAAGAGGATCTGAGCATGGGGACTTCCTAAGAGGTAGAAATCTAGATCAGCCAGCTTCCAGTAGCAGATACAGTAAGCGACCACTCAGTAAAAAGATTTGTGTCATTATGGCAACAAATATCGTGCTGCTCTTGCTCGTTGTAGATGATTCATTGTCGGGAGGACTTTTTCCTGGTAGCCTGAGTTAGACATATCCTGGGTACTGGTACCTATTTTTTAAAATGCTGTATAAACATAAAAATTGCCCATTATCCAAAGAGCTATAGCTAACTGTGTAATTTTGTATGTTCTTACAGTCTGTGTGTCTTTTTGTGATTCAAACTAGTTTGTTGCATCTAGCAATATATTATAAACACTACACTGTGCTGATGAAAAGAACATGAAAGTCTGCTTAGTTGGGATGTCACACAATTGCTGGGCATAAATGCTGAGTGCATAGTAAGCATTCAGTAAATATTTGAGGCAATAAAATGACAAGGGCAGTCAGGTCTAGTTTTGACCTCAATCGTAATAGACATGCCTAAGTCTCTCTGTATACAAGAGGTTGATAATGTATACTCTGTTTTCAGTGATTCTTGTAATTACCTCAACCAAAAGAGATTTTCCGATTCATGGCGTTTTTGTCATTCTTCATTGTCTATCATTCAGTCTGCCAGATTGAGCCCAGGCTACTCAGGGGGTGCAAGCCAGGTGCTGGGTCTGTGACTACCCTTCCAACCCCAGGGTGTTCCTGTGAAAACACAAACCATGGGGCCTCAGCCCCACAAGGAGAGGCCTATTCAGCAGCCACCATTCCTGAAACCCCACTGTGCACCGTGGGGGCACTTTGTACAGTCCTTTGTCTTCTGCCCACCCACCTCATCTCTCCCCTGAAATCACAGATAGCCACTCAACTGAGGATGGTGTCTGCGATTATTCAGACACCTAACCTGACTTGGGATCAGCAGAATCAAACCACCTTATCCTGTGTTAGAAAATCTGAGTCACTATTTAAATCATTTTCCGATCCATTTATACACCAGACCTCCCATGCTGAATGCTGTATCTTTACCTCTTCATTTTCCAAGTTACACAAAAGTAGAAAATCTGGACTACAGCTCTGTGATGCTCAGTTGCATGAAAAGCAGGAAGAAAAACAGAGAAGCCGGAGGCCACATGAAGCAGACCACGACCTACTCTGTCTTTGAAGCACAAGCGTTTGTCTTCAGAATGACATATTGCAACCCTAGAAAATCATGTCTTGAAAATTATTCCAAACAACGTTCAAAACATAATCAGATGAAACAGACTCAAAAGAGTAAAACCCAACAAAACAGAGAAGTTAAAAAATCTTTGAAATGTACACAAAGAGTTGTTTTCTATATTTGATGGGGTTTCAGGTTTAGCTTACATGTATCACTTCCCTCTCAAACAAAAGTTTCTGAGGCTGCAAGGCCATGGAAGGCTACCGTGAAAAGGCCCTGAAACGTCTCCATTGGCCAGCAAGAGGAAGAAGAGCCCAGGACACGTGGACAGAGAAGGCACTGTAAAACCTCCTCCCAGTGGCTCACTCCGCTCCGGCCGGGAAATGCCAGCACACCCCAACGTCTGATTTCCCCAAGACCAGACCGTAAGCAATCACATTTGTTGATTAAATGTCGACCTATCTAGAGTATAAACATTCCTTTCAAGTAGCTGTATCACTCCATCCATGAGACATGTAGGACATCTGCTCTGTGTCATTTTTCCATTAAAATGCAGTCTTCACAGAATTCCAGCCACCCAATACATCTGCTCCAAATTTTCCCATGATTTATATGACCATGTGGCCAACTCCATGTATAAATATAGATTTTGAGAGGGATCTTGTTCTAATACAAGTAAAAGTAGAAAGATAGGTATTTAATGACATCATCAGATTCATTTTAGATCTTAGGGCATCATACTGTCAACCAGATGTCCATATATCCACATTTATTATTTCATGTCAGTGGAACATAAGAGTGCTTTGGACGTCTACATTCCTTGTGATTAATTCTGAATATTTTACAGAAGTTATTGCTGTGACAGCTGCTGGCAAGAGAAGAAGATGACCCTATGAACTCTGCTCTGTGGCCAGTGAAACTCAGTGGTCATGCTACAACTCAAGAACAGGTCACATCCCATTCTTTGATTCTCAGATTACCTCAGGTTGATGGTTTCATCTCAAAGTTATAAAAAAAAAAAAATAGAAGAAAGAAGGAAATATATGGTCGTATTTGATGGAGGGCAGAGGGGAGTGACAAGGCCGTTGAAATATCAGGAAGTTCCTGTGTCAGGGTGGCCTTCTACTCTGGCCGGAAATTTTGTGTTTGCTTACTCTGGCTGCGGGCTTCCCTGGTGGCTCAGAAGTTAAAGTGTCTGCTTGCAATGCAGGAGACCTGGGTTTGATTCCTGGGTTGGGAAGATCCCCTGGAGAAGGAAATGGCAACCCACTCCAGTGTTCTTGCCTGGAGAATCCCAGGGACGGAGGAGCCTGGTGGGCTACAGTCCACGGGGTCGCAAAGAGTTGGACACAACTGAGGGACTTTACTTCGCTTCACTTCACTCTGGCTGCAGTGTGGGGAGCGCACTGGACATTTGGGGAGCAACGGTAGAAATGAGGAGGTTGTGCCGCCGTTCCAGGAAGAGACTATACTTGCTTGGACTTGAGCGCTTGGGTGTTCACATGCAGATGGGGAGCAGGAGGCCGCCAGCTCAAGAGAGGTGGAGAAGGCTTGCTGATCCTCCTGGAGCTGAAGGAGTATGTGGGAAGGAGCTGGCTCTCAGGTCCCTGAGTGGTGGTTCCACCAGTCATTACAGGAAGAGACCCAGGCTCAGAACAGGAGTTCAGTTTTGAATGGACACGCTGATGAGACTTGGCTTCCCAGGTGTCTCAATGGTAAAGGATCGATCTGTCAATGCAGGAGACGCTGGCTTGATCCCGTGGATCGGGACGATCCTCTGGAGTAAGAAAGGGAAACCCACTCCAGTATTCTTGCCTGGGAAATTCCATGGACAGAGGAGCCTGATGGGCTGCAGTCCATGAGGTTGCCAAGAGTTGGACACAACTGAGTGACTGAGCACACACATACCCTGGTGAGACTTCAAGAGGAGGTGTCAGCAAGGAGAGCAGAGGGGTGCTGGCCTCACCCCCATGCACATCTGGTAAGCTCTGCCATTTTCCAGGTGATGGGTGAGTGTCTGTGTAGATATTTTTTTGAGATAATAGCAACAGCAATGACAAAAATTACTGAAAAACACTGCGGTAAGTAATGGGGGGTCGAAAAAGGATTTTAATCAGGGAAATGAGTTGAATGGCTCTACAGTTAAGTCCACCTGGGAGCCGTAGGGAGACACTGGAAAGAGGTTTTAGTCGTCACTGGCCCCTCACCAGCTGTTTGGACTTGGATTAATTAAGCCAACCCTCTGAGCCTCTGGTGCTCTGACAGCCAAGTGGAGGCCAGGCTGCCTCCCCAGGAGGCTGCTGGGAGAGCTGCAGTGGACACGCCTAGCACAGCACACACTCAACACGCCTGGGTTCCCTTCTCCGTGCCTGAGCACCTCCACACGGTGCAGCGAGTGGGCAGCAGAAGGTTCCTTCTGGCAGCGTCCCGTGGAGAGGCAGGTAAGTCTGGCCTGTGAGAAGGGAGCCGAGTCCAGGCACTGGGCTGTGGCTGGGTCAGGGAGGGGCTGGCAGTGTGGGTGGTGGTGACGGCTGGGGCGACGGGGAGGAAGAGGAGCATCTGAGGCTCGGTGAGGTGGAAGGTGGCCCGCAGCCCTGTGTGTGAACAGGCCCTGGGTCCCTCGCCCTGCATTGCAGAGCTGTCTCCCTTTCTTTCCTCTATCAGCCTCTCTTCCCCTTTCTGTCTCTGCTGCAGCTCCTGGCCTCAGCTGACCCTCTCTTTCTTCCTCTTCCTGTCTCCTTGCTCCCTGGTTCCCAGGCCTCTCTGTTCTTCAGTTCGCTTTTCCCAGAGACAGGACCGCTCTCTTTCTCTCTGGTCTCTCCAGGACTGAAACCTTGCTTTCTGCTCCAGTCCAGCTGCCCCCTCACCAAGACTCAACTTGCAGAGAGTGTCCTGAGTGACAGCAGGAAGGTCGTGGGTGGCTAGCCAAAGGCCACATGAGACAGCGTGACCCAGGCCGCGGCCCTCCAGCACTTGGTGCAGACAGGGGTGCCTTTCTTGGGTGGGGAGCCCCATGCCCCTTTCCAGAACTTGGCTTCTTTGGTAGTCAGACCATAAACGGGCTGGAGTCCATGGCATGTGGATTCAGAGCAGGGGCATGGGGCTGGACCCATTCTTCCTCTGGATCATGGTTAGGCCTCTACAAGGGCCCTCCAGGGTGGACAAGATACCCTTTGGACATCCACATCCAGGCCTCTCTTCCTGAACACATGCCCTCTTTTGCCCTCCTCTCCCCCTCTTTCTGGGCTTCCATTGATAAGTAAGTCCTCTTTAAGTTGGTTAACTCACCATTGAAGCTACTCTGCTGTTGGCCTGGGAGCTCATCTGTCTGGGAGAGAGGCCTTTACCTGCGTTCTAGGGACCAGTGCCTGAACGGGCCTCCATAGGCCTCCTCCTGGGCTTGATCTTTACAGGTCACATGCAGACCTCCATTTCAGAAAGGTTTGTTCTGTGATGTTTCCAACAGAGTCTGCGTTGACTTAGAATATACAAAGAATTTTTGAAGTCAACTTTGAGGCCTAGTTTACATAGGATAAAATGCCTTCGTTTTAAGTATAGAATTTGATGTGTTTTGACAAATAGATACATTCATGTAGCCACGACCACGATCAAGACACAGAACATTTGTTGTTGTTCAGTCCCTCAGTTGTGTCTGACTCTTGGCAACCCCATGGACTGCAGAATGCCAGGCCTCCCTGTCCCTCATTATCTCCCAGAGTTTGCCCAAGTTCATGTCCATTGTATTGGTAATGCCAGCTAGCCATCTCATCCTCTGACGCTCTCTTCTCCTTCTGCCCTCAATCTTTCCCAGCATCAGGGACTTTTCCAATGAGTGGGCTGTTCACATCAGCTGGCCAAAATATTGGAGCTTCAGCTTCAGCATCAGTCCTTCCAAACAGTTCCCTTGAGTCCCTTTGTTACCATTCCCCTGACCCTGGCCCCAGGCACCTACTTATCTGCTTTCTGTCACTATAGATTCATCTCACTTTTTCTAGATTTTTAGAAAAATAACTAATATAATATTACTATAAATAATAAAGCATAATGTTTTTCAGATTCATCCACATGATAGTATGCTGTTAACAATTTATTCCCCCTTTAAAAAAAATGATCAGTATTCAATTGAATGGAAATAAAAAAGTATTTATCTGTTCACCTGATGATAGATCTTTGGGTTGTTTGCAATTAGTTTTGACTACAAATAGCTTTTCAGATTCTGGATGTAGTACCTGGAGTGACCATGGTTATTACCCTTAGAGAACTTGAAATCTTGGCAGGAAGAAATTTAAATGATGTGATACTTGTGATGACTGATTATTGGATGGACTCAAGCGCAGAAACGCCTAGTATTTGTGCCAGGTGTGATGGAACAGTCGGAGAATGAGTACAGTGGGTGGGACTCACTGTGTGGGGGGCTGGTTATACCACTGAGGGGGAGGGTGTTAAAGACCCATCAGATGAACAGGGAACAGGGGTCGTGCCTCTGAGCAGGCTGCTGGGGGTGAGCACGGACCGGAACAATCTGGCCAGATCCCCTCAGACCTAGATGAGAATGTGTGTTCTGTGAGGGGAGATAAAGAGCTGGAAGGCCTTGAACACTGGGATTAGAAGCCCAGTATTGATGTTCCTGGGCAGGAGGTTGGAGTTGTTACAAGGTTTTGAGCAGGAAGAGCGTGGGTGAAAGCAGTGTTTTTGAAAGATTCCCTCGTCTTTGGTGTGAGATGGTTTGAATGAAACACAGGCTGCAAGAAAAGAGACTGGTGGCTGTTGGTTTGAGCTTCTTTTCCTGATGGCTTCATGGGTGAAGTCTGGTTGCCTCCCCAGGTGCTAAGGTGTGCCTGGTCGTGGAGTTTAGCAGAGAAGCTGCTAAACTTCTAGAAGTTCAGTTCAGCAGCTGGAAGTTGCAGAACCTGCCCCTGCCATGGCATATTAGTGTGCTATTGCTGCATAACAAATTAGTACGAACTTAGCGGCGAAAATAATTTTGTTTTTTAATCTTGTGGTTTTCATGGGTCATGCCTAGGTTAGGCGAGTTCTCAGCTCAGGATCTGAAATCAAGGTGTTGCCTGGGGTTGTGTTCTCACTTGAAGCTCAGGGTCCACTTCCAGGCTCATTCAGGGTGTTGGCACAATTCAGGTCCTGCAGCTGTAGGGCTGAAATCCCCACTTTCTTGCTGCCCTAGAGGCTGCCCCAGGTCCTAGCCAGGTGGCCCCCTCCATAGGCCATTGACAGTATGGCTGTTTGCTTTCTTCCAGGGCAGCAGTGCAGTGCCTGCTGCCACTGTGTCTCTTTTATAGGCGTTGAGGTTAAGTCAGGCCCACCCAGGATAACCTATCTTTTGGTTAACTCATGGGAGCTTAATTACATCCACAAAATCCTTTTTCATGTAGAGTAACATTGATTAGAGTGATGTCTTAGCCTATGTACAGGTCTGCTCATGTTCCCGGGCGGTGGTTCCCAGGGGAGGTAGTGGTTCCTGCAATGTGCTCATGATGGGGTGGCAGTTGTGGGGACCATCTTAGAATTCTGTCTACTGCACAGTGGTGGCTCTTCGGACTCCCTGTTTCTCCTCCTGTAAAGACAAGGAGGGATTCTGGGCTAGGTCCTTCCAGAGGTTCTGCCCTGTGTTTCCCTTATTTTATGATTATGGAGTCAAGTTGGGAGCACTGTTACCTATCACGTCGTCCAAAATGTGATTGAAGATTGTGGGGACCAGTTGGGTAGAGATGACTGAGAATCATCGAGAAGGGTTTGAGCTGCTGGGAGGGACAGCCGTGTGACGGGCAGGAGGGTAATTGTGGGATGGATGGCTGGTGTCGTGAGGGTGCTCACATGTACTCTTTCTTCCCTTTCTCTTTCTTCTTGTCTTCCATCAGCACATGGTAGGAGTGCACCTCCCCAGTTCCTGGTCGTGCTTTGGCCAGTGAAATGGGAGCAGGTGTGATGGAAGTCATTCTGAGCAGACGTTTCACAAGGACGTGTGTGTGTTCTGTCTCAGTCTTTTCCTCTGCTGCAGTGGCTGGCAAAATTTGAAATGGCTCCATCTTCCTGGGTCCCTGACTAAGGGGGATGCAGAGCAAAGCCCCAGCCAACCTACCACGAGCATGAGAAAGAAACCTTTGTTGTTAAACTAAGCCCCTGAGATTTGGGGTTCTTTGTTACTGCCACATATCGTAGCCTATCCCTGACTGATACAAAGGAGGGTGTCACTGTTAATCTTGCTGTCTCGTCTCTTTTTTGATCGAGGTATAATTAACATACAACATTATATTAGTTTCAGGTGTACTACATAATGATTGACTCTTTGTGAATATTGTGAAATGAGCACCATAATAAATCTAGCTGACATTCATCACCACAGTTACAAATTTTTTTCTTGTGAGCAGAACTTTTAAGACATGCTCTCTCAGCAACTTTCAGATATGCAAAATGGTATTATTAACTGTAATCACCATGTTGTTTATTAGATTCCCCAAGGCTTTTTTTTATTTAATAACTGGAAGCTTGTACCTTTCGGCCGCCTCGATCCATTTCACCCACCCCCAACTCCTTGCCTCTGGCAACCACTGATCTGTTTGGTATATCTATGAACTTTATTTTCTTTTTTATGTTTTTAAGATTCCACATATAAATGAGATCATATTTGTCTGTCTCACCTATTTCACTTAGCACAATGCTATTAAGACCCATCCATGTTGCAACAGTAGCAGGATTTCTTTCTTTTTATGGCTGAATAAGACCTGATTGTGTGTATAGATTACATTTTCCTTATCATTTTTCTGTTGGTAGACATTCGGGTTGTCTTCCCTGAGGACTCTTATCTTAGCCAGGCCCCTGATGTCGTTACTGCTGTGAGCTATAGCTGAGGATCCAATCCAGAAGAAACCTGGAAAAGCGGTCATGTTGCTTTGTGCTCATGTGTTTTCTGGTACTCAAATAGAACCACCCACCTTCTCACTGAGGGAAGATGCTCACTCACACCCTCCTGACAAAGATGCTATTTTCATTTGAGAACAAGTAAGTGTAATTAGCACATTGAGAGGAAGTTGCCAGTCAACACCGCCACACCTGATCTGGATGTGTTGGATACGGTTTACTTGTCGTCTCTTTCCAGAAATCTCAATTACCATGCAGTCTGCACTGAATCCTCGCTCTCTTCTTTCTTTCCACCTATCATTTGTCTGCCCATCATGTAAGCATCTTTTTAAAAAAATATTATTAACCATTTTTATTTTTATCATTGTGCAGTTACTCAGTGTGACTCGTGTCTGACTCTCTGCAGCCTCATGGACTGCGGCCCGCCAGGCTTCCCTATCCTTCACTATCTCTTGGAGTTTGCTCAAATTCATGTCCATTGGTTCGGTGATGCCATCCGACCATATCATTCTCTGTCACCCCCTTTTCCTCCTGCCCTCAGTCTTTCCCACCATCGGGGTCTTTTCCAATGAGTCAGCTCTTCGAATCAGGTGGCTTTATTTATTAATTTGGCTGCATGACTTGTGGGAATATAGTTCCCCAACCAGGGATTGAATCCAGCCCACTGCATTGGGGGCACCAAGTCCTAACCACTGGACTGCCAAGGGAATTCCCTAACCATTATAGTTTTTATTATTTTTTCAATCTTTTGGCCATGCTCACAGCATGTGGGATCCTAGTTCCCCAACCAGGAATGGAACCCCATGCCCCCTGCATTGGCAGTACAGAGTCTCGACCACTGGATTGCTAGGGAAATCCCACGTAAGCATCTTGATGATTCTTGTTTTCCATACTTGCATGTTGAGGATGGCTTTCTTTTATGGTCTTTTCTGCCACCACCTCCAGAAGGTCACTCAGCTGCTCCCTTTTCCTGTGCATTGTGAAGCTTGGTCCCTTCTCTGATGTCTTCTCAAATCGCAGCCGCCTTCCCGGAGCTCAGATGCTGTCCGTGTGCCCGCCTCCTCTGCGGACCTCTCCTCTTTTCCCGGAGCTCAGATGCTGTCCGAGTGCTCCCCTCCTCTGCAGACCACTCTTCTTTGTAGACTTGCCTTTGCAGCCCTCTGCTCCAGGCCTTCTTCTCATCCTCTTCCCTGTTACCTGAGGGCTTCAGGGTGGCTCCTGTTTACCGGGACTATGTACAGTCATTCTCTGACTCTCAAGGCTTTTGTCCCTGTTACGCAACAGCCGGAGGAGGGAAAACGCTGGATCTTGCTGGGCTTTCCGAACTCATCCCAAAGACAGCATAAATCACTGGTGTCTGCAGGTGGTGACCCCCACAAGGAACACAGGCAGAGATCTCCCTGAAGCAAAGACAGAGCAGGTGCTGCTATGAGAAGAAACGAGGCATCAGAGCATGTCACCCTGTAAATTCCACCTCTGTGTAAAGTGAATGGAGAGAAGACAGAGAACCTGGCAGCTAGAACAGTGGTAACAGCCAACAGTTAATGAGCACTTAGTATGTGCCAAGCACTCTGTAGATGCTTCCTATGGACCATCTCCTACAGTCATCATGTTTCCTGTGACATTGCGTCAGTCTCGTGCCCACCTGTCTGGTGGGAAACAGAGGCTCAGAGAGTTTAGGTAGCTTGCCTAAGGTAAAACAGCAAGTGAGCAGAGAGCTAGGATGAGATCCTGGATAGGACAGTTCCAGGGCCTGTGCTTCTACCCAGGGAAGGAGGGGCCCCACGTGCAGGAGGGTGGCCCCCTGGTTGCCAGTGTTTATAATGATTCCCTTGGGTGGGGGTTGAAGCCTGCAGCTCCCCAGGCCCTCCACCGTCCTCTCTAGCTCCTTTACACAATGCAGACTGAAGAAGCTTTGGACTCTCTTTCCCTGCTGGTCCTAAGAACCTGGATTCCAGCCTCAGGATCCAGGCCACAGGTTCCGGAGCTGGCTTGCCTCCCATCTACCAGAGGTAGTGAGAGGTGAGCTTGGGTTTACAGCCCCGCAGCCACAGGCATCCTGCTGGGTTGGACTGCCTTGTCTTTCAGAGTCAGGGAGAATTGAATTATTCTTGCATCAACTCCCCTGACACCCTGAAAACTCTAGCCTCCCTCCCTCCTTCCTCTGCAGCTTTCCTCTGCTTATAAAATGAAAAGCAGATTGCCCCAGGGGCTCAGGCAGGCCCAGCATCTGAGGTGTGTGAGGAAGGGAAGAGCCATCTGCTTCTCATTGACCACGGAGGAGCCTGGTTAGACAAAGGGCCAGTGTGCAGCCCGCACCCACCGGAGCAGCCGCAGCCATGACCCTGGGCCTGCTGCCGGCAGGCTGGGGAGGGGCCCTCCTCTGCCCCACAGGCCGGCTGGGAGCGCGTTTCCTAGAGTGTGGGGGTGGTTCCACCTCATTGGGCTGTTTCTTCTTTCTTTTCTTCCTAGAAAGATGGGTTTCAGCTGTTTCCCCAAGACTTCTGGTAACCTGATAAAGTGATACTTAGTATGTGTGTTTTAATGTAATGGAATGTAATCCACATTCAACGCAGAAATCCTAGAAGAATAAAAGCAGCAAAAACTAGTGACTGTCCCACTGCCAAGGGTCTTGGTGTTTGTTCTGTCTGTTTTCCATGAGTATTTTCAGCATTGTTTTTAAAAATAAGAACAACCTAAAGCAGTGGTCCCCAACCTTTTTTGGCTCCAAGGACCAGTTTCACGGAAGATGATTTTTCCACACACTAGGGGCGAATGGAGGGGATGGTTCACGCACATTGCATTTCTTGTGCACTGTATTTCCATTCTTATTACATCAGCTCCACCTCAGATCATCAGGCATTAGATCCTGGAGGCCGGGGACTCCTGACTTTAAGGCATATTGCAGAGTTAGGCAACGTGCTAAGCTCTTTGCCCGGAAGATCTAAAGGCTATAGGCTGTAAAGTTAACCCTGTAGGGTCAGGACTTTTCTGAACACCATTTTTATAAAGGAAGACACTGCAGTGTAGAAGGGGCAGAAAATCCTCCCGGGGAGGTGGGTTGGGGTCAGGGCTCAGTTGCAGGCTGGATGCTCCAGACTGCACAGCCCCAAACTAGACCACAACACACCTGCGCGTGGAATGTGAACTAGTTTGTGCTATTTTCCAGTGAACAGTAGATCAGGACCACTTTCCCATTCAGTCTGTAGCCCTCTGTACGTGTTTATAGCTGTGTGTGTCCCATTCCATAGATTTACCTTGGCATGTTTAGCCAATCCCACGATTTTGGATTGTTCTGCATGTTATCATTATAACCGCAAGATGATCACTCAGTGCAGAGGTCTTTAAGCCCATCTCCCACGAGTTGGAAGTAATGGGATTTCTGTAAATGGTCATGCATACTAGGAAGAGTTTTGAAAGATTTGTCCAATTGCTCTTAAGAAAAGTTGTAATTGCAGCAGTGTGTTTTATAATTTTTCATCTATCATATAGGCAAGGGTTTTAAAATATTTTTATTTAGCTAGTTTTGGCTGTGTTGGGTCTTAGTTGCAGCTCACAGTCTTCTCTCTAGTTGTGGCACATGGGCTCCAGAGCAGCCTCTGGGCTCAGTTATTGTAGCGTGGCCCCCATGGGCTGAACTGCCCCGCAGCATGTGGGACCTCAGTTTCCTGACCAGGGATCAAACCCGAGTCCCCTGCATTGGAAGGCGGATTCTTAGCTGCTGGACCACCAGGGAAGTCCCCAGCAAGGATTTTTTTTTTAATTTTTCATTTTTTCTAGTGATCAAACTGCTCTTTCTCATTCATTCATTGCCAATTTTAATTTATTCTTTTGGAAAGTTGCTGCTCATGCTCTTTACTTAGTTTTTGCTTTAAATTGATTTGCAAAAGCTTGTTATGTTAAGGATGTTGGGTTAAGGACCCTCTGAATTATGCTTTTGAACTGTGGTGTTGGAGAAGACTCTTGAGAGTCCCTTGGACTGCAAGGAGATCCAACCAGTCCATTCTAAAGGAGATCAGCCCTGGGTGTTCTTTGGAAAGAATGATGCTAAAGCTGAAACTCCAGTACTTTGGCCACCTCATGCGAAGAGTTGACTCATTGGAAAAGACTCTAATGCTGGGAGGGATTGGGGGCAGGAGGAAAAGGGGATGACAAAGGATGAGATGGCTGGATGGCATTACTGACTCGATGGACGTGAGTTTGAGTGAACTCCTGGAGTTGGTGATGGACAGGGAGGCCTGGCATGCTGCAATTCATGGGGTCGCAAAGAGTCGGACACGACTGAGCGACTGAACTGAACTGAACTGAACTGATGCCTTTGCAGATACACGTCTCAGTTTGTTGTTTGCCTTTTCTTCTTGTGTTGTGTTTGTCTTTTTGTCAGAGAGGTTTAAAAATGCTGTGAAGCTAGTCTGTCAAACTTCTTTTTTGTACTTTCTTCCTTTGCAATTTTATTTTTATCAAACTTCCTTCTGCCTCCCCAACAATATTATATAAACATTACTATTGAATATAACTTTCAGCCTGTGGTTGAAAATCAGACTTGTCACAAAATGAGTTAAACTACTGAGACATCAAAATGGGCAACTCAGTGATGGAGAAGAGTGAAATGAAGAAAGCGTATCAGCTCACGGCCCAGGAAAACAAGACTGAGAAGCCCACGGACAGTGACACCAAGATTTAGTTGGGCATAGTTCCCTGGGTTGGGAAGATCCCCTGGAGAAGGGAAAGGCTACCCACTCCAGTATTCTGGCCTGGAGAATTACATAGTCCATGGGGCTGCAAACAGTTGGACTCACTTTTCCCCAGCGAGTAAAATGGAACATGTGTGATGTGTCTGCCCAGGGAGTCCTATTAAAGACTTGGTTCTCAAGGTTTTTTATTGGTGTCTGATTGTAGAGGCACTCTACCTAGCATGTATCGGAAGTCCAGATTCCCAGCAGGAAAGCAGGTGCTCAGCTTAAAGCACAGTGTTTGTGAAAACACTTCAGGCACAGTGAGTCACTCTTACCATTTAGGCTGCCCAAGTAGTGCAGTGGTAAAGAATCCACCTACCAATGCAGGACATGCAAGAGACTTGGGTTCGATCCCTGGGTCAAGAAGATCCCCTGTAGGAGGAAATGGCAGCACGCTCCTGTATTCTTGCCTGGAAAATTCCATGGACAGAGGATCCTGGCGGCCTGTGGTCCATGGGGTTGCAAAGAGTCAGACACAACTTAGTAACTGAGCATGAACGCACCATTTAGGTCAAATTTTATATCAGTGCAGGGAGCTATTTACCAGCCAAGTTCTCAGATCCCAGTAAGCAGCTGGAGATCTAAGGACAGCAGCTTTAGGCCTGTTTTGTGAAGTCTTTCCTATGCATCCCCATTTAAATTTAATTTTATTTACATTACAGTGAGCCTTTTCGATGCGCATACTGAAGTTGTCTTTCGTTATTGCTTTTGTTCCGAGTATGTGTGTTTCTTCCTTAGGAAGTTCTGTACCTCTTGGGTATTTGACAGAAAAAGAGGACAGTATGAAAAGAATCTGTCTTTTCCTTCCTATTTTTGTCACCACTTCGCCCTTCTCCTCTGTGTTCTCCTGGTCTCATGCTCATCCTTTGTGCTTGTGGATGTGTTGTTTGCTCAGTTGTGTCCGACTCTTTGTGACCCCATGAACTGTTGCCCACCAGGCTCCTCTGTCCATGGAATTCTCCAGGCAAGAATACTGGAGTGGGTTGCCATTCCTTTCTCCAGGAGATCGTCCCAATCCAGGGATCAGACCCTGGTCTCCTGTATTGCAGGGAGATTCTTTACCATCTGAGCCACCAGGGAAGCCCTGTTGAGTGCTACTGATGCATTTTTCTTTGATATCAGCTCAGCTTCTTATGGACCTAATACAGGGCTTTTTTTTTTTTTTTCCCCAGTATTGCATGTAAAACTTTTTCATTGCAAACCTGAGTGCTTTTATTTCAGATGTTCCATGATTACTTCCTAGTTGTTGTTGTTTTTCCCCTTCCAATCATCTTCCAGCAGTTGGAACATCTTTCTAGTTCTATTAATTTCCAGTAGAGACGTTGTGGGGGCTCATGCTTGTTTCTGCCTCTGTCTTCAGGGGTTTCTGTTAAAAGCCCTGCTCAGTAATTGAGTCATAGATTGTGGAGCAATTTTCTGGCCTTGTTCCTGGTGGCCAGCAGGTTTTTATTTACTGAACATCTGTTAGCTGAAATCCTCCTTCTCCTATGTCACTGTATAGCTAGCTCTCTGACACATGAAAGAAATGAAGCCTGTAGAGAGGACTGCGTCCTGGCACTCCTGCCTCTAGGCTCTGCCATCCGTAGGCTGACGCTATAGTGCCATGTTGGTGAAGGCTCCCACTTGGGCTGCTGTGGAGCCCAGTTCCTCTACATCTGCTGTTCACAGGGCTTGAGGAGAGGGTGCCCTTGGAGGCAGAGAGCACTCTGGACACCGTCTTGGTGTTTTGGACAGTGCTAGCCCTCATGGTCCTGGTTTTAGGGGCTGGCTCCCCAATTTCTTGCCTCGCATTTGGTTGAGTATTGATCCCAATTCGCAGAATGAGATTTTTTTACTTTTTTCAGTGCTGTCTCATTTTCATGAGAAGTTGGGAGTGGCTCAGTAGGGGGCTATTAACCAAGCATTGTTTTAAAACAAAAAATTCTAAAGAAACTTCCAATTAAGGGACTTAATCAGGGATCCAAAGACTAAAGCACTGTAAGCAGCATGTGGAGCCCAGAGTCCCATTAGGGCGCTAGGACAGATACACGTGGACAGTGACTCACATCACCAGTGTATTGGGTACACCGGGAGCCCAATGGGCTGGGAGTCAGGGACGCTGGCTTCTCACTCCAGACTCCAGCGTGGACTTGCTGCGTGACCTCAGACGAGGCAGGGCTCCCTTCTGGAACTCTCTTGCCTTGTTTACAAATAAAGGGATTGGTCTTGAGAGTTTCTAGCATGTCTCTAGCTCCAACATTCGTCATCATTTTAGACTGTTGGGATTCAATGGGAACACTGTAGAAAGGAGGAAGCTGCTGACCTTGGGCTGATTCACCTCCTCTAGGGACCAAAGAAACAGAAAGTACAGATGCCTCCCAGGATCCAGCCTGGCCCCTCAGGGCCAGGAAGTGTCCTGTGTCCCACCAGGGTTGCCTAGCTCTAGCCTCTCCAGCTCATCTCTTTGTTGCTAGATTTTTTTTAAAAAGATGGTGCATAAATTGTATGACTTTGCAGTTTGCAACGGTCTTGTCAATTTGTCTTATCAAACTTGTTTGTATGTGTGTGTTTAATATGGCAGAAAATGGGTCTCAGGCTTTTTTTCCCCCAAGTGAAAAGCCCTTTCATGACTGATTCATAATTTAAGCATAAGGAGTTGGATGATGCTTCATGTTGACAATGAGCCATGATCGTTTTGTTAGACCAAGTTTAGACAAAGGGTCTAAGGCAAGAGTGAGTAACGTCTGGGACGTTAGGGTGTGCAAAGACCTCAGGACTGGGCCCAGAGCCTCCTGTGCTCCGGGTGGATTTTTACTTGTATTGGGAATTCCATATTCTCTGTGAGTGTCTGACGGACAGAGGTGAGTCAGCACCCATGGTGAGGAGTAAGGTGGTACCCTGCTATCTCATGAGGCTGGTCCTGGATGTGAACCCGCTTGGGGCAAGGGGATGGAAACCTGGAACCTTGGGGACTTGTGGGCTCTGTACTCCCTGCAGGGACACTGTGGGCTAGCTGTCCTCCTGAGTACTCCACAGGCACAAGGTCCTACTACCTCCTGTAACATCTCCTTACCCCGAGCCAGGAGAGCAGGCGCAGTTAATGAATCTAGCAGATTATAAAACACTGCCAAAACCAGATATTCAGGTTAACACAAAATCCACTTGAGAGGCATAAATAATCTAATTGGTGCTTGAGATGCAAACAGAATAGATGATCACAAGCCCTTTCAAGTACATGGTGTTCCAGCTCTCCCTTCTTTCAGGACAAACTGCTGATACTCCTGCCATATATACTGGATTGGCCAAAAAGTTCATTTGGGGTTTTCTGTCACATCTTATGGAAAATCCCAAACAAACATTTTGGCCAACCCATTACATGTATGTGTGCTAGTCACTCACTCATGTCCAACTCTGCAACCCTGTAGATCACCAGGTTCCTCTGTCCATGGGATTCTCTGGGCAAGAATACTGGAATGGGTTGCTATTCCCTTCTCCAGGGGATCTTCTTGACCCAGGGATTGAACCCCAGGCTCCTACATTATGGGCAGATTCTTTACAGCCTGACCCGCCAAGGAAGCCCGTATATATCTCCATACTTTAGGGAGAGAAAGGGTGGAGGAATTGCTTTTCAGTTCATATCTGTGAGATGTTGCAAGAGAGGACAATATACACATTCCGTAGGATCTTCCTCCATGGCGTCCCTTGATGTCGCTGCCTGAATGTCTTGTGCAGCAGGAAGATGGTGCTCTCCTCTTTGTTTCCACAGCAGGAGCACAATATCTCCCGTGTCGACTCATGTTTGTCTATGTGTCTGTATTTCCCATCAGTCTGCACTCCTGGAGATTAAGAGCCACATCCAGTTATCACCTTGCAAAAAGCCTATACAGAGGGCACACTCAGTAGTGACCTTTTAAGCCAGATAAATGTCAGCTCTAGACTTAGCTAAGGAGCTGGGAGGATGACATTCCCCAGAAGACAAGCTGTATCTGTCAGTCAGAGCACCCTGTGTACATTTGATTTATGTGATGGATAATTATTTATTAAGCACCTACTATGTGCCAGATAGGGCTTCCCTGATAGCTCAGTTGGTGAAGAATCTGCCTGCAATGCAGGAGACCCCAGTTCAATTTCTGGGTCAGGAAGATCTGCTAGAGATGGGATAGGCTACCCACTCCAGTATTCTTTGGCTTCCTTTGTGGCTCAGCTGGTAAAGAATCTGCCTGCAATGCAGGAGACCTGAGTTTGATCCCTGGATTGGGAAGATCCCCTGGAGAAGGGAAAGGCTACCCACTCCAGTATTCTGGCCTGGAGAATTCCATGGACTCTATAGTCCATGGGGTCGCAAAGAGTCAAATATGACTGAGCGACTTTCACTTTCATGTGCTGGATATTCTTTTAGATACTAAGGATAGCGTAGTGAAGATTCCCACCCACAAAGAATGTAAACACAATGGGGAAACAGACAATAAACAACCAACAAAACAACAGTTGTTAAAGGAATGAAAATAGGATGATGGAGAATAATTGGGGTCCAGGAAGACCTATTGCCATTCAAGTAAGATGTAAGGACAAAAAAAAAAGTGAGAGAGAGGAAGGAGCATTACAGAGGAGGAGATAGCTAGTGCAAAGACCCTGAGGCGGAATGAAATGTGGCTTCCTAAAGAAACAGGGAAAAGTCCAGAATGGCTAAGGAGTGCAGAGTGGGAGTGGGGAGTGGATGGCATGAGACTGAAGCAGAAGGCAGGCTAGGACCACATCACACTGCTGCTGCTGCTAAGTCGCTTCAGTCGTGTCCGACTCTGTGTGACCCGAGACGGCAGCCTACCACATCACACAGATTATTCTAAATGCACAGAGGTGCTTTGAGCTGGGTGGAGAAAGGTGGAACGCATCAGTTCCTGGAGCCACTTTGAGAAGATATCATCTGATATCTTGATAATGATATCAAACCAGGGTCTCATCCTTCTATGGGGATGATCCTTCATACTCTTAGGCTTTTTTCAGGGAGACAGGTGACTCTTACTGCACTTTTTCAGGGGCTTGCTCAGCCCCCGATGCAGGTTTGAACTATTGCAGTAGTGGGATGGCCCTGGCCCTGGGACTGGGAGGAAGGGAATGGCTCTCTTGAGGATGGAAGCCTCAACTTTAGTCTTGAAATCACTGAACACTCTGCATTGTCCACGGCTGCTGTTTGAGTTGAAAGTGACAGAGGCACTTTGCAAACTTGCTAAAGTCAGAAAGGCAATGTGTTGCCTGCCAAAACTGACTTTTGGGCTTTGAACTGGCCTCCAGGCCTCAGCATCGGCTGTTGGTTTCCCCACTCTGTTTTTCTCTTTGTATTGGCTTTATTCACTCACATTCCAGGAGAGCTTGCTCCCAAATGCCATTAGTCCTACAAAGTAGGGTTTGTGTCCTGAACACCATGCTTTGGAGTAACTTCCTTGAAACTTACTAAGTTCCCTCCCATGCCTTGGAGAAAGCAATGGCAACCCACTCCAGTACTCTTGCCTGGAAAATCCCATGGATGGAGGAGCCTGGTAGGCTGTAGTCCATAGGGTTGCTAAGAGTCAGGCACAACTGAGCGACTTCACTTTCACTTTTTCACTTTCATGCATTGGAGAAGGAAATGGCAACCCACTCCAGTGTCCTTGCCTGGAGAATCCCAGGGACTGGGGAGCCTGGTGGGCTGTCGTCTATGGGGTCGCACAGAGTCGGATACGACTGAAGCGACTTAGCAGCAGCTCCCATGCCTGGGGCCAGCGGGAGCCCTCAGTTCTGTCTGTTTGAGCTCCGGTCCTCATTTCTTCTGTTTAGGGTGCTCTTTGACTCCTTCATCTTATATGGGGGAGACCACATGCTCTGAGAACATTCAGGACTCCCGTTCATGGCATTATCCTGAGGGCACCTGGATGGGCCCCAGCTCTAGGAAATGGTTTGGGGAATAGACCACTGTCTCAGGGCAACACAGTATTTCTTCCATAGAATCTCACAGGACTGGGGCCCCAGAATGGTGCTAACATGCTAATTCAGGATGACTTTTACTCCCATCTTGACGTAGAATGAGTTCTGAGCTCTGGGCTATTCTGACTCTTGGACTCTAGCTGCATTTGAAGGCCTGAGGGTCAGTCTTTCCTGTTCAGGTTCTGATTGTGGTGCATCTTTAGTCTATAGTACCTGTGGGCAGCAGGTTGGTGGCAGGGGTCCTTCATCCTCTTTCCTACTTTTGCACCCAGGTTGACCACTTCAAACTACATCATGTGTCAGGGCCCTTGCTGTGTGGCCATGCCTATCACCTCCACAGTTTCTTTCTTTCTTTTTTTTTTAATATTTATTGATTTGACTGCATTAGGTCCTAGGGCTTCCAAGGTGGCACAGTGGTAAAGAATCTGCCTGCCATTGCTGGAGATGAAGGTTCAATCCCTGGGTCGGGAAGAACCCCTGGAGTAGGAAATAGCACCAAGGAAAGATCCCCACAGGACTGTAGGTTGCAAAGAGTCAGACATGACTGAGCATATCAGGTCTTAGTTGCGCCACAGTTGATCTTCAGCGCATCAGGAGGGATCTTCCACTGAAGCGCACAGACTCTCTAGTTGTGGTGTGCAGCTCAGCAGTTGTGGTGTGTGCGGGTTTAATTTGCCCTGAGGCATGTGAGATCTTAGTTTCCTGACCAGGGATCAAACCCAGGTCCCCTGTATTGAAAGACAAATTCTTAACCACTAGATCATCAGGGAAGTACCTCCTTCAAGGGTTTTGAGCCCATTGCTCCTTAGCACCACTGGGCCACAACAATTTATACCTTCTCTTGCATCTACTTGATGTGCTAGCTTCATGCCCTCCTGGGTCCTGGGTTGGTTGTGCCCCATACCAGACAGGGGACAGGTATTGCTTGTGCAGACGTAGGTAATATACATATAGCTCGCCTCTGCCCACACCTGCCAGCATCTTTCCACCCTACATTTTCATTTACCTCTCCCCCATCCATGACTGGAGATATATCCCTGGTAAATCCAGGACCTAGTGGTCCAATTTGAGGAAACACAGTCCATCTACCCACATTAATTTCAAAATAACTCAAATACTTTATTTTTACATTTTGAAGAATTTGAAAGGGATCTCAATGTACAATCCACAGCTGTTCCCTACATTTCTCTGGCAGTGAACTCCTAAACCCATGGCTGCTGAGCTTTTCTTCTTCATTTCTCCTCCTCTTTCCCGGTAATTTCTTATCTTGATTTGTACTGTCCAGTATGGTAATCACAAACCATGTGTGGCTAGTAAGCACTTGAAATGAAAGCTACAGTGAATTGAGATGTGCTTTAAGTGTAATATGCATACAGGATTTTGAAGACTTGTTATATAAAATATAAGTAAAATATCTGATTAATAATTTTTTATAGTGCATACACGTTCAAATGATAATTTAAAAATATTTTATAAAATGTATATTTGAAAATGATTTTACCTGTTTCTTTTTGCTTTTTTGATATAGCTACTGTGTGTGTGTGTGTGTGCACACGCATACACGTGTGTATGCATGCTCAGTCACATCCAATTCTTTGTGACCCCATGGACTGTAACCCACCAGGCTCCTCATCCATGGAATTTTCCAGGCAGGAGTACTGAAGCAGGTTGCCATTTCCTACTCCAGGGGATGTTCCCAACCCAGGGATTGAACCCACATCTCTTGCGTCTCCTGCATTGCAGGCAGATACTTCATGTTGAGCCACCAGGAAAATTTAAATTACATGTTTATATATGTTTATTACATATTTATAAATACTGTTGTTGTTCAGTCACTCAGTTGTGTCTGACTCTTTGCAACCCCGTGGACTGCAGCACACAAGGCTCCTCTGTCCTCCACTATCTCCCAGAGTTTGCTCAAATGTATGTCCATTGAGTTGGTGATGCTAACCAACCATCTCATCCTCTGCTGCCCACTTCTCCATTTGCTTTCAATCTTTCCCAACATCAGGGCCTTTTCCAATGAGTTGGCTCTTCCCACCAGGTGGCCAAAGTATTGGAGCTTTGGCTTCAGTATCAGCCCGTAATGAACATAGTTCCTATTATATTTCTTTCGGACAGTGCTGATTCAGATCAATGAAACCTTTCTAGTTTTCTCCTTTTCCTCCTCTTCTCTGGTTCTTTTTTCCTTGCTCTGATGTTTTGTTTCAAAAGCACAAAATTTAATAGTCTGGCAGAAATGAAACTCTCCTCAGATGGAGATGTCAAAGGGCAGAGGCTCTAAGAAATACAAACACATTAATTATCTTTGCCCCACCACACATAGATTAAATAGTGTTTGGATCAAAATAGACATTTTAGGAAATAACAGACTTCACTGTTTATTGAAATTGCTGTCATAAAATTTTACAACATGGAAAACAACGTTGGATGGAGGAAAGACACTACATCTTTCCCTCCGAGAAGTCTTACCAGTCCACATTTCACTCTAGTGTTTAAATTCTTTCATTTACAAGAGAGCTCCTCTCCAACATCTGTTCTCTCCAGGCTCTCCCACCATCCCATACTTCTTAGCTGACACAACTCACAGAAGACAATTAGCTCTTTTGATTTAAAATCAGCAGGCAACATTTTCCTATGTCTTTTTTTCTTTCCTTGAATAAATGTCTGGTTCCCAATCCATCATCACCAATAACTTAAGACTGCCGTTTATTCTTCGTTCCAAGGAGACTGTCCCAAACCATGAAAGCAATGCTGCCATGACTCACACTTCACATAAAAGATGTCTGGGTGTTTGGGCAAACAGCCAAAAGGATTGTTTAATCTCACCTGGTGATAAGAGATACTAAGTACTTGGGAATACAATAAGAGGATTTGTTTTAAGCTTTGAAATGGTTTTTTGATAATCTTTTAAATCTTTTAAAAAACTGAAATGCAGTGCACAGTGACAGCTAGTAGGAAACTTTTTCCAATGTCTAAGTGTTCACACATGTAAAAACTTGAATGTGGACTGAATAGATGCATTTGAAACAAAGCATGGCTGAGAAATAACAGAGCATCTTTACTTGATAATTATTCTTTCTAGGTTAAGAAACAGTTTACTCTGGGGAGTTAGTTGTAGCCAAAGATATAAAAGCTAACTATTGTTATTAGGCTGTGGTCTTGAAAATCAGAAATAAACTTAGAGAACGGTCTGCTCGGTTCTCCAAGGAACTCAGAGAGGGTGAAGAATCTCTCCATGATCTAGTCTCTTCTTCCTATAGGCTTTTCTTTGCCCATAAAGAGCACATGTATATCATTTTAGGATTTCTTAGTTATTATAGGGTTTGCTGTGATTTTGTATATTTAATATTTAGGACAACTGCTTGCTCACATTAGATGAAGAAGAGGAAGTGAAGTATTGTGTAATTAAACAGAATCTCAAGAATTACGCTGATATTTGGTAAGCCATTTCCTCTTCTTACTAGAAGTGTCTAATTCATGCTTTTCCTGAAAAATAGCAAAATTGCAGTCTCATCAGAAACGTTGAACTCAAACTATAAATTTCTGAGTGCCCAGAGATTTTGAGGTGGCATTTTCTTTTTTTAATAATCTTTTAAAAATTTATTAGTTTTGGCTGTGCTGGGTCTTCGTTGCTGCAAGGACTTTCTCTAGTTGTGGTGAACAGAAGCTACTCTCTAGCGGCGGTGCTTGGGCTTATTGCGGTGACTTCTCTTTTTGCAGAGCACAGGCTCTAGGGCATGTACGCTTCAGTAATTTGGCTCCTAGGCTCTGGAGCACAGGCTCAATAGTTGCGGCATGCAGGCTTAGTTGTCCCAAGGCATGTGGGATCCTCACAGCTCAGGGGCTGAACCCATGTCTCCTCCACTGGCAGGTGGATTCTTTACCACTGAGCCACGGGAACACGAGGTGGCATTTTCTTTAAATGTTTTTGGAAACAAGGAGCAGTTCAGCATTTAGATCTTTGGCGATTGTGTTATCCATGAAGAGCTGAATGTATAGGCACACACAAACAATGGTTTCTAGGTGTTTGGCCCAGGGGAACAAAGCTCAATTTCTTTCCCTCTCTGGGCTGAAGTTTCTGTGTGGAGTGGGAATTATACAGCATGCTGGAAACTTTTGTTGAAATACAGGTACTTGAGCAAAAGTTGGAGGACAGCTGCCTGACCTGGCTCTGGACAAGGCCAGTAGCACAGGTCACAAGTCTCAGGGTAGAAGGAGTCTTCAGAGGTCCCTTCCCCAACCCCTCTGCTCTCTGTGCTTGTCCTCAGCCAAGGGTACAAGGTGGCTGCATGCTCCTAAAGACCTCAGGACACCTCCCAGCAGCGTTTGCAAGCTGTTCCAAGCCTAATACTCAAGGGGTTCCTTTAAACACATGCTGTCAATTTGCCCTGCTGTAACCTGGGGCCCTGTGGGGGTGCCTTATTACCACATGTCTAGGTAAACCACAGGGAGAGACTGACTCATTTCCATTTTTGTCAAAATTCTTCCTCAGAAACAATATTTTTCTAAAACACCTCTTGAGATCTTTGATTTGGTGCTAAGCAGATAAAAATGCAAAAAAATTGCTAGCTCTTTTGTAAATCCTACCATACAGCCTTGTCAGTTCAAATTTGGATCTCAGAGGAAAGTGAACTTTGAATGTGACCGACACTGGTATGGGAGATCAGCCCTGGGATTTCTTTGGAAGGAATGATGCTAAAGCTGAAACTCCAGTACTTTGGCCACCTCATGCGAAGTGTTGACTCATTGGAAAAGACTCTGATGCTGGGAGGGATTGGGGGCAGGAGGAGAAGGGGACGACAGAGGAGGAGATGGCTGGATGGCATCACTGACTCGATGGACATGAGTTTGAATGAACTCCGGGAGTTGGTGATGGACAGGGAGGCCTGGTGTGCTGCGATTCATGGGGTCGCAAAGAGTCGGACACGACTGAGAGACTGAACTGAACTGACACTGATATGTATCAAACTCTTATCTGAAAAACGGGCTGTTAGAGCCATAGGGAGAGTGGGGACCGAAGCACTAACTCAAAAATATGTCTGTACCCTCATGTTCACTACAGCATTATTTACAGTAGCCAAGACATGAAAACAACTTCAATGTCCGTTGATGGTTGAATGGATACAGAAAATGTGATATGTACATTTATGTAATATGATGGATTATCATTCAACCATAGAAAGGAGGGAAATCCTGCCGTTTGTGAAAGCATGCATGGACCTCAAGGGCACTATGCTAAGTGAGATAAACACAGACAAATACTGTATGATCTTGTTTGTACGTGGAATCTTAAAATAAGACCAAAGCAACTCCTAGAAACAGAGTAGATCAGTGGTTGCCAAACGTGGGGGCGGAGGTGAGAGGGGTCAAAAGGGACAAACTTCCAGTTATAAAAAGATAATAATAAGTCCTGGGGCTCTAATGTACACCATGGTGACCGTAGTCAGTGACACTAGATTGCATTGGGTTACTAGTTCTTTACTGGATATGTGATTGCAAATATCTTCTCACATTCCGTGAGTTGTGTTTTCACTTTCTTGATATATTTGAAAGTTGCTATGAGAGTAGATCTGAAAAGTCCTTATCACAAGAAAAAAAGATGTAACTATGTGTGGTGATGGATGTTAACTAGACTATTGTGGTGATCAGTTCACAGTATATATGTGTGTATAGATATATGTATATATATATATGTATCTCTCAAATCATTATGTTGTACACCTAAAGCTTACACATTGTTGTATGTCAATTATAGTTAAAAAAAAAAAAGAGTGGGTGCTTGGCAAAGGGTGGGAAATAAAGGGAAGAAGGCCAACAACACTAAAGGAACAGAAGCTGGGACCCCGGTTCCCTGGGGAGGAAAGGCACGTGGTCAGCCCTGCTCAGAAGCACAGGGATGGCAGTGATGTGAGGTGGGGTCCCTCCATATCCTGTTTCTAGACACCGAATATCTGGCTCCCTGCCTGAATTTTATAAGAGCAGATCTCTCAGTGACTCCCATAACATGAGGGGAAAACAGAAGAGCAGTCCAAGCCCAAATGCTAATGCAAGTTTCTGCATTAAAAGAGTGTTTATTCGGGTCTTGAACTGAGGCCAGGCCCAGGCTGCCAGAATGAGCTGGGCAGAAAGATGGAGGCTGTTTCTTTTGAAGTTTGGTGGTCAGATTTCTGCTGGCTGTGGTAGTGAGCCTATCTTATCCCACCAAAGTAAAGCTGTTATTTAGAAGGAAGGGAGCCCACATTTGAAGTTCTGTATTAACATTGCTACAAATGATAGAAAACTTTTTGTTTCTAGGCAACTTTTATGTTGCAGAGACCAAAACAGCTTGCCTAATATGGGTTTTGTCCACTCTCTTTACAGTAGTAATTTTAAAGAGCTCGAATTAAATGGAACAAATTGGCTCGCCGGACCATCCCCAGCTGTGATGGAGATGCCCTGCAATGCTAGAAAAGCTCTCAGGCCCAGTCTGAATTTTCCATGCTCTGGAGTTGTCCTTGGCTTGCCCTCTGCCTGGGAAAGGAACAGGGCAGGGGGCACAGTTGCAGACCAGAGGTTCTCGTGCCGAGCCAAGAGCCAGGATAAACAAGGATGCGTGCGACCCCAATCTGCCCTTGAAGCCTTCAGCCTAAGCAGGGCGGCTTGGAAAGGGGAAAGAAGATAGCTGAATGTGAATCCAAAGTACAAAATAGTTCAGGCCATGTGAAAGCCATAAAAAACATATTGGGGAGATGACCACCACACAGAGGGAGACAAGTGGAGGAGGTCTATTTCAGATGTGCCTCAAAAGATGGGCAGGATTTGGGTGAGCAATAGTACAGAGGATAGATCGAAGTGGGTGAGCATGTGGGAAACTTTGAGGTATGCCTGGGAAAGAGCAAGCCCCCAGTTTTGTTGGTAGATGGGAGATCCTTTGGAGCAAAGGCTGGGTGGAGGAGTCAGGGCCAGGTTGGGAAAGTCTGGCTTAGGGAAAGGGCTGTGGCCACCACAGTAGCCCTGGGGAGAGGAGGTGAGTGTGCAGATGTGAGGCCCACCACGACAGTGACTCTCAGCATTGACTACACATGGGGTCACCCTGGGAGCTTCGAAGCTGTGTTGGGACCACAGGACCAGAGCTCTGGTTTACCTGGCCCCAGGCAGTAGGATTTGTGAACCCCACCCCCCCACCCCGCCCCAAGCCGTGATTCAGAGATGCTGTCAAGGTGAAGAACCCCTGGATTGTGGCAGATGGTGATTCAGTGAGGTGGGGCTGAATCCGAATCTTTGTGTAGCAAGGGTCTGTAGAACTTGGCCACACCACATCAGCAGAGCACCTGCCTGCAGCTTACCCCTCCTGTGAGGAAAAAATGAGGAAAGCTTTTGCCTCTTTGACCATTTTGCTCTGGAATGCTGGGTCCCTGCCGAGGAAGGACAGTCATGCTCACTGATTGGGCATTGACCTTCAAGGGCAAATGAGGACTTTAAGCTGAAATATACAGACCTGTGGGTCCCCAGGAAGCCCTTCAGGGGGTGTGTGGGCACACAAAGTGTGAGCACAATCAATTTTCTCAGCTTCCAGGTGTACACTATCCAACACAGGTCTGCCTGAGCGCCCTCCTACACAATACTGATTCTCCCGTCCACCTCCCCGCTCCCACTGCCTTGCACATCCTCCAAATACAGTATTCTGCATCTTTGGCAGTTACTTAAACGTATGATAAAAAGAAGCCTTTAAATATCAACTTTAAAATTTGGCTCTGTGACTCTGCGGTCTTGGCCCTGTCCCACCCTTTCTGAGGTTCCCTGCCTCCTCTGTAAAGATGGGGCCAACCAGCTCTGCTCTGCAGGATGGTTGAAAGATCAAATGAGGGAGCCCCAGAAGTGGCCTGGCCTGCAGCCAGCCCTGGGTGAATGGCGGATGTTATTTGCATGGTTGGCATCTGGAAAACCATCTTGGCATGTGGTCAGGGCTCCTTCAATGTGAGCGCCCTTCCCCCTTATTAATGGCTCCCAGATTTTATCCCCATGGAGCCCAGCTGTCTCATGGAGGTCAGCTGTCTCATGGAGGTTGGGAGTGTGAGGCAGGAAGGTTCCAACCTCTCTGGTCTCCCCTTTTCCAACTTTCTCCAAGAAGACCTCACAGTGCGTCTCCCCCAACAGGCCTCCCCTCGAGTAAGGAAGCCTCATGATGGACCTTTCCCCTCTTTGATTATTTGAAGGCTCACTCTAGGTACACCATAAATAAGTCAATGCATCAGTGAGTACTGGAAACAGGGGAGTGAATGAGGCAGGCATTTCCCCCGCCCTCACCAAACTCATGGTCTAGATGTCACCAGACAATTACAACACCGATAGATGCCACAGTAGTAAAAGAAGAAAAAAAAAATAGAAGCCATGCAAGCCCACAGAAAAGGCAGGCAGGAAGGGAAGGCTTCTTGGAGGAAGTGTGGTATAAACTAAAATCTAATGGGAAAGTGGAAGCCAGACAGCAGGCTTGTTTCTGAGCAGTGGGTTCATGGGCCCGGAGGTAAGAAAGAGCACGCCAAACTCAGAACAGAAAAGGCTCCGTAAACTTGGCTGTGGAGATGAAGGCTGCCCAGTGTTTTCTTCCCTTTTGTTGGTCCACCCATATGATGGAATGCTCTGGAAAACACAAAGGGTCTTCTACATCTTCTGTTTATCCATATTTGCTCCACTCTGCAGATCTTCTCATACCTCCTTGAGCCTGGGTAGCAGTGCACGGAACCCAGTCTAACTAGGAAATGGGCTAACAGAGCCCCATGCACTGGCCTCTAAGACTTGAACCCCTAGGAAGCCATGCTGTGAAATATCATTTCATACATTATTCCAAGATAGGGATGATATAGGTACATTTCATCTTCAGGGAGTATACACCCCCAGTGGTCCTGGGACTCAGGCCAGGGGCCTGGGCGGTGGATGAAATGTGTGGCTTGCGTCAACTTGCCTCTCTGGGAAGGGCAGAGAGACAGCAGCAGGGACGGGGGAGCAGGATCATCAATTTAGCCTCTGGCTCCTTCCCTGGCAGGTCCGAACCCATTACCAGCAGACAGTCTCGGTCTTTCCTGCTTCCCCACACTGGCCCTGGACACACACTCTCCCCCTGCTCCCTCACACGCTTCAGGGCTTTCTGTTCAAGTCCTCACAATTTGGTCCTGCTGATGACTCAGGGAAACAAGTTCTAGGTCACTGATAAATCAAAGCCAACTGAGAACAGATATCTTTTGAGGCATGAAAGCGAGGATTTTCTGTGATCTTTTGGAGGATTCCCAGTCACGGCATTTTCCTGGAAATCCACAAGTAAGTGCTCCTTGCAGTTTAGAAAGCAATGAACTTCATTCTTACAGTTGTCTCCCAAGGTGGTCAACGACCACACAGTCCAGCTTACTCCCTATCTGCCTGTGGGAGAAGGCCAATGGGATGTCAAACCAATTTATATGCTTCCAGCTTAAAATATTCAGAGTTGACTTTCCCTGTGGTTGGATGAGCAAGATTGGCAAGTAATTATCAACAGAAGAAGGAGGCTTTCCCCAAAAAGTTGAAGAGGACAGATAGAAACAAGATGTGAGAAGCCTGGGCTCCACTGGCCTGGCCTTACTGCCTCGGGCCTCTTGGAGCCTGACTGGTACCTTGACCATGATCTGAAGGTCCAAGGCAAAGTTCCTCATGTGTGGTGACTGGCCACTTGGACTACGCCAGAACCTGCCATTTCCTAAAATCAGCTGTTGAAAGAGGCCCAGCTGTCCATTATGAGTCCTTCCATGAGCATGCTCTTTAGGATGTCCTCCCTGTTAAATCTCAACTGGCCTAGTCACTTCTGACTTAGTTTCATGGTGTATGCATGCTGCGTGCTAAGTTGCTTCAGTCGTGTCCAACTCTTTGCGACCCCATAGACTGTAGCCCACCAGGCTCCTCTGTCCATGGGATTCTTCAGGCAAGAATACTTGAGTGGCTTGCCATGCCCTCCTCCAGGGGATCTTCCTGACCCAGGGATCAAACCCGCATCTCTTTACATCTCCTGCATTGGCAGGTTCTTTACCACTAGTACCACCTGGGAAGCCCTCGCCTCAGACTGTAAGCACCGTGAAGTCAGGAGCAAGCCTGCTTTCTTACCTCTCCTCTCAGTAGCTACAGAGAAAACATTTCATCAATGGTAAGGAAACGGTCCTGAGCTAACGACTACACGTGTGCCATTTCCCTAGTAATGAGATGTTTGTCCCAAATCCAGCTCCCATTGTTCTCCATCATTTAGGGTACTGTGATAAGGATGCAGTTCTTTCAAGAGATACCTTGCCCTGAGGTTCTCGTGTTTGACGGGAATAAACTCCATGGTCTGTGCCCACTAAACACCCTGCAAGGGCCATGCTTCCAGCCCAGCAAGTCCTCTGAAAGGAACACACTAGTAGGCCA